>NW_024424008.1:22189546-22516323 GCF_017311325.1 Ursus maritimus
CACCATACGTGTTCATGACCAAAGTCTGCATGGCACATAAGCAGCCATGCATCTGTTCACTCCATATTCTTTCCTTTCCTTTGAGTGTAGAGACCATGACTTGCTCAGATTCATGTTCTTACTTGCCTAGTAAATATTATTTGCTCAGTAAATGCCTTGTGAGTTGAATTAACTATATTTTTAACTTTATTAAAATTTATCTTAATTGTATTTTAAATTCCAGTAGAGTTAACATACAGTGTTAAATTAGTTTCAGGTGTACAATATAGTGACTCAACAATTCGACTTTACTCAGTGCTCATCAGAATGAGTGTGCTGTTAATCCCCATCACCTTCACCCATCCCCCCACTTGCCTCCCCTCTGGTAACCATCAGTTTGTTCTCTATACTTAAGAGGCTGTTTCTTGGTTTATTTCTCTATCTCTTTTTTTCCCCTTTGCTTGTTTTTTGTTTGTTTGTTTTTTAGATTCCACATATTAGTGAGATCATATGGTATTTGTCTTTCTGTAACTGATTTATTTCACTTAGCATTATATTCTCTAGCTCCATCCATGTCATTGGAAATGGCAGGATTTCTTCCTTTTTATGGCTTAATAATATTCCATTGTATATTTATGCCACATCTTTTTTTTAATAATTTTTATTTTGTTATATTAGTCACCATACAGTACATCCCCAGTTTTTGATGCAATGTTCCATGATTCATTATTTGCATATAACACCCAGTGCACCAAGCAATATGTGCCCTACTTAATACCCATCATCGGCCTATCCCAATCCCCTACCCCCTCCCCTCTGAAGCCCTCAGTTTGTTTCCCTGAGTCCACAGTCTCTCATGGTTCATTCCCCCTTCTGTTTACCCTCCTTTCATTCTTCCCTTCCTTCTCCTACTGATCTTCCTATTTCTTATGTTCCACTAATGAGTGAAACCATATGATAATTGTCTTTCTCTGCTTGACTTATTTCACTTAGCATAATCTCCTCCAGTCCCGTCCATGTTGCTGCAAATGTTGAGAAATCGTTCTTTCTGATGGCTAAGTAATATTCCATTGTATATATGGACCACATTTTCTTAATCCAGTCATCTGTTGAAGGGCATCTCGGCTCCTTCCACGATTTAGCTATTGTGGACAATGCTGCTATGAACATTGGGGTGCATATGGCCCTTCTCTTGACTATGTCTGTATCATTGGGGTAAATACCCAGTAGTGCAATTGCTGGATCATAGGGTAGCTAAATTTTTAACTTTTTAAGGGACCTCCACACTGTTTTCCAAGTGGCTGTACCAACTTGCATTCCCACCAACAGTGTAAGAGGGATCCCCTTTCTGCACATCCTCTCCAACATTTGTTGTTTCCTGCCTTGTCAATTTTTGCCATTCTAACTGGCATAAGGTGGTATCTCAAGGTGGTTTTGATTTGAATTTCCCTGATGGCTAATGCTTTTGAACATTTTTTCATGTGTCTGTTAGCCATTTGTATGTCTTCATTGGAAAAGTATCTGTTCATATCTTCTGCCCATTTTTTATTTGATTATTTGTTTCATGTGTATTGAGTTTGAGAAATTCTTTGTCGATCTTGGATACTAGTATTTTATCTGTAGTGTCATTTGCAAATATCTTCTCCCATTCCGTGGGCTGCTTCTTAGTTTTTTTGACTGTTTCCTTGGTTTTTTATCTTGATGAAGTCCCACAAGTTCATTTTATCTTTTTGTTTCTCTTGCCTTTGGAGATGTGTCATGAACAAAGTTGCTGTGGCCAATGTCAAAGAGGTTGCAGCCTATGTTTTCTCTAGGATTTTGATGGATTCCTGTCTCACGTCGAGGTCTTTCATCCATTTGGACTTTATCTTTGTGTATGGTATGAGAGAGTGGTCAAGCTTCATTCTTTTGCATATAGCTGTCCAATTTTCCCAGCACCATTTATTGAAGAGACTGTCTTTTTTTCCACTCGATGTTTTTTCCTGCTTTGTCAAAGATTAGTTGCCCAAAGAGCTGAGGGTCCATTTCTGGGTTCTCTATTCTGTTCCATTGGTCTATGTGTCTGTTTTTGTGCCAGTACCATGATGTCTTTGTGATCACAGCTTTGTAGTATAGCTTGAAATCCAGCAACGTGATGCCCCCACCTTTGTTTTTCCTTTTCAACAATTCCTTGGCGATTCGGGGCCTTTTCTGGTTCCACACAGTTTTAAGGGGTGTTTGTTCCAGTTCTTTGAAAAATGTCATTGGTATTTTGTTTTGGATGCATTGAAAGTGTAGATTGCTCTGGGTAGCATAGACATTTTAACTATGTTTATTCTTCCGATCCATGAGCATGAAATATTTTTCCATCTTTTTGTGTTTTCTTCAATGTCTTTCAAGAGTGATTTGTAGTTCCTAGAATATAGATCCTTTACAACTCTGGTTAAGTTAATTCCGAGATAACGTATGATTTTTGGTGCTACTGTAAATGGAATGGATTCCCTAATTTCTTTTTCTTCACTCTCATTGTTCGTGTATAGAAATGCAACTGATTTCTGAGCATTGATTTTGTATCCCACCACATTACTGAATTGCTCTATAAGTTCTAGTCATTTGGGGGTGGAGTCTTTTGGGTTTTCTATATAAAGCATCATGTCATCTGCAAAGAGGGACAGTTTGACTTCTTCTTTACCAATATGGATACGTTTTATCCCTTTTTGTTGTCTGATTGCTGTTGCAAGGACTTCTAGTACTATGTTGAATAATAATGGCAAGAGAGGGCATCCTTGTCGTGTTCCTGATCTTAAGGGAAAGGCTTTCAGCTTTTCCTTGTTGAGAATGATATTTGCTGTAGGCTTTTCATAGATAGTTTTTATGAGATTGAGGAATGTACCCTCTATCCCTACACTCTGAAGGGTTTAATCAAGAAAGGATGCTGTATTTTGTCAAATGCTTTTTCTGCATCAATTGAGAGGATCATATGGTTCTTGACACTTTTATTGTTGATATGATCTATCACACTGATCAATTTGCAAATGTTGAACCACCCTTGCATCCCTGAATCCCACTTGGTCTTGACGGATAATCCTTTTAATGTACTGTTGGATCCTATTAACTAGTATCTTGTGGAGAATTTTGACGTCCATAGTCATCAGGGAAATAGGTCTGTAATTCTCCTTTTTGATGGGGTCTTTTCCTGGTTTGGGGATCAAGGTAATAGTGGACTCATAGAATGAGTTTGGTAGTTTTCCTTCTGTTTCTATTTTTTGAAACAGCTTCAGGAGAATAGGTATTATTTTTTCTTTGAATGTTTGGTAGAATTCCCCGGGGAATCCGTCAGGCCCTGGACTCTTGTTTTTGGGGAGGTTTTTGATCACTGCTTCAATCTCTTTATAATTAATTTGTCTGTTTAAATAATCAATTTCTTCCTGTTTCAGACTTGGTAGTTTATAGGTTTCCAGGAAGGCCTCCATTTCTTCCAGGTTGTTTAATTTATTGGCATAAAGCTGTCGATAAAAGTTTCTAATGATCCTTCCTATTTCATTGGTGTTGGTTGTGATCTCTCCCCTTTCATTCTTAATTTTATCAATTTGGGTCCTTTCTCTATTCTTTTGAATAAGTCTGGCCAGTGGCTTATTGATCTTTTTTATTCTTTCAAAGAACCAGTTTCTAGTTCTGTTGATCTGCTCTACTGTGCTCCTAGTTTCTAGTTCATTGATCTCTGCTCTAATCTTGATCACCTGCCTTCTCTTGGGTGGGTTAGGCCTGTTCTTCTCTTCCAGCTCCAGCTTCTTGAGGTGAGAATATAAAAACTGCATTTTAGATTTTTCTATTCTTCTGAGTGAGGCTTGGATGGCTATGTATTTTCCCCTTAGGACCACCTTTGCAGTGTCCCATAGGTTTTGAACCGATGTGTTTTCATTCTCACTGGTCTCCAAAAATTGTTTAAACAACTGATTTTTAATTTCCTGGTTTACCCAATCATTCTTGAGCAGGATGGTTCTTAGTTTCCAAGTGTTTGAGTTTCTTCCAAATTTTTCCTTGTGATTGAGTTCCAGTTTCAAAGTATCGCGGTCTGAGAATATGCAGGGAATAAGCTCAGTCTCTTGGTATCAGTTGAGACCTGTTTTGTGACCCAGTAAATGGTCTATTCTGGAGAAAGTTCCATGTGCATTAAAAAATAATGAATATTCTGTTGTTCTGGGGTGTTTTCTGCTTAGGTGATCTGTCTATTGCTGAGAGTGGAGTGTTGAGGTCCCCTACTATTAACGTATTATTATCTATATGTTTCTTTATTCTGGTTAAGAGTTGGCTTGTGTATCTAGCTGCTCCCCTTCGGGGGCATAGATATTTATAATTGTCATATCCACTTGTTGGATACATCCTTTAAGAATAATATAGTGTCCTTCTATATCTCTAACAACAGGCTTTAGTATAAAATCTAATCTGTCTGATATGAGAATTGCTACCCCAGCTTTCTTTTGAGGTCCAATGGCATGAAAAATGGTTTTCTATCCCTTCACTTTCAGTCTGGATGTATTTTTAGGTTCAAATGAGCCTCTTGTAGACAGCAAATGGATGTATCATGTCTTTTTATCCAATCTGCAACCACATGGCATTTATGGGAGCATTTTGGCCATTCACATTGAGAGTGATTATTGAGAGAGATGATTTTAATGATGTCATGTTGCCTGTGAAGTCTTCGTTTCTATAGACTGTAAATTTCTGTTCTGTATCACTCTTGGGACCTTTTTACTTTTTATAGAGCCCCCCTTAATAGCTCATGTAGGGCTGGTTTGGTGGTTATGAATTCCTTCAGTTTCTGCCAATCCTGGAAGGTCCTTATCTCTCCATCAGTTCTGAATGACAGACTTGCTGGATAAAGCATCCTTGGCTGCATGTTCTTCTCAGATAGAGCTTTGAAAATACCCTGCCAACCCTTCCTAGCCTTCCAGGTCTCTGTAGACAGGTCTGACGTTATTCTGATATTTTTCCCTCTGTACATAAGGATTTTCTTCCCCCTGGCCCCTTTCAATACTGTATCCTTGGATCTAATATTTGCGAATTGCACTATGACATGACATGGTGTAGGTCTGTTCTTATTGGCCTTGGGAGGGGTCCTCTCTTCCTCTTGGACACAAATGCTTGTTTCCTTTGTCAGATTAGGGAAGTTCTCAGCTACAATTTGTTCAAATATCTTTTCTAGACCTCTCTTTCTCCACCCCCTTGGGGTTGCCAATGATTCTGACATTGGAACTTTTCATTGAGTCAGTAATCTCCCGTAATCTACATTCTTGAGATAGGATTTTTTTGAACCAAGTTTCTA
This sequence comes from Ursus maritimus, assembly GCF_017311325.1. Classification (NCBI taxonomy): domain Eukaryota; kingdom Metazoa; phylum Chordata; class Mammalia; order Carnivora; family Ursidae; genus Ursus; species Ursus maritimus. Next base: position 22,194,831 of record NW_024424008.1, read on the forward strand.
TTTTAGCTTTCTCTTTTACCATCCCATCCTCCAATTCACTAATTCGTTCTTCTGCCTCATTTACCCTGGCTGTCAGAGCGTCTAGTTTAGACTACATTTGATTCATAGCATTTTTAATTTCTGCCAGATTCGCTCTCATTTCCACCCTTAGATATTCTATATTCTCATTAATATTTTCATTAAGATTTTTTTCCAGCCTTCACATCATCTTGACCATTGTTACTCTGAACTCTATTTCCGATAATTTGGTTATATCCATATCCATCAGTTCTGTGGCAGAGGCCACAGACTCATTATCTTTTCTTTGCTGGGGGCAGGATTTCACCTCCTCGTCATTCTGATGAGGAGAGGTTGTGGGGATGCCCAGAGACCAAATTATTGACCAGGACCCAGGCAGTGTTCACTTGTTTTATAGGGACCTTAGGGATGTGGGCTTCTTGATTTTTCAGACTGCCTTCCGGGGAGGGGCCTGCTGCGCTTCTACTCAGGCAACTCTGTTTGGGTAGAGTTGCCCTGTCCCCTGAAAGGGGGGATGGGAATGGGCACAATGTGAGCTGGTATTTCCAGGCTTTTGTTCTGGTGGCTTTCCCTGGCGGTTTTCTGTGACTCTTCTGAGAGTCAGAGCAGCAGTGGCCATATCCTAGCCTCTGCCTCAGAACAGAGAGATCGCAGACCATTCTCCACTGAGCTCTCTTGGCCACTTTAACTCTGTTTCTGTCGGTGCTGTTAAAACCCTGCAGTGTCCCGGGTTGTGCGCCCCACAGCCGCTCTCCCAGCCCTCACTTCTAGGACTGGCACCTCTCTAACCTTTGTGCTTCTAACACAGCCAACCGCCCCCCGGTTTCCGCATGTGCGCTCCGAGCTCCCTGTTTCAGTGTGGTTCGTGAGCGCTCTGGAGCACAGGTTTTCAGTCTAGTCACATGCGCACTCCTGAGCTCTCGGTTTCAGTCTAGTTCGAGTGTGCACTCCGGAGTTCCGGTTTTCAGTCTGATGGCACTCATGTTCCCAGGCTCATGGTTTCAGTCTGCTCTCTCGCGGGTGCCGGTCCGCGAGTCCGGCCGCTCCCCAGGGCAAGTGGCTACTGCTTCCCAGTGCCTGAGTGCGGAGGCTCCCTCCCCCTTCTGTTTATCTTTCGATATCTGTGCGCAGATTCACGGCTTCCCGCTTCGTACCTCAATACTCAGCGCTGGAGATATTCATTTGTAAAGATCCAGATGTATCTTCCTGCGTCTCAGGCTGATTCCGTGGGTTTTCAGGATAGTCTGATAGATATCCACCTCAGCTCAGGGGACCAGCTGAGAAAGGGGTCCCCTACTCCTCTGGCATCTTTTCTCCTCCTTGCAGAAAGTGGTCACTTTTCTGTTCATAGAGTTTCTGCTACTCTTTTCTTCATTCTCCAGTTGCGTTCATAGATATTCAGAATGGTTTGGTAGCTCTCTAGCTGAATTCCTGGGACCAGACGAACTTTAGGTTTCCTGCTCCTCTGTCATCTTGGAACACTGTCTCCTATGCTACATCTTCTTTATCGATTCATCAATCGATGGCCATTTGGGCTACTTCCATAATTTGACTATTGTAAATAATGCTGCTACAAACATAAGGGTGCATGTGTCCCTTTGAATTAACTATATTGAAAATGCAAATATTGGCTCTGGGGGAAAAATACATATACAAAATTCCTTAGTTAATTCCAGCTCAGCCAATTGCATGGACAGGTTTAAGCAAGGCCTCAGCATGACTGTATAAAGAATCAGAGACCAAAACCACAATCTATCCCAGAATTGCAGAAGAGTATTTTATCATTTTTGCTTGTTCATTAGTTTGTCCTCCTTCCTTCCTTCATGCCTTCCTGCCTTCCTTCCTTTTTCTTTCCTTCTTTCTCCTTCTTTCTTTTCTTTTTAAGAAAAAATCAACAGTAATGAGAATTTCCAACTATCTACTAGACCGTAAAATGTAACAGAAAAGGAACCACCTCCCCAGGTGATGATAAGTTATCTAGCATATGGATACAGAGTTACATATTCACCAAGGTCTGCTCAATTACAATCTTATTCCTTTCTTTATGGGCCCTTAGATAAGGTGTTAATAGGCATCTCTTATTTGCCAGTCATTTTTGTAGATTTGGATGATTCAGAGAAGAGTGAAGCAAAGCCATTATTCTGAATGAGAAAAATACTCGCCTAAAATTTAATGCATAAAATGTGATCTCAGTGTGCTGAAAGAGGCAGACACGGGAGGTCCACCTCACTCAATCTGGAAGCTTAGGAGAAAATTCCACAAGGAGATGGTGCCTACATCAGGAAGGATAAATTAAGAAGTACAGGAAAATGGTAGGCAGTGAGGTTGAGTGTTTATATGGAAGAGTGAATGGTGTTATGATGGGAAATGCAGGTGACATGGAATAAGACATCCTGGGGAAAAATCAGTGCAGAATAATACATTCTTTGTATAATAGTAGAAATTCATATTAAAGAGTCTTTACAGACTATCCAAAGCCTGTCATATTAATGCCCGACCAGCTTTCCCTGGGCTCCAGAATGTTGTTCATTAAATATTCCATTTGATATGGGCTGCAGTCATTCTGCAAAGTCACATTTCATTAATGCAGATTTAAAATGCTGAAAGAAAACTGAGAAATAATAATTTTGCTTAGGCCTTTCGGTATTTGGTTCTGTCTTGCTATTATGTCACTGGTCCCCCTGTTGTTAACACTGGCAACATGGAGAGCATCAGCTTATTTTAGATCTGAAAGTCATTCCTTATGAACTGCACTTGCATCCAAAAATATGCAAAGTTTGCTGAATGCCAGGCAATAGACGAACCCAAATAGATGAGTATTATGTTATAGTACTACAATAATATATTACCTGAGTTTGTTAACATTTCCAAATGTATGTGCCTCTACAAGGCCAATCTCTTCAGTTAGACATAGTGCAAAATTAATATATAGTTGCCAAAAAATATTATGAGGTAGACTAAGACCCATAACGGTTAAAGCTCTTGAACTGAATCACAAGAATGATAAATGAAAAACTGAGATTTTAACTCTATTGGTGGCCCCCAAAAGCCCATGCTTTTTTCTCCAGGATAGCTTGTTAAAACTTCATTTACATTTGGGAAAGTGAGCCTATTTAATCACTTCCAAAAATTTTTGTATTAATGTTAGTAACTGAAATTATCATCAAAGTATTTATTTATGTATGTATGTATTTATTTTTAAAATGATTTATTTGTTGAGAGCACACGCACATGCATGAGAAAGAGAGCATGAGCAGGGCAGAAAGGCAGAGGGAGAGAGGCAAGCAGACTCCCTGCTGAGCAAGGAGCCTGACATGGGGCCCTATCTCAGGACCCCAGGATCATGGCATGAGCTGATGGCAGATGCCTAACCAACTGAGCTACCCAGGCATGCCCATAAAAATATTTAAAGGAAATTATATACTTGGCCTCCGTGCCAATCCACAGAAGTCTTGGTAAAACTCATGCATTCCTTCATTTATTCATAGGCCTTCTTTGCTATCTAGTGCCCATGTTTTGTTACCTTGCAAAAGAGCCTAGATATGAAAGTCAAAGTGAGGAAGCAGAAACTTGTGTTTCAAGAGTTTAAATGCTTTATTTCAGCTGCAACATTCCCTGGGTGGCTGCAGTGGTTGTTATTTGAACGAAATTTATTTGTTTTACTTAAAAGTCTGTTCCTCTTTCCCACTGTTCTACTCACCATAGGTACTAAGAAGAGGAGGAGTTGTTTGTAGGGGAACATTTCACAGGTATTATGGTATCTTTCTGGGTTTGCCCCGTCATGAAGAATCATTGCTCTGGGTGATTTGGGATGAAAGATCTGTTCATGTATGACTTGTGAGATTACTATCGGCAATGTACAGGTCTTTGAGTGAATTTGTGAAGTGCCTTTTTGGTGTGGATTAAGCTGGCAAGATCTGCCTGGCAAGATTTCCATCTCCATCTGCCCACCTCTGCTGGGGCACCTTTGAGCAAGGCACTGCCTGAGCATCCCTGTGTGACAGCCCTTGGGAAGATCTTTGTTAGACATATAAATTCTCCACCTGCCCTCAGTTGTTTATGATCATGTGAATTTTACCATCAATTGTTGGTAGAGCAGTAAATACGTAACCTGTTTGGCTGCCAGATTAACAGAAGGTTCAGATGATGACAACTCATAGAAGAATATCTAACTTTGTCCTATAGGCAAAATATTGTAGAAATATCTAATATGCTACCCCACATAGTGCTTTCATTCCACCAAGGATGACATTCTATAAATTCTGGTGACATACTGATACATAGTCATTATGTCATGAACTGGCTATAAAGACGGTAACAGTAAAATCCTCCATCTTGATCACAGTTATTGATGGTATGCGGAAGCTTGCTTGCTTTCTCCCTTTCTCTCTCTCTCTCTCTCTCTCTCTCTCTCTTTCTTTTCTTCTTTAATGAAGACTCTACAACATACTCCAGCTGTAATAGGGTGCAGTAAAATGCTGGGAATTCTATAGTCTCCAGTGCAGCCACATGTGCCTATCCTGAATCCTCCAAAATACAGGAAGAGTCACTGAAATTAAAAAAGGAGTTGACCAGAAAACCCTCAGTCCTGTTGCCGTCACAGTTTCCTTGAAGGCTTGCATTGACTTCATTTTCTCTAGAGATTTTTGGTCATGGTGACAGCTTATTCTGACATCTGGGGTTGGGGATAGGAGCATTCTTATCCATCCATCGATATACCTTCTTTTCTGATGCTACTTCTGAGTCATATTAGGTCCTCTGCTTAGCTGTCAGCTCTGTAGGCCATGCCTAATTACCTAGATAGTACATGTGTTTTGTGGGTAAACACAATTTCCAGTTTAGTTGGATAATCTAATTGTGTCAAACACAAGTTTCTAAATAGCCAATTACTTAGAAATGAAATAACACTGATTTACTTTTGTTCAGGGACTTCCTAAGTATCTAAAGTCTTTCATTTTCTGCCTGTCATCTTACTTACACTGTTTGGTTTTTGGAGTAATTAGAGGACCGTACTCAGGAACAGAACTACAGTGTGCACTCCCATCTGTGTTGACTCAGAAATGGTGACAAGCAACCCATCCATGAAGAGTTAATTTGGAAAACCTTTGCTCCTGAGTTGAAAGGAGATTTATTTGGTCTATGCAGATTGAAGAATAGGCTTTTCTCTTAATATCAAATCCTACTCAGATAAATTGTGGCTGATTTGTGAAGGGGCTCCAAACAGCAATTTTGAGATTTTATGTTTTCTGTGATATTTCTCAGCAAAGCAGATAAAATGTACTTCACAGAGCCGCCCCTGAGCAATTAGTGCCATTAACGCCTTCAGCAAGCATATGGTCACAGTGGAGAGGAAATTAGCCCCATGCCACATTTCCATTGCTGTTTGTATACTTTTGGACACAGTTCATTAGTGTGCCTTTCCTTCAAATCTATCTCTCTTAAAGAGGTTGTGTTCTGTGTTATCTTAAGAATCAATTATTTAGTATCCCCCAGTGACTATCTTTCCAAGGATGAGTGCCTTCCTGTCTCCTTCCCCTCTAACGTTGCCAATCTATAATTATCGTGCGATGATATTTCTCCCTAGATGGGCTACTGGCTTCTCATCCTCCACCAATCTATAGCAGAACTCCTATTTTATAAGAAATATCACAAAATCTGTTCTTCTTTTTTTTTTAGAGACAGTTTTACCACAAAACTAATGAAGTGTACGTTTCTAGGCCCCTCACTGGCATAGGTCCCTTTCAAGGCCTTGGTGTTCATGTAGCCACATATATGGTGAAATTTACAGAGTTAAGATAGTTTAACTGTAATCTTTTGGGTCAGCTTTCCCTTTCCATGCCGCATTCCTTTCTGTCATACATCTTTTCTTGGCAGATGGTGGTGGAATCACCAAGTTCAATTTGGGGGTCTGACTGAGGTGGAGTTAGGGATACATTTAGTTTGTGTATAGTGGCATATATTTATGTAGTTCACAGTCACATCCATGGAGAGGTACAATTATTTGGATCAATCTCAGTATCAGAAGAGCTGCCAGGAATACTCTTGCTGTCTGCTGGGCTGACTCAGAGGCAAAGAGACCAATGTCATTTGCTCAGATTACCCTGTACAATCAAGGAGCAGAAATATGTGGATAGTGGGGGAGACACAAGGTTTGGGATTACAGAGCTAGAAGCTGGGCTGTGAAAAATTCTTTCAGATCTTACAAATCATATATGATAAAGAAATAGACATTTTCCCAGTTTGACAGCAGTCCTGAAAATTTACATGTCAATGCAAAAAAACAATTTGTAAAATGATTTTTTAAAAGCTGAACTGCACTTTCAGTAATTAAAAAAATAGAATGATCTATTTTCCACAGCAAATTATAATTGTTGTTATATGAAGAGTTGACTTAAAAAATAAACTAAAACTAAAAGAAAGTATGATAGAGTTTTTTAATAGATTTTGTGAAATTTGTGAGTCATTAATCATGAAACTTAATTAGTTATAAAATATATTTCTCTCAAAAACATAAATATTTATATTTGTTAGTTTTATTCTGTTCCTTAAAGAGGGCCAGATCCCTAAAAGCTTGAGTTTTAGGATCTGTAAACCTGGAGCCATCTATATTATAGAATTATTGTTCTTCAGTGTGTGTGTGTGTGTGTGTGTGTGTGTGTGTGTTGTTTTTTAATAGCCTTTAAAAAGTCTCAGTGTTCTCCTATGGAACAACACTTCAATTAATAGTAGATATATATATATATATATATATATGTGTGTGTGTGTGTGTGTGTGTGTGTGTGTGTATCACTTTGCACTTTGTTAATATTTTGATTTTCATTTTTTAAACCATATGCCCAGTTCTCACAATTCTACCTGCTAAGAAATTTTCACATCTATACCCTTCCCCCTCACCCCCACCCCCTACCACTATCTCATATCCATAGATCATTTACTCACCTCTGGATTATTTCAATAACCTGCTAATGGGACTCCCAATCATTAGGATTTTGTTTTGGTTTGGTTTGTTTTGTATTTTTTATTCTGATCACATCACTTTTCTGTTTAAAATCTTTGGTTTTTTTTTCCGCATTGCCTACTGGTCTCAGTCAACATCCTTTAGTGTGGCATTTAAGACTTTAGTTTATACAAACTTTAATTTACCCATGATTCCTGAACCCCCAGCCATGAAATTTCCCATTGAACCCCTTCAGGGGACTTGTCATTTTGGGGCAGCCTGTGTTCTCTCACATTTATAACTGTGTTCCATTTTTCCTTCTGCATGTGCCCTTCTTCACCTCTACTTCCAGACATATATTAAAGTGTCTCTTCTGTAACAAATCTCTGTATGTACCACCCCTTCATCTCCCCATACCCCTGTATAAGGTAAAATTGTTTTCCTCTCAAATCCCATAGCATTTTTCCTGACCTTGGTTTATAAAGATTAGCATGCTTTGCTGTGTATTACTCTTATTTGCATTCACAATTGGTTTCTCTTCTTGAATTTTAAATTTCTCCGTGGTAGGGTTTGTTATCATTGCATTGCCTAGTTTTGTGCTAATTGTGGATGTCTAACAATTATCTTCAGAGAGAATCTACACTACTTAACCAATTGGACATGTATAACAATTTAGTGTGGAAATCAGCAAAAAATCGTATCTTCCTTAAGTCCCATAGGAATGGACATTTTCCCTCCCAGCTTTATTCAGGTAAAATTGACACAAATTATATATATTTAGAATTTAAAACATGATGATTTAATATATATTTGCATTGTGAAATGGCTGCCCAATCAAGTTAATGAATACATCCATCACCTCATATTGTTACCTCTTTTGTGTGTGTTTATGAGTACTTGAGATCTAACGTTTTAGCAAATTTAATGTATACAATACAGTATTATTAACTATAATCATCATGCTGTACATTAAGATCCCTGAAGTTATTTGTTTTATAATATTTTGACCAATATCTTACCAATTTTTTCCATCCCCCAGTCCCTGGCAGCCAGTGTCCTACTCTCTGCTTTTATGAGTTTGACTTTTTCAGATTTCACATATCAGTGAGATCATACAATATCTGTCATCCTGTGTCTGGCTTATTTCACTTAACATATGTCCTCTAGGTTCATCCATGTTCTTGCAAACGATAGGATTTCCTTTTTTTAAAAAAGCTAAATAATATTGCTCTGTGTATGTATGTGTGTGTGAGAGAGAGAGAGAGGGAGAGAGAAAGAGACCTTTCCTTTATGCACTCATCTGTTGACAAACACAAGTTATTTCCATGTCTTGGCTATTGTGAATAGTACTTCAATGGATATGAGAGTGCAATTATCTCAGAATTACCAATTCCATGTCCTTTGGATATACACGCAAAAGTGAGATTGTTGGTTTACATGAAAACTATAAGGCATTGATGGAAGAAACTGAGGATACACATAAATGGAAACATACATGGGAAATATCCTGTATTTATGGATTGGGAGAGTTAATATTGTTAAAATTTATGTAGAAAATGTTTTTACTGCTAATAACAATATAGCTTTCTTAACTCAATGCTGTATATCAGAACATTCAGTAAATATCAAATTCAGTTGACAAATTTTGCCTCATTTCCTTTAATATTATGGGAAAAAGGCTGCTATCACTAACAGAAGTTTTACCACAATAAAAAGAAAAAGATATAAAAAGCATAAGGATAAGAAGAGACAAAGCCTCTATTGCAGATTGTATTGTCATCTATTGAAAAGTCAAATAGAATCTACTTATACATCATTAATACTAATAAGAGGATTAAACAAGATTTTCAAATACAAGATACTAACAAATCTATAAATTTTTCCTCACCAGATGTAAACAGCATGATAAAAGTATGGACGTGGCAAAAAGGACACTGCTCATAATACCAACAAAACTATAAATTGCCTAAGAATTATCCTGGCAAAGACTGAATATTTAGGGTAATAATTAGATGGAGTTCAACTTGGTGTCTTACCCCGGGGGAATAAATAAGTATGGAAATTTACTGTGTAATATGGTGGCATTGAGAAACAATGAGCTGGGGAGACAAATAGTTTGAAACAGTGTTAGGATAAACAGAGATAATAAAATGAAATGTATAGTAAAATATTCTTCATGTAATGAAAAATGTATCTAAAAAATTCATCTATGGGCGCCTAGGTGTCTCAGTCAGTTAAGTGTTGGATGCTTGATTTCCACTCAGGTCATGATCTCTGGGTCTTGAAATCAAGCCCTGTGTCTGGTTCCCCTCGGTGGGGAGTCTGCTGAAGATTCTCTGTCCCTTTCCCACTCCCTCTGCCCCTCCTGCTGCTCAAGTGTTGTCTCTCTCTCAAATGAATAAATAAATCTTAAAAAATTCATCCAAAAGTATATATTGACTTTGTTAGAGCAAGACCTGTGGCGGGGAAGAATGAGAATATCAGCGATGATAGGAAAAGAGACAAACCAAATAACTATAAAAATAATAATTAAGCTTCTGTAAATGAGTAATGGTGGAAGGCTATAATTGAGTTTTATGACTAACTCAATTGACTGCATCTGAGTTTCAAATTAAAAGGAAACCAAAAATTTCTAGAAAATTCCTTTCAACATTTAATGATTAAAACTCAACAAGGAACATCACAGCTCACCAAATACACCATCTTCTTAACAGATGGGAAGATTTAACCCCAGCGGGATTCAATCAGTTGTCAAGGTCATGCATCATTAATGATTGTTCTTCCACTTCCCACTTGCTTCCTTTTTTCTGCACTGTGTGACCTTTCTGCTTGAGAAAATAGTGTTTTCTTATGTTCTTCCCATGAAAGTTCCGTCCCTTGTGCCCTTAATCAACTTACACATTTACATTTTCAACTTCATTAAATAAGATGCCCTCCACCAGAGATGGGTAACTGAGTTAGCTGATTCTTTCAGTGTACTATAGAGGATTCAGTTAAGAAGGTATGATTTAAAAGTAAAAAAATCTCTGGAGCAAGAAGGAATGCATGAGGAAGCATGTGAAGAATCAATATCTAATGAAAACAACTCTTTTAATCACTTGAATGGAAACCATAAAAGTTTTGGGAATGAGTTCTCTTTTTCTTAGTTGAGTCTCATGGTGAAGCAGTTTTAGTCAGCACAAGTTCTTTGCCAGCAAAGACCACTCGCCTCTGAGTTAGTTTACCTTTTAGTGCTGCATGTGTCTGGAGGCCAGTATTTGGAATATCATCTCACTTTATTACACGTTACAGCTTTTAAGCCATAATTGTCTACCTTCTTTAAACAAAACAAAAATCAAACAGATATTTATTAATTACTGATTCAGTAGAGGTCATTCCTATTAATTTTAATGAGAGCTACTATTTATTGAGCATTTAGGCTGTCTCAGGCATTTTCACATACATGACACATAATCATAATAACCCCTGGACAGATGAGAAAAATGAGGCTTACAGCAATTTAGTAACTTGCCCATCATCAGATGAATTAGTGATGAAGTAAGAACTTCAACCTAAACCTGAAACCTTATTCTGTACCACAATATAATACATATTCTAATACTGATCACAGCCATTGCAGATACATATAAAATCCTGCCTGGCCTTTGCTGATGCAGGGTTGGAAGTGCAGTGTTAAGATCTGAAGGATCAATTTTAAATGCAACTGATATCTGTGAGAGAAATGAGTGGAATGCTATTCAGCCACAATTGCAAAATACCTAAACTGGTGTACACGGAGTTGCTGATCTGTGTAAAATGATGTCCTGATGTTTCCAGCATCAGCGGGATAATGCAAGTTATTTAAAAGGCAATACAAATGATTAAAAAGGTACCAGGCAACCTCTTATGTGTCCCAGGGGATGGCATTTATCTAAGAGAATATAAAGGAACATAAACTTAAGGTCAAAGCTGAAGCATTCGGACCAGAGGGATACGTTGCCAAAAAGAGAAAGTTGATCCCATTGCAAACAGAGATCCATCAAGCAGAAAAATAAAGGGACATTTTATGACCTTTTCATAAAGGTGACTGCTGGATGGCAACTGATATTCACCTTGGTGCTCTACCCATGTCTTTCAACTTCCTGTCACTGGTGTTGGTGAAAGCCATTGAAAAAAGTTGTTGCAGTGAGGAAGTATTTTTGGTGTTTGTGGTGCACAAAATATAGCTCCAGAAGGCATAGACTTTGTGTCCTGGTTCAGTCACTTTTTAATTGTTAGACCCTGGGAAACTTTTATTTATTTATTTTTATTTTTTTCTGACCCTGGGAAATTTTTTTTTAAGATTATTTATTTATTTATTTATTTATTTATTTATTTGACAGAGAGAGACAGCCAGCAAGAGAGGGAACACAAGCAAGGGGAGTGGGAGAGGAAGAAGCAGGCTCCCAGTGGAGCAGGGAGCCCTATGTGGGGCTCGATCCTAGGACTCCAGGATCACGCCCTAAGCTGAAGGCAGACGCTTAATGACTGAGCCATCCAGGCACCCCTGGCCCTGGGAAATTTTTAAAACTTCTCTGAACCTCAGTTTTCTCAGCAATTAAATGGAATGATAAATAATACTTGATTTCCTATAGTTGTGCACCTCAAATGAAGCATAGCATGTAAACTTTTACAACTGTGTGTTAGTTAACCTCTATTTGTCATTGAAAGCATCAGTAATGCCACCAAAATGATGTGATAAAGAGGAAATAGGAAAAATAGAAAATAACTCTGATAAAATATTCAGATATAATAGAACTTAAAAAAATCCTTTTTGAGATTGCCCATCCCAAATCTCTTTTTGAAACACAGCAGAGGTTGGCGAAGGAATCATTATGAACTAGGTCGTGTTGTGTAAGTAATAATGATAGAGCTGGCTAGCTTGACTGAACTTTAGGTAAAATTTTTTAAGTTGGCATGTGGATTTACTCTTTGGCTGATCACCCTTCTAACAATCAAAGAATTCTAGATAGTTAACTCATCAAATTTTAGGGGGCACTTGAATGAGTTCTCAGTGGCTGAAGGAAAATATTTGAACTATGTCTAGAAGTGTGGTTCAGATATGTACTGTCATGTCAAACAGACTGGAGTTGATGGGATAAGAGAGGCGCATGGCTGCAGGGTCACTAAAGGTCACCTAATTAAAGGTAGAAATTCATGCTGAATTGCATGGCATAAGTACTAAGATCTGGAAGTCAGAAATAAAAGGTGAGACTAGACAATTTCTCCATCTGGACATTCCTCTGCCACATTATCCATTCAAGAAAAACTCCATGCCCTAGGAATGAAAGTCTATAGATTCAGGAAAAAGCCACCAAGGGCCCTTGAAGATTTGCTGTAAGTTGAGAGTAGATGTGGACTAGGAAGTAGATATGACACTGACCTCCAGCTAGGGGACAGATGAGAGTAGTGTCACACTGTTTGCTTCTATGGGATCCCTAGAGGTACACAACACGTCTAGTTCATAATGATTCTTTATGCACCCAGCTCATTCAGGACAGTCTCAGTTTTTGTGTGTGTTATTGCTATCTCATCTGATAAGAATCCCCTTTAACCCTTTAAAGTATCCAAGTTTGGATAATATGTTACAGAATGACTACACCACAAGGAAAATTATCTTACCCAAGATGCATAAACTAATACAGTTTAAGTAACATTTGAGATATGAAGATTTTTATTGTTTGGGAATCTCAAAAATAGTTGAATAGAGGGACCTATTGAAAATACAGGGCTTCCAGCTGATCAGAAGGTATGGGTTTGATTCATAACCTTAGAACAATTAATATAAATGTGATTCATAAACAGCCAGGTGAAACCTGAGATTTCCAAGTTACAAATGCTGTAGGTATTCAGAGAGAAAGAAAAATTCAGTTGTGGAATCTCATTTTCAAAAAAAAGGCTTTATAGAGGGTGGGGCAAAACCTTAATTTCCTGAAGAGAAAAATAGCATGGAGGGAAAGGATAAGGAATGGAACTCTGTTTGGATGTAGACTAGAAGATGATCCTGGATCCTGAATCTCTAGAAACCTACGTCTTGTTCCTAACCCAGTCTCAGGATCCTTGACAATATGAAAAGTCAACAGTTGATCTCAGGTAGTATATGCCTCACTCATCTCTACTTTATCCTCTCAGTACTGAGTAGAAGAGTCTTTCTCTGCACGTATCTCTGGGTTTCCTGATACTATCATTCCTCAGTTATTGGTTCCCTACGCCAAGACCTCTGATTCTGAAAAGACATAAACACTAATTTTTGACATTTTGTAATTTTTGGAGCATCACAGAAATTTAATTCAGAAATCAGGCTGAATAAATAAAAAAAGATATAAAGATAATTTCTTAACTGTGATGTCAAATCACTATGATAGAGCTGGCTATCTTAGACTGATCAGAACACTAACTGGCATTATTAAATTTTGATTTATTAGTAAATGGGAATATAAATCATTACTTAAATACAGTTTCTCTGGATGACAAAATCATTCATACGGTGTGCCCTATGATGTAATAAAGGAGATTAGGAAAAAGCATCATTAGTTGAGTTAGTTAGATCTAGGTTCTTACCATAGCTCTACTCTGTTCTGTGTGTGACCTTTGACATTCATTCAGTATACCTTCACCTTGATTTCTGTGTCTACACCTCCTGAACAAATGATTTGTGCAGAAAAAAAAATCACATACAACATTTACATCAACCACAATGATATGCTAGCATATAGTAGCTACTCAGTAGGTGGATTAGAATATGTTCCCATTACACTGATCCATATAATCTCAAATGAATAAATTTGGATTTTTTTTACTTTGTTATCCTATGTCCATTCAACAGAAAAAAATGCATTAGGTTCTATCTCTTTATGATTCCGCATCAACTATTGAAGTATGAAATATCACCAAGCCCCTTGAGCTAGACAAAAGAGTCAGCTGAGGTCTAGTGCTCTGAAGCAATTAGAAATTTCTGTGCCAGGTACATTGTATATCACTAATGTTCAGATATACCCCAATGGATTCTTGTATTTGTGAGAACTTTAAAATGTTAAATAATGTTATAGTGTTTAGCAAATTGATTATTTATTTAATATTATGAATGTGGGCACAGAAAAGTAAATGATACTGATAAAGGTAATAAGAAAGAAATGTTCCAATGCCAACCATTTGTTCTTGAAAAGATGGAATGACAGCTTAGATGAAAGTAGGCATTAAGATAAATCAGTCAAGGCAGGCCCATTTGCTGATGGAATCAAGCATCATTTAAAAAGAAACCTTACCTTCACTCATGTATCAGTTTATAATTTACAAAGTTTATTACTCCTTTCATCCTCTCCATAATCCTCTTGGTAGGAAAACTCAATAATGAGCCCATTTTTATGGATGAGAAAATTGACCTATTAAGCAAATTAAATTATGGTTACTCTATGTACATTTAAATGACCCTGAAAGCCTGGGTGATAAATAATATTATTGTTTTGAGAATTTCAAAATTAAGTTGGTTAACATATGTGCCTGGTATATGATCAATACATGTTTTCTCCTACTTCTCAGCATAATAAAATGATGCATTTCAAGCATCAAAAACAGGACTAAAAGGAGTCACAGTTGGAACAAGTTATTATCTGGAAAGTCTTCAAATAAGTAAATAATGCCTTCTAATATCCCTGTAAGGACAACCTTATGTCTTATTATAGAACCATTGATTTATTTCTATTTAAATGAAGGAAGCCTGCCAAGTGTCCTTTGCATGTGTGACAACATTGTGTCTTTTTGGGAATGTCTTTTCATTGAACTGAAATGGCTCTTGGGTACAGTTAAGAGAGTATTGAATTTAGAAAGAGAGCTCTGTGCCTAATATTGAATCTATCAGCAACTTAATTTGGGCTTTAGGTAGCAAGCTCTAAGTCTGCAACACTCAGCTTTTGCCTCTGGGTGCTCACCTTTACATCAACAAAAACTGAACTAGAATGTTTTGTTCAGTCTAGTGAGAAATATGGAGAAAATAGCTCAGGAAGATTGGAAAGATTTAACCAGGAGCTCTGAGAATGGTTGACTAAGAAAGGTTAAAATAGATAACAAGATTGAAGTAGTGTACAGGTATCTATCAAATTTGTAGATTTTATACTTATTTAATTTTGTCACACTTTTTAGACAAGACCAGGATATTCTTTGACCTACTGGGGAGTCAGATAATTTGATTACAATTCCTACCCTGATCTTTAACAATTTTTGTGTGGTTGGATAAGTCATTTAGCTAATCATGGACACAAATTGTCAATCTGAAATAAGTATAATGATATAAACACCAAAGCCCATTTTATATCTAAAAGTTACTAGAACTATACTTATGACATAGCAAATCCCCAGTAACTTTCTGTGTGCATAAAATTATCACTGAGTCAATGTTTGAACTAATCCATTCATTCATGGATGAAGAGATGAATGCATGAAGGTCTCCCTTATTACCTTTATGGCAGGATTGTGAAGATGATATAAGACACCATTTGGTAAAAGTGTATCCTAAATTAGAAGGTGTAGGATCCATGTAAGACTTTTCAGCCCTTGACTAGCTTGAAATGCTTAAATGTGGATGGACGTATTGCTTACGCAGTTTGGTCCTATGAGCCCTAGCTCTGTGACTACCATTGACACACAGATTCCATGTAGGCTCCATAATTTTCTAATTTCCAGCCAACATCCAAGGTCTTCCAGATCCGTCTAGACCACATTACTGTATTCCTCCTCTGAGGAGCTCCTGCAGTATTTCTGACCAATGCCATCCAGTAGTGAATTGTCCTTTGTTTCATGACTGAGTTCTTCCTTAGAAAATTTCATAAATAGATAACCCAGATAGCTTCTAAAAACAGCCCAGTCTACACTTTTAGATTATTTGATTGATAATGTTTTGAGCATAAATTTTTCTTATTCCACTCCTCTAACATAAGACATAAAGAAAGGCCAAGAGCAAAGACTTGGTGTGACACACAAAAAGGCAGGTATATACATTAGAGTAAGAGATACCCGAGTTGATTAAATCTTGGCTGAGCCACTGCCTACTCATGTGATCTGGGACAACATATGTCATTTTCTTATTTCCATATCTATTTCTAAATAATCAAGGTAATAATACATATTCATGGAGTTCCAGATATCAACTAAGAATATGTATATAGCACCTAATATACACTGGACAGCTAAGATATGTTTGTTTCCTCTTCTTACCCACTTGTTTGACTACTTCTGTTTTTATAAACCTCACATATTAGCCCATGATGCAGTTTTTGTTAACTACACACTATATTGTAGGTAGTGTGCTAGATACTGTTTATACTTAAGTGATCAACTAGAGAAGAGTCTCTCAATGGATCTCAGAGTTAAGTGGGCAGTGATAAACATGTAAACAACTTAGTATAATGTAAGGCATAAAAATAAATGATAAGCATATGATAAGATCACTGCTGTGAAAATATAGAATAAAGGGAGCCATTAATTCCCTAGGGTAATTAAGAAGATTTTGTAGAAGACATCACATTTAAGTTGGACCTTAAGAAGGATAAGCATAATTTATTTTAAAGATTCATTTATTTATTTAAGAGAGAGCGAGAGATAGTGTGAGAGAGAGCGTGCCAGTGGGGGGAGTGGCAGAGGGAGAAGGAGAGGGAGCCCCAAGAAGACTTGATGCTCAACACAGAGCTGGACGCAGGGATCGATCCCATGACCTTGAGAACACAACCTGAGCCAAGACCAAGAGTTGGATACTTAACCAACTGCACCACCCAGGTGCCCTGAACATAATTTTGATAGAATGAGTAGAAAGGAACATTTAAAAATAGAAGGAATAATGTATAAAAAAATGAAAGTTACAAATATTTTCAGGAAATGATAGATGCTTTGACTGGGATATAGAGTGCTATAAAAAACATTGAGGTGTGGATAATTTGTAATGTGGAAAAAGTGGAAAGATTGGAACACATTCTGGGGGGATTTATGTTTACAATTACCTGCTGTATTTAAAAATTTGTGCATTACTTCTGTCACTCCGCCCAACAGATTACAGATCCGTAAACTGGCAAGATGCAAGTCCTCTGTGTGAGGCAGTGCTCACAAGGTTCACAGAAGTTTTGAGGTATTCAGATTTGAAAGCTCTCTTTTTCTCTGTCCATAAGACCACTGGGGTTACCATGCAGCTACATTTCTCTCAGATGTTTCTTCTATTTCTTAGTCTATTTATTATAAAAGGAGCCACTGAGCATGAGAACACTACATTAAGGCCATTTTGCTCTTCTGTTTGCTGGTGATAACTTCTCCTGAAAAATGGCCTCTCGTTTCTTATGGTCATTCCAGAGGATCACCCAACTTAATTTCAGAGATACATGGAAGATAAAATTTCTAACTAAATCTGTGGTATTCTTCCATGAATTAAAAAATAAATAAATAAACATTTAATCATCTTAGGACAAATTATTATTTGGGGATAAGTAGATTTCTACCTTATAGCATGCACCAAAATAACTCCATAATTTAGAATGTCAAGCATATACTAAAAGGAAACAGGTATATTGCCTTTTAAATTGTAAATTTCAAGCATATGATATACAGACTGAAAGAGAAATAATCAATATGTGTCATGTATAGTACAGAGTGTTTTTATCTTTAATATATACAAAGTTTTTAGAGACCAATGGAAAAATATAGCCACCCCAACAGAACTATATAGGCAAGGAAATTTAACAGTCATAAAAAAGAAGACATTGAAATGAATTATAAAGGTATAAAAATGTACAATATCATTACCAATCAAATGAATTAAAACAAAACAAAACAAAAGTAAGAGCAGCATTTTCCCTCAAAGAGACTATTTTAAAGTGATGACATTCATTGCTGTTTGTGATTTAGAGAACAGACATGTACATCCTAGCAGGAATATAATGGATTACAACCATTTGAAGAACATTTGCTAATATGTAACTGAATCCTTTATTTTATTCATACAACTTTAATTAGTAATTCACAGTTAAATAATTTATAACATGTAGGACTCAAAAACAAGGATATTGCTATGCTTGTGATAGCATATGAAAATTGGCGAACACATTAATCTCCATATATTAGAGACTTGTATAAATATCCTATGGTACATTTTTAGTATGCAATACTATGCAGTTTTTAAAAAGTATGTCATTTCAGGACTATACACAACATAAAATGTTCAAACTATTTTATTAGACAAAAATAGTTTATAAAACAATTATTATGTTAAATATATTATACACACATCTAAAAGGAAAAAATAGAATAGATGCAATAAAACATCTTTACATGTTTATGATGTTTTTTGCTATTTTATTTTTTAATTGTCTATACAAATTTTAATAACAGTTATGATTTAAATCATAATAAGAAAAAAAGCATAGTATATCCTTTGCATTTAAAAGCCCACCCCAGCTACTGAAATATAATCTGTTGTATAAGTAACACTATGTGTTCTTGTTCTTCAACATGGAAGCTCCTGAACCTCTTGGCTTCCCTGGGAAGAGGACTAACAGAACACGTCTATATCAGTCCACTGATAGAGTACTTAGCTTTAGAAATCACCTCCAAAGGCATGTGAATTCTTGGACATGTCTTTTATTTGTGATTTGCTCATATTATGCATCAGGAGGGAAATGATTGGCTTGTTTTCTTCCTTTCTTTCTTTGACTATCCATACTTTTTTTATTTTCAAGTTTTTATTTAAATTTAAGTTAGTTAACATATATGTAATATTAGTTTCAGTAGTTGAACTTAGTGATCCATCACTTATATTTAACACCCAGTGCTCATCACAAGTGCTGTCCTTAATACCCATCACCCATTTAGCCCATCCCCCCACCCACTGCCCCTCCATCAACCCTCAGTTTGTTCTCTATACTTAAGAGTCTTTTATGGTTTTCCTCTCTCTCTCTTTTTCCTTTCCCATATGTTCATCTGTTTTGTTTCTTATATTCCACATATGAATGAAATCATATGGTATTTGTCTTTCTCTGATTGCTTATTTCTCTCTGTATCATACTCTCTAGCTCCATTCACACTGTTGAAAATGGTAAGAACTACTTTTTCATCTTACTAGTGTTTTACAAATATCTTTCTATGCCATTAGCATATTTTTCTAGAACAGTTGTTCTTTAAGAGTAAGAAATGAAAAGTACTTACCAGAATAACCTGGAGCTACATTCTTGGGAACAACCAGAATGCAGTGAGTATGATCTTGCTGGACAACTCTAGAAGGAAAGTGTGTTTTGAAAAATCCCAGGAGATTCTTTTTTTTTAATTTTTTTTATTTAAATTCAATTTAGTTAACACATAGTATATTATTATTTTTTAATTTATTTTTTAGTTATTTTATTTTATTTTATTTTATTTTATTTTAAATTCAATTAGCCAACATATAGTACATCATTAGTTTCTGGTGTAGTGTTCAATGATACATTAGTTGCATCATATAGTGTATTATTACAGGGATAGAATTTAGTGATTCATCAGTTGAATATAACACCCAGTGCTCATTACATCAAGTGCCCTCCTTAATGCCCATCACCCAGTTACCCCATTCCCCCCCCACCTCCCCACCAGCAACTCTCAGTTTGTTCCCTATAGTTAAGAGTCTCTTATGGTTTGCTTCCCTCTCTATTTTTATTTTATTTTATTTTTCCTTCCATTCCCCTATGTTCATCTGTTTTTTTTCTTAAATTCCACATATGAGTAAAATCATGTTGTCTTTCTCTGACTGACTTATTTTGCTTAACATAATACCTTCTAGTTCCATCAGCATGATTGCAAATGGCAAGATTTCATTCTTTTTGATGGCTGAGTTATACACACACACACACACACACACACACACACACACACACACACCACCTCTTCTTTTCCATTTATATACATCTTCTTTATCCGTTCATCTGTCAGTGGAGGACATCTGCGCTCTTTCCACAGTTTGGCTCTTGTGGACATTGCTGCTATAAACATTAGGGTGCATGTGCCTCTTCAAATTACAACTTTTGTATCCTTTGGATAAATACCTAATAGTCTGATTGCCGGGTCACAGGTTAGTTCTATTTTTAATCTTTTGTTGGAACCTCCATACTGTTTTCCTGAGTAGCTGCACCAGTTTGCCTTCCTACCAACAATGTAAGAGGGTTCCGCTTTCTCCACATCATTGCCAACATCTGTTGTTTTCTGTGTTGTTATTTTTAGCCATTCTGACAGGTGTGAGATGGTATCTCATTGTAGTTTTGATTCGTATTTCCCTGATGATGGGTGATATTGAGCATCTTTTCATGCATCTGTTAGCCGTTTTTATGTCTTCTTTGGAAAAGTCCAGGGCCAGATGGCTTCCCAAGGGAATTCTACCAAACATTTAAAGAAGAATTAATACCTACTCTTCTCAAACTGTTCCAAAAAATAGAAATAGAAGGAAAACTTCCAAACTCATTCTACAAGGCCAGCATTACCTTGATTCCAAAACCAGACAAAGATCTCACTAAAAAGGAGAATTACTAATTGGTCATTTTCAAGCAACTGGCTGCCTGTGGTTCTGTCTGGAGTCTGTAACAGGTTTATACCACACAATACTCAATGTTCCTGGGTAGTGTGGGCTATAATCATGTAATGCTCTGGGACATGAAAGTTTTGCTTTCATTTCCCCATTTGGGACAAAGTTGGATGATCTTGTTAATTCTGAGTGTTTCTGTGGGGCCATAGAATCACACTCCCAAGCTGGATAGGGTGGGGAGGCATTGGGATTAATTATTATGGAAATTGTCCAAAAGCTCTTTTCTCTCTTCCTGTAAAAAAGGTACATTTACAATGTGACTAGAAAGCAGAAAACAATTTCATTCTATTACAAAGTCATTATCTTTTATCTGATATGGTGTATAGAAGTCCCTATTTATATCACTATTAGTCAGAATATCATTGTGAGTGATAATATATTAAAAATCTAGAAAGGTCAGGAACATCATTTTGGTAGTGAAATGAAATAAAAATTCATTCTGTGGGGATAGCTTGTCTCCTAGTGAATGTTCTTTATACTCTCTGTATATAATATCAGGGTGAATGTTTTCACAAAAGTAATTAAAGTTTGCATCCACAAATAACTTCAATATTTATCGGAACCTCTTTTCTAACAAAGGGAGCTTGAGGCGCTAGGCAAAGAGCAGCATGACAGGCTGTGTATCTATATGTACAGAGTGATGCTGTGTATAAAATTCACAGATGGTTTCAGTTTGAAGTGGAACTGAGGTACAAGGATAAAAGGACATGCCTGCATACATATAAGAGCAAAACGCTCAAAGCAAGAATAGCAGGGTCTAGGGGCACCTGGGTGGCTCAGTCGGTTGGGTGTCTGCCTTAGGCTCAGGTCATGATCCCAGGGTCCCCACATCAAGCCCTGCATCAGGCTTCCTGCTGAGCGGGGAGCCTGCTTCTCTCTCTCCCCCTGCTGATCTCCCTGCTGGTGCTCTCTCGCGCTCTCTCTGTCAAATAAATAAATTAAATCTTTAAAAAAAAAGAATAGCAGGGTTTAAGAGATGAGGACATTGCCACATTTGCTTCATATAGGGGATATTTGGCTTTAGATAAGACATGGATATGCAGGGGAAGATACTCAGCTATCCCAGACGATACAGTCTGTACCTTATGGGAGACACTGATTAAATGAAGAGATGCCACTTTGAATACTTGATTTAGGAGTTATAAATATAAAGGACATATATATATTAACTTGGGACCTATTTATATATTAGATGCTGAGCTAAGGAGCTATTAGGGTAAATGCTTCTGGAATGATAACATGGGACTTGCATCAACAAGAGGGAAGGGAGAAAATTATAGTACTTCCAGCCCCCCTACCTCCCCATTTTCAAACATCTCTTGAGAAGCTAACATGCTGTAGACATTTAGTCAGGCTTCCAAAGTGCTGGTCCCTAGAGGGAAATAGGTTCAACATATGAAAGGGCAAGATGGGAATGGGCAAGAAGAGGAAAACAGCTGAGTTTGTTACAAGGCACTGTAAAACTAATATTGCCTAGATAGTACACAGGCTGATATATATATATTGGGTCATGTAACAGCAGTGGGTATCTCTGAGTCACAGTCACTACCAACGGCATGCTTGAGCAAAGCACAAGGTAGAGAATAATGGTATTGTGAGGGTGATAATTAATTTGAGGAGATAAGCCAATGTTGCTTTCTAAAACAAAATCAAGAGGTTTTCTGTTAATGGCAACAGCAATAGACAATCTAAGGTCAGAACACAGAGGTTGAAGAGAAAAGCCCATGGTCAGCCCTCTAAGATGTGTGGCATGGATTAAAATAGTATGTATATGTAGATTAATAAATATAATTGTTTATTAAGAGACTGTTCTATATGCTGGGGATAGAACAGTGTAAAAATCATAAAACTAGAGAGAGACAAAAAATCCTTTCCATTATGTATAAAAATAAATATTCAATAATTATATGTGCTGAAAAAAAGTACAAAGCAGTCAAGATATGTAGGAAAAATAGAGGTAGGTCCCCCATTTTTTTCATTTTTCATTTATTTTTTTAATTAAAGTTTACACACAGGTTACATTAGTTTCAGGTGTGCAACTTAGCGATTTGGCAAGCTTACGTATTATGCCATGTTCAGCAATTGTATAGCTATCATTTGTCCCATTACATTGCTGTGACAATATCACTGACTGTATTCCTTATGCTCTGCTTTTTATTCCCGTGACTTACTTACTCATTCCGTAACTGGAGGCCTGTATCTCCCTCTCCCCTTCACCCATTTTGCCAGACCCCCCCTCCAAGTCCCCTTCCCTCTGGCAATCATCAGTTTGTTCTCTGTGTTTTTGTTCTGATTCTGCATTTTGTTTTTTTAGATTCCATTTATGTGTGGAATCTTATGGTAATTGTCTTTCTTTAACTTATTCCACTTAGCATATAATACCCTCCAGGTCCATCCATGTTGTCTCAAATGGCATGATCTCATCCTTTTTTATGACTGTGTAATATTCGTGTGTGTGTGTGTGTGTGTGTGTGTGTGTGTACCCCACATCATTTTCCTTATCCATTTGTCTGTTGATAGATGCTTACATTGCTTCCATGTCTTGAATATTGTCAATAATGCTGCATAGGTCCCCCATTTTGAATGTGATAGCCTTTGAAGGTCTTACTGAAAAGTTGGCATTTGAGTAAAAAGCTGAAGGAGGTAAAGAAGTTATGCAAATATCTCAGAAAACATCATTTGAGTTAGAGGGAACAGGAAGAACAAATTCTTTTTTTTAATTTTAACTCAGTTATTTTTTTTAAAAGATTTTATTTATTTATTTGACAGAGAGAGAGAGACAGCCAGTGATAGAGGGAACACAAGCAGGGGGAGTGGGAGAGGGAGAAGCAGGCTCCCAGCGGAGCAGGGAGCGCAATATCGGTCTCCATCCCAGAACGCTGGGATCACGCCCTGAGCCGAAGGCAGACACTTAACGACTGAGTCACCCAGGCGCCCCAGAAGAACTAATTCTTGAAACAGGAATAGGTCTGTTGTGTTTGATCAGTAACAAGGAGTTTGATGTGGTTATAGCAGAGTAAGGAGAAAGGCAGTGGGAAATAAGGTCCAAGAGTTAAAGGGCATGAAGCAGGTAACGCAGGTCCCTCCTAGGAATCTGGCTATTACTCTGAATGAGCTGGGAACTCACCGCAGTGTTCCAGCAGATTTGCCATGACCTAATGGGAGACCACTGTGGGTAGGGAAAGAGGCAGATGCAAGGCAATCCCACAAGGTAATTACAATAAATCCAATAAAGAGAAATGGTTACTTGGAGCATGATGTTCACAAGTGGAAAAAGTATTTGTAATACTTTATTTGGTATACCAAGACCTGAAGGATTAATGGAGTAATTGGCTATTGGCCATAACAGAAATAAAGAAATCAAAGATGATTCCATGATTTGAAGTCTGAATAACTGCAAGAATGAAGTAGTTCTTTACTCAGATGGGAAATAAAAATATGGGGGCAAACAAGTGGGTGTGAAACAGAATTTTGTTTTAGGCATGTTAAATGTCAAATATCTATTAGATATCTAAGAATAGTTATTGCTTAAGTAGTAAGCTATGATGACAGCAAACTCACCAGTGACACCTTTTTATCAAACAAAGATGAGATATTTTAAACCAATTGTAGGAAGGGAGAATACCACTGATGATCTTAGTACTGTCTTAAAAGGAGGACATTGGAAGGGCATTTATAAGGTCTGGACCCCAATAATTTAAGGTGGATCTTTTAAGATGGCTAGTGGTTGATAATAGATCATTAAAATAGATCGTTAATTTTTTTTTTTATTTTGAGATTTTATCAAGTACTACTAATCTTGACATATTTTGGTTGGCACCACATTTTGGTATAGTGGGTTAGCAGCTGAATAATGTGCACACTTTATAAAACAAAATCCTCCTTTATTTGTTTAGTTTGCTATATTTCAAAAGTATAAAAATATGATGCATTTTTATCTTTTAACAGCTTTATTAAGTATCCTTGACTTATAAAATTGTATTTAAGATGTACAAGTCAATGTTTTGATATATATATACACTGTGAAATGATAACCACAATAAAGCTGGCGTTTATTAAAATAATTGACATATTCATCATATCACATAGTTAACATTTCTGTGTATATGTTTGTGTTGAGAAGATTTAAAATCTACTCTCTTAGTAAATTTCCATTATACAATAAAGTATTGTTAATTATCATCACCATGCTGTGCATCTGATCTCCAGAATTTATTCATCTTGCATAACTGAGACTTTGTACCCTTTGACCAACATCATTCCATTACCCCCTGCTCCTACTCTGGCAAGCACTATTTTAATCTCTGCTTCTGTGAGTTTCACTCTTTTAGATAATACTTATAAGTGAGATCATGCAGTATTTCCTCTTTCTGTGTCTTGCTTATTTCATTTAGCCTAATGTCCTCCAGCACCATCCGTGTTGTCACAAATGTCAGAATTTTCTTCTTTTTAAGGCAGAATAATGTGTGTGTGTGTGTGTGTGTGTGTGTGTGTATTTTGTTCATCCATTCATTCGTTGGAGAAAATTTGGGTTCTTCTCATTTCTTGGTTATTGTGAATAATTCTGACATCAACATGGGAGTGCAGATAACTTTTTACAGTTCTGATATCCTTTCCTTGGATTTATTCCTACAAGTGAGATTACTAGATAATATGATTTTAATTTTTTTGCCTTTTACGTATGTTTAATTTTTTGAGGAACCTCCATACTGATTACCTTAACGGCTGTATGACATCTCATTGTAGTTTTGATTCACATTTTCCTGATGATTTAGAATTGGCAGGCAGATGCTGTTTATCTAAGGAAGTTTTAAGAATTCCTAAGAATCCTTAGTTTGAGGTCATCAGTTGAAACAGTCTTATAGTGATTAAAGCTTGACTTACATCTCTGAGACACCTAGATCTAAGAATGAGCACTCTAGGGTTCAGAGTACATGATAACAGTACCTGAAATGTCCTTTTCATTGAGACTCCAGGATGGTTTCTCTGAGGTCTTTTCCAAAAGATGAAGTCTATGGGTTTAAAATTGTGAAGAGTTTTTGGTGTTGTTTATTGTTTGCTTTTTATTTAAGACGTTGAGGAAAAGCTGCTTGTATCTTGGTAATAACACTAGGTGCGGTGGTTAAATTCTTTTTGATGATTATATCACCCTGTAATAAGGCAGTGTCTACGATTGGTGGAAGTAATTCCAGATAGCTAGGATTCTCAGTTCAAAAGGATAAAATGAATGGACTTTCAAAAGAGTCGACTTCACTGTCATTAAGGTCAAAGGTGAAAATTTAGGCTAAGGAAGTTCAAGAGTTTCTGAAAGTTTGGCTCATTTAAGTTTTTATGTCTTTTGAAGTGAAATTCATATAACATAAAATTAATCATTTTAAAGTGAAAAATTCAGCAATTTTCGAGTTGCTTACAACGTTGTGCAGCCATCATCTTTATCTAGTTTCAAAATGTTCTCATCACCTCCAAAAAAAAAAAAAACACAGTCCCATTAAGTAGCCACTCATTTCCCCTTTCCTCAGCGCCTGACAGTCGCTCATAAACTTTCTGCCTCTGTGGATTTACCTATTCTAGATATTTCATATAAATGAAATCATACAATATGTGAATTTTTATGTCTAGTTTCCATTTTGCATTACATTTTTGAGGCTTATTCACATTGTAGCTTGTGTCAAAACTTCATTCCTTTTATGGCTGAATTAATTTTCCATTGTAAGGACTTATTACATTGTTATCCATTCATCCATTGATGGACATTTGGATTGTTTCTATCTTTTGGCCATTGCAAATAATGCTGTTTATAAATATCCATGTATAGGCATTTGTATGAATACCTGTTTGCATTTCTTTTGTGTGTGTACCTATAATCTAAGTTTGAGAATTAATTGTGTCCTTTTAACCCACTTGAATATTGAATGTGATATGGGCAGTACCATTTTAAATAAGAGGAGGTGCCTTATAAAGTTACCTAGCAGCAACATTAGCAAAGTGAGTGTTTCCATATAATGATATGGTTTGGGCCTCAGGCAATCCTTTCTCTTTGTTGTACTGGTAAAATTTTGGTTTTCCAATGTGGAAAAGCTCTGTTCTGTCTTAATTATACAATAACCTAAGCAAATCCATAGTCTGTTTCTGGGAAAGTGGAATAAAACCCATTTGTAGGCAATGAGCCATCAAGATTTTTGCTCTAATTCCTGCCTTACCTTTCAAGTTTTGTCAATATTTTGCTATGGGCAAGAAGAACATGCACTAGATGCCTTCATGACTATATAGTTAAAGTCTCCCTATCAGTTGGCTTAAGATCACATCCAGTTTATCTCTGTTATGGTGGTAAGATGAACAGGACAGCTCTGGCTAACCTATTATATTAACTGGTAATATCACAATGAAAGAGAGCATCATCCTTTCTGGTAGTGTAACATAGAATTAATTAATAAGGCTGCAGTTACTGGCTACTGGGAAGAAGAACATATAACAAACAGTAAGAACATTGCAAACCTCTACAGCCTTTTGTTTATTCCCTACTTATGTTGATTGTCCTGGTTGATATGAGTGGTAGAACCTAGAAGCAAGATCAACTTGGAGACAATTATGTCAGACTTTATAGTTCAGCAGAATTATATTTGTTTTAATAAAAAATAATTGTTGAATTATATTTATATAACTTTTTTTCAAAACTAGAGATTTGTTATTATTATAATGGGGATTAAGGTTTATGCTGAAATTATAGAAATATAATATAGTATGTGATAGTCTGTAATCTAAGCACAGAATACTTTAGTCATTATAAGGGAAAAAAACTAAAAAAATCTAACTTCACTCCATTTGAATATTATGCATCTATTATCTATCTATCTATCTATCTATCTATCTATCTATCTATCTATAATTAACCTAGGAAGATGAAATTGTTCTATTTTTCTATTGATTTGTCAGATATTTATTTAATGTCAATAATACTATTTTTTAATAAATAAAAATTTGGAGAATGACAAGGAAACCCTAACTATTCCTGTTGTCACTCCAAGTAAAAAAAGGAAATCTTTGTATTACTTTATGTAAGAAATATAGACTTCGTATGCATTTATATAAAATAGTTTAGGCAAAGAAGACATCTTGAGCATTTCATTATTCTGAATCTGGCATTTGGATCAGAAGCTTGACAAAACATGAATATGCCATTAGTATCCAAACAGGCAATATTTTCAAAATATATAGCATTGAGGAACCATGATCATATTAGGAACTTCTAACTTTTTTTTTCAAAACTAGAGATTTGTTATTGTTATAATGGGGATTAAGGTTTATGCTGAAATTACAAAACTATAACATAGTATGTCATAGTTCTGTAATCTAAGCACGGAATACTTTTGTCATTATAAGGAAAAAATCTAACTTCACTCCATTTGAATATTATGCATCTAACAATATAAAACAAAACATTAATTAGTATATTTTATAGGCAAAAATGATGGCAGGGCCCTCATTTGATAGCATTAACATCCTTTTAAGAAGAGTTATGGGAAAGCTTGCTTTTTCTCTCCATCATGTAGGCAGCCATCTGCAAGCCAGGAAAAGAACTCTCATTAGAAATTGTACCCTTCTGGAATGTCCAGTTGGGTTTTTCCAGCCTCCAGAACTGTGAGAAAATTAATTTTAGTTTTTTAAGCCATCGATCTCCGTGGTATTTTGTGATGACAGCCCAAGCTGTCTAATAAACAGAGATATACACACATATGTATATATATGTATACACACAAATAGATGACATATTTAAAGTTTTCAAATTTAGAACTAAAATAAAATTAAATTTTTTCCTCATACCAAATAAGGCAGCACATATATTGAATTTACCATCTTAATAAACCATAACGATTCCCTTGATAAGCAAATAGATCATATTCATTCTTTGGTACTTTTAGTAACTATTCTATAGAATTTGATTAACCATTTATATAAATTATAAATTTATATAATTTATATATTGGTAATATATATAAATCATGAAAAATTAAACCTATGCCATATACTAACTTTAAATCATGAAAAATTAAATCATGAAAAATTAAACCTATGCCATATACTAACTAAAATATTGTGCTAACCCAATTTTTGTATGTTGGTTTCTAAACCAAATTAAATCAGTCCAATTGGTTCACAGACTAATTTATTGTCAGGAAAATAATATGAACTCTTTTCAATATAATTTATAAATTTCTATATCCATAAGCCAAATTTTAAAAGATTCTTGAAATAATATCCAAAACCCTAAGTGTCTAGTTTTCTTCTTACATAGTAGCTCAGAACAAAGGTTGTTACTCAAATTCATAGTTAAATATTTTCTTCCCAGTTACCATTTTTTTATATGACCATCACTGTAAAAGGTTTATTTTCTTCCTTCTGGAGGGAAAAAAGAAGACTTAAATGTAGGAAAACACATCTTAACACATATATATCCAAAAGAAAGAGAGTTTTTAGAACTGATTTAAATAACTCAGTCTCTTGATTATTTCATCAAGTCATTCAATCCACGAGCTGGTATGTATTAATCCCTGAAGTATAGAAACGAAAGACAGTTGTCTCATGTATTATACAAGGTAATCTTTCTTTTTGGCAGACAGGACAGTGAATTTCTTCACAAGATTTTGTCTCCTTTTTAATTTTTTCTTTTTTTTGTTGGTCTCAAATGTATCTCAAATGAATAATCTCATTCATGTCAAAATTTTCCCAAACTGATCATTGCAATTCCAAATGATCTTTGGTGAAATTTTGCCAGTTAGGGACGTATGTACAAATTAAAACTTGAACGAAGTGTGTGTTTGGACTGAGTAGAATGCAGATGATATAGCAAAGTAGACCATGGAAGACTGAACCTGTATCTCCAGAGTCGGATAGAAGGCAACTGCTGGATGTGGGGCTTAGTCACCTCTCTATCTGCAGCATCTGCCCTTCTTACCACATGACTTAGTTTACAAATAAGAGAAGAACAAGAGAAGGCACACACAAACACTTCTTAATTGTGTTGGTCCAGAACTGACATACATCACTTTTGCTTATAGTCCTGTATCAAGAAGTTAATAGCCCTGCCTTGATGTAATCATTTTCTGGAAAATATAGGGGTCTTAACCGGACAGCTGCTTCTCAGAAAAAAATCTGTACTCTATGGAAGAAAACATATTTGTTGGGTAGTTTGGCATCACTACTAAGGTCTGCCTCTCTGGTCATCAAATTTCTTTGTGCACTTTTCTTCCCAAGCAAAGAACATATTCAGTACCGCTTTCCCCTTCCCCCAAAAGGAGAAAATCCCAAATGTCATACTGGTGGATTCTCTACTCATCTCAAAGGCTAAATCTCTGGGTAATCACAATTCTCTTCATCAGGTCATATATAACTCCTCATTATTTATAAAACTATAAATTGAAAGACAAGCTGTTTGTTTATTCATCACCCAATGCACAATGCTGGAAACAGGGGTGGAAAATAAATGAAAAACTCCTAGTTGGAAAATAAGAGACACAAAGCAGTCACCAGTCTATAGAAATAATGAGATCCTCCAGGACTGGCATTGTAAGGAATCTTGTCCTGTTGTGGGGAAAATTCCTTGATTGGTAATACTGCTCTCTGGGAAGAATCATTTTACTTACCGTTCTTTTTTTTCTTTTTTAAGATTTTATTTATTTATTTGACAGACACAGAGACAGCCAGCGAGAGAGGGAACACAAGCAGGGGGAGTGGGAGAGGAAGAAGCAGGCTCCCAGTGAAGGAGCCTGATGCGGGGCTCGATCCCAGAATGCTGGGATCACACCCTGAGCCGGAGGCAGACGCTTAAGGACTCAGCCACCCAGGCGCCCCTACTTACCGTTCTTAATTGTTCTTGGATTCATTGCCTCAAAGTTTCTTCCTCTTCTATCTTCCACAATATATCTGAAGTTTTCACAGTCTACCGGATGCCCATGCAAATTTGGAAGACCACGTGTTATTTTGAAAATTGAATGTCAGGGGCGCCTGGGTGGCTCAGTTGGTTAAGTGTCTACCTTCAGCTCAGGTCATGATCCTGGGGTCCTGGGATGGAGCCTCGCATTGGACTTCCTGCTTCTCCCTCTCCCTTTGACCCTCCCCCTTCCCTTTCCCCTCCACCTCCCCCTGTTCCTGCCCTCTCTTTCTCACTCTCTTTCTCAAATAAATAAGGAAAAGCTTTAAAAAAATAAAAATTGAATGTCAGAAGATATTTTAAATCTGGACTTTGGTTTCTTTGGCAATACAATTCCCTGAGAAATAAAAACAAAAACAAAAACAACTTTTAACTATGTGCTTGTAGTCAATTCTGTGGGCCAGTAATCACATCTAAAATGGTTTCCTGGATGTGGTTCTCAAATCTGCTTTCTTTCTTTCTTTCTTTCTTTCTTTCTTTTTTTTTTTTTTTTGAAGGCCAAGTTGATTCTTTTATTTATTTTTATTTTTTAATTTTTTTTTATTATATTATGTTAGTCACCATACAGTACATCCCTGGTTTTTGATGTAAAGTTTGATGATTCATTAGTTGCGTATAACACCAAGTGCACCATGAAATACGTGCCCTCCTTACTACCCATCACCAGCCTTTCTCATCCACACTGCTCTCTCTTTAAGCTTAATAGTACCTATCTTAAAATCATTTTAAGCAATGGACTTAAATGGGTTGTACCTCTCTTAATGCGGTATTTGCAACAGACGTGATACTAAATAGTTTAAGGAGACTTAGAGGTTCTTTGTTGCACAGTCTTTTAAGCTTTGTATCTTGCTATTTGAGGACCCATAAACAGTAACCTTTCTAATATGTAATGCTGTTAGTCTCTAGACTCTCTAATTCCTTTGATCTCTGCTTGAAAATCTCCCAGTCCTTGCCTGAGTTCATTTTTTCTTTAAAATACTCTGGACAGACATTAGTAGCCAGACATACACTAACCACTTTCCCTAGAACTGTAGGGCCAGCAGGCACATTGTTTACCAAATATTTGTTCCAATAAAAGAGAACTCCACATCTTTCTGAAAGACTCTGTTTCCTTGATGCCCACCACCCAGCCACTGAGCCAGCATTACGTTTTTGGGCTTTTGTTGAAGCCACTCTTTTTTTAAAACTTTTTTTTAAAAAAGATTTTATTTATTTATCTGAGAGAGGCGGGGCAGTGGGGGTGCGAGGGGGCAGAGGGGATATGAGCAGGGGGAGGTGTAGAGGAACAGGCAGACTCCCGGCTGTGCAAAGAGCCTCTTGTGGGGCCATCCCAGGACCCTAAGACCATGATCCCAGCTGAAGTCAGATGCTCAGCCAGCAGAGCCACCCAGATGCCCCGAAGCCACTCTTTAATTCAAGTTATAGGTAGGCTACTTAGAGTAATGGCCAGTGCTATTATAATCTCTAAATTTCAGAGGCCTAGAACAGGCTGTTCTATGTAAATATTCAGTGATTCAGCATGATGGAGGCTATTCTATCTTCCTTTGAAGTTAGCATCCTTGAAGGTTGACAGTGACATTGATATCAGGCTGACAGAGACAGAGAGATGAGCTGTAGAGAAAAGCACATCTGTTTCTTAAATACCGGGGCCTGGAAGTAAGTGACACACATCACTTCCACTCACATTCTGCCGGCGAGAAATTGTAATGTTCATTTAATCCCACCTTGCTGTAAGGGAACTGGGACCTGCAGTTAAACAGAGCAGTTCTACACTACAGAAAAGGAGCATGAATCTTTGGGGTCAGTTAGCCATCTTGCTCCAAATGTTAATTTGACAATTAGGTTTATTGTTAGCTTAAGGTGCTAATTTATCTCATTTAATTCTTACAATAAACTTTAATATAGACATAACAAATTTTACCTCCCCTATTTAATCAAAGGGAGACTTAGAAATATGAAGTTATTAACCACAGTGACATGGGAAATATTGGGGTCAGAAATCTTAACAATGATTTAATGATTTTTTTTCTTTTTGTCCTTGATATCCCATGGAGAGTGGCAATTTCAATTATTTTAAAAAAGAAATGTTTGTTATTTACTGAATGATTAAGAAAATTCTCCAGAATTTCACAACCATAGCGAGAACTCACAGAGAAACACAAAGCAAAGACTGGAAACAAAGCCTGGAGGGGTAGAAACACTTGGGTGGCTCAGTCCATTGAGCATAGGACTCTTGGTATTGGCTCAAGTCATGATCTCAGGGTCGTGGAATCTAGCACTGCCTCAAGCTCTGAGCTCAGCGGGGAGTCTGCTGGAGATTCTCTCTCTCCCTCTCTCTGAGTCCCTCCCCCTGCTGTCTCTCTCTAAAATAAATAAATAAATCTTAAAAAAGGGAAGGGAGGGGCAGAAGTATCCATAGTAGTACAGAGCCGAATGACCAAAAGATCTATAACTAGTGCCTATCTATAAACGTATACCAAACTCTCACAGTTATTCACATTACTCAGTACCTATAGTGTGCCAGGCACTGGGTCAGTGATAACCCTGAAGGAATTGCTTAGTAGATACAACCTCTCTTAAGATATAAAACCCAGATATATAGCTCTGAAAGGAGATCATCCCACTGAAGAAAGTCAGCTAGACCAAGAATATCTAATTATATTCTCATCAAGTTCATCCAACTTTTGGGCTCTTCTCATATATTCCAGAAGCCAAGCCTTTCCATTTTGAAGCATAAGCCAAGGTTCCATTTAGATCCCCTTGCACAGCTGAGATAATGTCTTTCAAAAAGTCGTTACCAAAAACTTAAGGATAAAAATAGAAACATAGACAAAAAACTAAAAGACCATAATAGTCTACCATACAAGTATATATTTGTATTTCCTATCATATCTAAAATTATTTCCAATGCCTATGAGACCTTCACATTCGACCTGAACTCCAAAGAGATGAAGTAAACTCCATTTCAGATTTCCTCACTTCTTAGCATGAGATTATCTCCCTAAGACTGACAATGTGTTGACACTAATCAGCATGGACCGCACTTCCAAGAGCTCAGATCAGTCTTCTGGCTCTTCACAGTGCTATCTAAAGGGGAGAGGGAAAGGATGGGAGAAGGAGACTCCATTTTCATTCTACTTGGGTCCTCCCTTTTTGTTCTTTCTAGACATGACGGCTACCATTTGCTTAAAGAATTGGCTCTAGGCACAATCTTGCCCTACAGTTTTAAGAAAACTTTCTGTATACATAGTATTGGCTCCATTCTGACAGCACCACCAATATAACCATAATTTAATTTTGAGGAGGGGCGTTATTTTAGAGGAATTATCTCTTTTCAGTTCATTCATTTATTTTCCCAGTAATTTACTGTTCCATTCACTTATTCATTAACTTATTTATTCACTCACTATTGATATGGATCAAATGTTTGTATCCCCTTAAAAATGTCCTGTGTTGATGACTAATCAATCTCCAATGTGATGTTATTCAGAGATGGAACTTTTAGGAGGTGATAAGGTTTGGATATGGTAATGAGGATAAAGCCCTCATGATGAGAATGATGCCCTTCTAAGAGGATAAAATGCATAGTATAGCTCCCTTACCCTGCCACGTTGAGGAAACAGCAAGAAAATAGAAAATCTGTCAGTTTCTTTATCTTGGACTTCCCAGCCTCTCAAACTGTGAGGAATAAATGTTTGTTGTTAAAGTCACCCCTCTCTGGAAATTTGTTACAGTAGCCTGAACTGAGGAAGACACCCATATATTGAAAGATCACTCTGTGCAGTTTTTTCCCATTTATTAAGTGAAGTATTTAGCATGGGAAGATGATCATAACAAAGTACTTGTCCAAGTGAAGCTTGCAGTCTGCTGGGAGAAGTAGACTGGTACAGAGTAATTATAATGCTAGAATGGAAGCGTATATAAGATGAATGAGAACAAAAGAGAAAGAGCACATTGAGTTGTTGGAGTAATCAGTGCAGTTTTCCTAGAAAAGATAGCTTGTGGACTGAGGACTCCCACACACATATGTAAAGAAGGTAGTCCAGGCAGGAGACCAGCAGTAATAGAGGGATGGGAATGTGAAACAGAATGTCATTTTCACTTAACTGAACAAGTTCTTAATATCTAACATATTATGTAATGGAAACACCAAAATATGAGGTTAGTGGAATAGGCAGAGGACAGGACATCACCCCATTTTAAGGAATTTTAACTTTATTGTGAAAGTAATAAGAGCATGAGAAAGGTTGCCAATCATTCCTGTTTGGTATCTGCTAAAGCATATGGGGGAGTGGTTTAGAANGTTTCCCTACAGTCAGGTTAAATGCACGTGTTAGAGGGACTCAGACTTGTGTATAAAACAGCAATCTATTAGAGTAAATGGTTTAATGGAATCTTGCATACAGTCATGACCAAGACTCACGAGTGTAGTATTTCCTAATAGAAAATCATTAATTCTAATGGCACCAGACCATTAATCATAATACATTCTTTTGTTAAATCCTAGTGTTCTTGAAAGTGTAATTTATAGGTCAAGTCTCACAAATGCTTGGTTCAGAATAACTGAGGCATTGCTGAAGGATGTATTGCTTATATCTGCAGCTCACTAATAAGCTTAAATATGATGACTAAACATCTGTCATCATTCAAATGGATTTCAACCTCGGCCAGCTCACATAAACAAATAGCTATATGGTGGCAGACTTAGCTTTTCTCCTCTTACATTATCTAGCACCTGGCTTTTGGGTATCTATAAATGGCCAAATCTTACCTAGTATAAGATGCTTTGAGATCACAGGAAGACAAAGGAGAGAAGGGAAGATATTCAGTACACAAAGATCGGAGTCCTCCAAGGACCTATGACTTTAAAATAGGCCAATACTCTCAAATAATATGCATTAATATTTTGTAAAAGGAAGAGCTGGATACTAGCAGTATTTCCTAAGTGACCTGGATACTCTCTCTTCAGCCTTGAGTTTGCTGTCTGGCAAAAAAAAAAAAACACAAAAAACAAAAAACCAACCAAACAAACACAACAATAATAACAAAAACAAACCTAAATAGTCCTACCTAAGACCTCTCTGAATATATGTTTGGGATGTACTTGGAAAAAAAATAGTATTTGTCTGCAGAGGTAAAAGAGAATAATATTTGAGAAAGAGGTAAAAATATGTAGAAGGAAAATAATACTATATTGTCTTAGTTCAGTAGTGCTGCCATAACACCGTACCACAAACTAGGTGACTGAAAACAACAGAAATTTGTTGTCTTACAGTTCTGGAAACTAGGAGTCTGACATCAAGGTATTGGCAGGTTTTCTTCCTCTGGAGGGCAGCAAGAAAGAGTCTTCTCCATGCTTCACCCCTGGCTTCTGGTGGTTTTCGGCCAATGTTTGGTGTTCCCTGGCTTGTTGAAGCATTTCCTCTATCTCTGCCTTCATCTTCACATGGTCTTCTCGCTGTGTGTGTCTGTCACCCAATTGCCTCTTTTTATAAAGACAACAGTCATTTTGGACTAGGGCTTACCCTAATGACCTCATTTTCATTTTGTTTCTTCTGCAAAGACCCTATTTTCAAATAAGCTCACTTTATGAGACATTGGGGGTTAGAACTTCAACATATGAATTTGGGGGAGATACAACCCAACACAAAATAAATATGTTTAGAGAATCTCATATATTAAATATGGCTACACTGTAGGATGGTTTTTAGGCTCGAGTCAGATTATGGAGGGCCTTTGTATGTAATGCAAAGAATAAATGTTATTGATT
Organism: Ursus maritimus; assembly: GCF_017311325.1. Classification (NCBI taxonomy): domain Eukaryota; kingdom Metazoa; phylum Chordata; class Mammalia; order Carnivora; family Ursidae; genus Ursus; species Ursus maritimus. The sequence goes on from NW_024424008.1 coordinate 22,231,084, forward strand.
AGTGTCAAACTAGAGTTTGATTTCTAGTGGTGTGCGGCCAGCCTCTATTCTTTATTTCCTACTATCATTCCCTAAGTGCTTACTATTAGCAACGTAAATCTTTTATAAGCTAAATATTTTTGATGGCCCTAGAAAGTAGACAATTTATCCCCAGTTTACAGAGAAGTAATAGAGGCAACTGAAAGTTTAATAACTTCCAAGCGATTGACCTAGTAAAAGGTAGAGTTAGGAATTGAATATTGACAGTCTTATTCCAAGAATCCCTACTCTCCCTTCCATTTTATACTGTCCCTAAACATATAGGTATGTCCCTATAATACCTATACTCTTTCTAGTCCAATTGTGGGGTTTTTTTGTTTTTTGGGTTTTTTTTTTAAATTGACCTTCAAATCTTACAGCTTTGAGGCTTAAATGAGTTTAAGACAGGCAAAGTTCTTACTGTAATTGTAATATGTTATTCATATTATTGTTACAATGAAGACTAAAAAGGGAGAGGAGAAAAAAAAATGAGAGAGCAGTGTATCTGAGGCCCAGATGGATAAACTTTAGTACAATGGGTAAGATGTTTCATGAAAATAACTGGGTAGAAGGAACACACAAATATCATAGGATCTGTCAGGTGTCTCCTCAGTGGATAATATTACCTGCAAAACCAATCAATGCAGGTAATGTTGAGGAAATTATCACTTACTTAGAATAAATGACAAAAAGAATGTCTCCCGAATTTCCTGTTTTATCATGCAAAATTATATTCCCAGAGCAGGTTGCATAACAATAGGGTTACACAATTGTTAAATGAAGTATAAGGAATATCTTTACAACAATGCACCATAACATCAGGACATACTAGTCAAGAACATGAAAGTTTCATTTTACCACTAACCTTAGTAATTAGTATTAGTATTAATTAGTATTAATAATTATAGAATCAATTAATTAGTATTAATTAATTAGTATTAATAATTATAGAATTACTGACAAAATAAATAATATTAACTATACCCAAAGCAGTTCACGCTTCTAGAAGTTGTTCAAATATTCACTTTTCAATGCTCTCCTCTCTCTGTTCTCCTGATGATGTCTGGAACAAGCTCACATATGACATGAGGAATGTGATCTCAAAACATAACATGGTAATATAACAACATAGCTGTAATGTTGTCAACTTTCAATGATTGTCACTTGGAGAGCTGAAAATCACCCTGCCGTTATTCCCAATCATGATTTGAAAAAAAAATTTTTTTTACCTCTGTTCACATGGAAAGAAAGGAATTTATCTCTCCCCTTCAGCTTCTGCATCTGAGGAGGTTTCTACACATGTCGTCCTAAGTAGTACTCTCTGTTCCCTTACCCACTCCACACCCCAGGGGTGAGCAGCAGCAGCCTCTTTGGAACCCAGAGGCAAATCTCATCTGTGTGCAAGCTGCCTGAATCCTGAATGATTGTTGCTAAACCTCCTCCAGCCTTATTGATGAGCAAGAGAAACAGTAATAGAAAATATGTCCTCCCACCTCACATTTCCCTTTTTTAAATTATTATTTTATGTGTTTAGGGAGGCAAGGCATTTTTGTCATTTCCCTCCTGGTTTCCATACATTCAATGAAGCTTTCTTTTGGTACCTTCCATTTCTTTTGGGTTTCCTTCCTTTCCAGATATAAGCCTTGACACACAACTCGCAAATTACTGCCACCTGTTTATTTCCATGGTGCTTATTACAATACTATTCTATGTGACACACTATAATGGCTAAATAATAAGTGATTGCAGGTCACTGCAATCACTTAATCTTTTATATGTACAAAGCCTTTAAGAGACTCTTCCCCAAACGCAGCACAATCTTCTGACTTTTAGAAGCAGCATTTTAGCAAAAGCTTAGAACTAATTTCACTGTGAGAACGCTCCTCTTTCCTAACCCTGCCAACCTTCACTCTGACTAGCATCCAGATTAATAGTTATTTAACTGCTGAACAATTATGACAGGTGATTAATTAGTCTCAAGGAGCAGCCACTTGTGCTGCTATTAATCAGCACATCACCAGACAGAAAGAGAAGGAAAGCAATCTGTATTTGTTACAAAATGGGCTAGGCAGGCATTACTCAGGCAATAAGAAAAGGTCATTGTAGAGCTAAAAGCGCAATGAGCAGGTTTTGTGAGATTGATGAGAGAGAATTATTTTCTGTATATATTATGAGAGGGAATAAAAAAAACCTGTTCAACTCAGTTTGGTGAAGGAAAATTAATGCATAGAGAATGCATTCCTCCAGATGTGCAAAGTATTTAAATCTTACACCATGGGCATAAATTGCTATTTCTAAGTTGTGTTGTAAGGTGAGGTGTTGAATGTTTCCTCATCAGTTCTAAAAATATCATAATGACTACGGTTGCTGAATTTGAAAACCGGGAATTCATTCATGATCCATGCAAGACACTGGTGTGCTAGCGTCCGTTTCTTTTTTACCCTTTTTCTCTACAGTCTACCCTCAGTCTGGTCCTTTTACCACCCCTAAAATCTGTCCTGTTCCATTCTTCTCACCATTTGTATAATTACAGACCTCATTAGCTCTTGCCTGGACTATTGAAATAACTTTTCTTGATAAGCACTGTGTATGTTAACGTTGCAGTCTTGGTGTTTTGTTTCCCCTACAATTAAAATCGGATAGCATCTTTCTGCTTAAACCCACCAATGGGATCCTGTCAAAGTCTTTGACATGACTTGTAAACCTCTTCCTCAATATACAGCATCATGGTTGGGAACATTGCTCTGAAATAAGACCATCTGGCTTGAATTCTGCTTTTTTTTTCTTACTAGCTGTATGATCTTGGGCAAATCACACAACCTTCATTTTACTCATCTACAAAATGAGGATAATAATATCTACATCATAAGGAGCATGGACATTTTACACAGATGGATGTTAGCTATTATTCTTTTCTAACTCTCTCTGCCCAGACAGAAATGTACATTCCCATCACCCTGCCTTCCTGTGTCACCCTGTTCAGTCTCTCAATCACCTGGAAAACTTGATTACATTTAACATTGCTAATTCTAGAGATTAAACTCCTTGTGATGAGGAATGTTATTTTTTTCCCATTTTGTGCCCAGCACAATGACTCCCATACAGTAGGAATTTAATCAGTATTCTTGAATGGATGAATGAATATTCTAGGAAAGATTATCTGGGAAAGTGGAGAGACTAGCCTCATCAGATAAAATATCCAGGGAAATAACTATCTTTTGGCAAACTGAAGATAAAACAAGGAGTTGATACACTGATTCATATGCTTAAATCAGTATCGACTCTCTAGGGCTTGCTGTAATTGGACCTTGGAGAGAATACTCTGGATTGGAACAATTAGGGACTTGCAAACTCTTTGAATCACACTTTCTATTAAAATTACCATCATGTAGAGCATGCGATAAAAAAAATAAAACTAAATGGATGAGGTTTCCCCTAGCAAATTGTCAAACGATGTTGCTGATTGCCAGATCATCTCTTTATGAAGTTTCTCTGGAGCACCAGGGAATTACCAATCATCTACAGCGGGCAAGTCTTAAGGTTTCCATTTATACAAACTAAAGTACAGAGCCTGTCTGAGGAAATATGCCATCCTCATCTCTCCCCCTTTTAGAGGCTCCACCTCAGTTGCTAGTAACACCTGTATGGGGGAAAAATGTGCTTGCACTTTCAATTTTCTACATTAATCATAATTTATACAGCAAGCACTTAGGGTGTCACAAGCACAAGCTTATGACTTCAGGTGGGTAATAAACAGCAGGGGCAGATCAACTTTATAAAAAACAAAGACACTATTTTCATGTGGTTCAATTTACCCCTCCCTGTGTGGATGCATTTAACTATACCAGAATCGGCTTTTGCAAAGCACTTGAGGAAGTACTTAAACTTAATCGTACTTTGTGCTCATTACTGGAATAGTTAATCAGTTGCAAACTAGGGCAAATGACTTTGGGGTTTGCTCCCACTGGAACACTCTGTATGTACTAGGGTCCCATTACTAAGCTGAACCCTATTTTTGACTATATGAAGTATTATATATTAATGGTAAAAATATGCCTTTCTTGCTAATAGTGATGATCCCACAGAATAGTGTCAACCATTACATCTAATAGTTCCCTTACATTAAGACTACTTTATAGAGGATCTTATGTGAGCAATTCAACCAAAAAAAGTAAGAAAAGGAAGAGGAGAGAATAAACAAGAGGACAATGAGTTAGGGAGGCTATGAAATAAATATATGGAATTAGTCATCCATGGACTAAGAGGTCACGTTATATTCTTTCTGCCCAGGCACTGCTGCAAACTGTAGTAAGGCAGAAGACAGGTTTTGGTGTCTCCAGATACAATCTGAGTTTAGTTTCACTAGTTTTGTAAACTTAGGTTAATAACTCAGCCCTTCTAAACCTGGTTAACTTTCTATAAAACGGTTATAAAAAACTCACTCCACATGGGGTGTCACAAACAGCAAATATGATCATGGGAAACTTGTACTGTAAACCTCCCAAGTATTATTCTCATCTCTTGTTGAGGTTTGGTGAAACTGATTTGGGCTTGATTGAGTTAGTCACACTGTTAGTACAGTTCTCATTATAGGGGCACTCTCATATTTGCTGGAGAGCTGGTTGAAGATCTAATAAATACATTAGTTAGGCAATCTTAAACATCCTTTTAGGCACTTAAAAATATATTGACAGGTTGTCTAATATTGCAAAATTTATGAAGCTGGCATTCATCTCTTCCTCTTTCTCTTTGGGATGCATTTCCTGTTTCTTCATAAGTCAAAATTAGTCTCAGACTGGATTTCACTGTATGTTTCTTCTAGCTAGTACACACATTAACACAAAGATTTCTCTCTCTTTGAATTGCTAAACATCTGTCTGTTTCAAACATTTGACAGAGTCTTGTCAAATGATTCTCCAGTTGACCTATGTATTTGTCTTCCCTCACCCAACCTCCAATTATATTTCAAGTCCTCTCCATCATACTGCTAAGTATAAGATCTACCTTAATAAGTAAGGCTTGTTCCAAAAGATTCATGTTAAAATTCTTTCTATTAAGATAAGTTTCCATTAATATGTTAGATCAGTATATTAGGTAGCATAGTAGGTTGTGTGTGTGTGTGTGTGTGTGTGTGTGTGTGTGTGTGTATAGTATTCATGGTACTATTTTCCTTTGGGACTTCATAGGGCACACAAAATTCTCTGAGATGTCATATAGTAATGAAACAGGCAATACTTTGAATAACGTAGTATTTCCATCAAGAGTTTTATCAAGAGTTTTATCATAAACACCTTTATGATGTCATATATATATATATATATATATATATATATATATATATATAGTATGTGTCCATATATATAGACACATACCCATTTTTCTCCCTCCTACACATACAACTGGATCCTGATAAGTGGTTCTCTAAAACCAGACAATTAGTTTTTAAAAAACACTACATGTGAGGTACCTTCACATACGAATCCTCACAACAACCATGTGGCTTAGGCATCATTAAAGAAACAGATATTTTTACTGATAAAGAAACAGAGACTCCAAGAAGATAAATGGCATTCCAAAACTAGCAAACATTGGTCCTGGAATTTAAATTCAGGACTTACTAACTCCATAATGCATCATTTTCCCCAACATTGTTTGAAGGAAAAACTTGACACTATCATTAGCCTAGAAGGTAATCAAAAGGGAAGAACTGGGGGGGGGGGGACTTAAGGAAAAGAACGAATTATCCAGAAATAACAATTGGGATTTGAAATAAACCATAAGCTGTAGAAATACTTCCGTTTTTGAAATGAAAGGAACTAACGATTATTGAGTGTGCATTCAGTCTTTACTCTGTAAAATGGGTATTGACAGTCTTACTTTACAGATGAGTAAACTGAGGCTCGGAGGGTTAGGCTACTTCTCTAGGCACTTACCCAGTATATAGGGGAACAAAGAGTTATACTCAGAACTGTATAATATTGGAGGCCCTGTGCCATTCACTATGAGGAGCTCTGTTCTTATTAGAATAATAATGCCTCAAATGGCTTCCAATTCTCCTGATTTATGTTGCAGTGTTTCATGATACATTTAAACAGTAGATAAGATGAATGTAAGCTTACATAATATATGTGTTGCCAGTCTAAATCATATTACACGTGGTTAGGGTGAAGGAAAGATTCATGTTGTTGAATCATGAACTCATGGAGTTAGGAGCTGAACTCAGTTGAAGATTCAATACCTAAATATGAGGAAAATCTGTTTGCTTGACGATTGGCAGGTTTGTCTGATTCTTGGCACCGAGATAATACGAACAGGTGTGAAGTAAACAACTCTAGCTTCATCTTAAATTTCTAGCATCAAACATTCAGAGCTCCCCTAGAGCTATGAAATCTCCACACTTCTCTTCTACTTACACTCCCAGCCAAGTTCCATGATATGTAATGATCAGCTGTTAAGTGCTAAGATTTCTATGTATTTAACACACTATTAAAAGGCAACAAGAACTTGAATTCTTAACCCTTTTGTACCATGGATACCTTGGGCAATGTGAGAAGTTCATGGGCTTTTTCTCAGAGAAACATTTGTAAATGTCTTCAAATTCATAAAATGAAATGCACAGATCAATCACTTACATTCTAATGTATTTGCCCAAATATTTTCCTAAAAAGTTATTAATATAGTGTTGTTTTCTTCTTTTTAAATTCATTAAATAGCAAGGTAAGAACAGGTCTATACCATAATTTCAAAATAGTTATAATTGCAAATGATATTTCAATATATCTGCAATACCTGTAATGTGATATGAAGATACCTATAATAATCTATTAGTAACAAAGTCACAGGTACTGTTAAGATTATTATTTGTTATATATATTATTTATATTATAATTGAATGAAACACTACATTTCAGTTTGTGGTAGTAAAAATAAAGATTTTTTTTTCATGCAAGTTTAGAAGCACTCTGAATCTGTCCACAGACCAACAGGGATCCAAAGACTTCTGAAGTCTTTGCTGTTTGCCTTGCTATGTAGGCACTTCACATACATTATCTCTAATCCTTATAACATCCTCTGAGATTGGAGGATTAAGTAACCCTTTTACAGATTAAAATGTTTGATTTCAGAGAAGTAAGTGATGAGCTAGACTGGGAGGACCAGAGCTTTGGTTCCTCCCAGTCTACTTTCCATTCAACCACCAAGTCCAAATTTGCTCTGAGAATTACTCTCTACCAACACCATTTCATGTATGAATCCTTCTGTACCTAAAATCCTTGCCAGTAATCTAAGGGACACCCAGGATGCCAGTTAGAAGGCAATCTGATAAGCTCTATGAAAACTTTGTTACATTTGGATTCAAGTTGAAGACAGGGCTTGAATGAAGAAGGCTTCATGAAGAGAAAAAGTAAACCCTCTAGAAAAGGTGTGGAGGGGGGTGCCTAGATGGCTCAGTGGGTTAGGTATCTGACTCTTGATTTTGGCTCAGGTCATGATCTCAGGGTCATGATCTCAGAGTCATGAGATTGAGCCCCACCTGTAGCAGGCTCTGCACTCAGTGGGGAGTCTGCTGGAGATTCTCTCCCTCTACCAGTCCCCCCAACTCATTGCCCCTCTCTCACTCTCAAATAAATCTTAAAGAAAGAAGAAAGAAAGAAAGAAAGAAAGAAAGAAAGAAAGAAAGAAAGAAAGAAAGAAAGAGAAAGAAAGAAAAAGAAAGAAAGAAAGAAAGAAAGAAAGAAAGAAAGGGAAAGAAAGAAAAAGAAAGAAAGAAGAAAAGGTGTGGTGTAGTCAGTTTCCAAAAATAAAAAAATAAAAAAAATAAGTAAATCAGCCCAGTAGCATTATATCATAATCTAGAGCAGCCTTGCTGAGAAAGTAAAACACTATTAAAAAATCACAAATTCTTAAAGAATATTAATAAGGATTTCTTTTCTCATCATTATTTGAAAGTTGGTTTAAAAAATTATGGCAGTTCCAGAAGATGTTTTATGCAACTACTCCTCTAAAAGCTGCTGGGACACTGCAGAATGGTTGGCTGGGGGTGTGCCTGGCTCTGGGATAAGATTCTAAATTCTAATCCTAATCCTAAATATATTGTTTATTAGCTTTATTGTGTCATTTATTAGTTTTATTGTTTGAGATCTTCTTTAACTCCTAATGTGTTATAACTTTCTCATCAAGAAAATGAGGAAAATAAGAGTGCTAATGATATTGGTGTTTTATGTGTTTTTTGTGTGTACATTTTTTATTCCTCAATTTGACCTTTAAAATGGGGATCATTGGTTTGTACCTCACAGAGTTGTGGGTGGCTTAGTCAGTTAAACTTTTACCTTCGGCTCAGGTCATGATCCCAGGGTCCTGGGATCGAGTCCCCCATCAGGCTCCCTGCTCTGCGGGGAGTCTGCTTCTCCCTCTGCCTGCCGCTTCCTCCCCCTGTTTGTGCACTCTCTCTCTCTGTCAAATAAATAAAATCTTAAAAAAAAAAGGAAAATAGCATTTTTAGGTTCCAAGTTAGAAATTATTTCCTTAATAACATTTGAAACAGAGCATATAGGAAGTTTTAAATTTATCTAATGTCAGGAGTCATGTTTTCCATACCATCCTGTCCTCTTTGCTGTTTTGGTAAAATGCCAGAGAAGGGTGTTTGCAACCTTGCAGCAGCTACCTCCGTAGAACTTTATCTGCCATCTAACTCACTGCTACTGGTAGAAATACTAGATCCTTGAATAACTGGCCACATTAGTTTGAGTTTAAATCTTCAAGAAATCCCATCCTTTGTTTTACTCCTTCACTTGTAGAACACAGCTTTCTGTCACCAAATAACTGAGTTTTTTTTTTTTTTCCTTTCACTGAAAACAAGTTCCTTTTCTTTCCCTGTGGTCCTATTCAACGGAAGTATGCATATGACTTCCCACATAGGACTCCAGCTCTGATTGCTCACCTTGAGTTTCAGACCAACTATCCACTCAGTGTTTTCTTTAGGATGTGCTACATATATGTCAAACTGAAGTTTTCCTCAATGTCTGGTCATCTTACTGCCCCAAACCTGTCCTCCTGCATTTGTCTTCTCAGCTGGTGATCTAGGGAGCTACTCAAGTCAAAAACCTTAGAGACCCCCTTGGTCCTTTCCCTTTCTCATTCCATTTACCCTCTTCTGCATTAGATTTATTCACATGGTCCTGCTTATTTTATCTCATAAATGTCATTTGAATTTATTCTATAACCTCCATGCTACTATCCATTCCTAATTCAGTCTTAGCATCTCTGAATTAGAATACTGTAATAGTTGCTGGACTGAACTCTCATGATAAGCAGATGCATAGACAGGGAGTTTTCTCATTCTCCCAGACCTGAACTGAGATCAAAGGCCACCCACACACAAAGTCAAGGAGAAACCTACAGTCGAGGCCAATTCACCAAAGCCAACTTTTGGAGAGATGCAAGGGCAGAACCAATTCTATTACAAGACATTGCCATTTCCTTTTCTCAATTACAAGAAAGGGACTTTGAAGGGAGATGACTTCGGGTAGAGGAGTATTGATCTTGCACAAAATGCAGTGTTCCTTGTGAGAGACTTTCCTCCCCTTATATCTAAGTGAAGTGGTCTCTAAAAGAATCAACCATGAGTTTGAGGATGTCCACAACCAGCATATTGATTTCACAGGTCCAGGGTGGGTCCCTGCTTAGTTTGTGTTTGCTCATCTGAGATGGGTGAATGTGCAGAGGACTTGAAAAATGGGACCATGGCAGAGTGAGAAGACTTTAGTGAAGCATGCTGAACAACCCTCATTTTATCTGATAAAGACAAAGGAGAGGTGAGTTTCTCTTGATTTTAGGTGTCACTGAATAAAAGGCATGGTCTCAAGGCTGAGGTAACCCCAGAAGCAAGAGGCTAAAGCATGCACTGTAGGTGGAGATACCAGGATGTGAGCAGTGGATCCCCCAAGCTATGCACTGTGCCCTGTGTAGGCCCCACAGGCTCTTTTAAGAATCTCATACATGCATTCCTCAGGAGAGTCAAATTTGTTCACTAACCACAGAGAGTAAAACTCTCACTCACCATTGTCTCGGAAGCAGATACAATAAACCCAGTGAAGTGCTTCTGCCTTCCCTCTGCTACACTCCTGGCCCCATCAGTCCCTCTTCCCATTACAGTTATTGCCTTTAGTTCAACTATATTTTATGCATATTAAGTAAATTGTATTTTCTTTTTCTTTAACATAGTTGAAATCATAATATATATGCTAGCTAGCTCATGTTTTGTTTTGTTTTTAATATTTTATTTATTTATTTGACACACAGAGAGAGAGCACAAGCAGGGGGAGTAGCAGGCAGAGGGAGAGGGAGAAGCAGGCTCCCCTCTGAGCAGGGACATCAAAATGGGGCCCAATCCAGGATCATGACCCGAGCCGAAGGCAGACGCTCAACTGACTGAGCCACCCAGGAGCCCTGCTAGCTCATGTTTTAATTTATAGAGGAACATATATGCATGTGGAGCAAAATCTTTAGAACAATACAAATGGATATAAAGTGAAAAAAAAGTCTCCCCTCTATTTTGTTCTTTTCTTTAATGATTAACATTATAGCTTAAATTAATATAGTCTAGTTATTGATGATCCAATTAAAAAAGTTCACGTTTATGCTCAATTCTGTCCTTTCTCTTTTCTTCCAGCTCATTTTTAAAATCTTAGGATGATATGATGTTTATATTTCATTCTATAATTATTAGGTTTTATTTGCATAGTTATCCATTAATTCTAAAATTTTTTAAATCAATAAATGTTTCTTTTTATTTTCTTTTTCAGCTCTGTTAGGACTTTCTTCTCTTTGTTCTTGCAGTAACATTAAAGACAAAGTCAGTGCTCCTTTGCCATTTCAAACCAGAAGTCCTATACCTTTACTAATTGGGCAGAGGAGGGAGATCCTCCTTCTCCTGTTACATTAATGATGACAATAAGTTTAAAAGCCAATCTCACTTTCCAAATGAAGTAGTTGGTTGTTTCAAGGGAAAGAGAATAAAGAATGTTAAAATAGGCAAATTGAGAAAAAGATGTTTATATTTTAAATTCCTTTTGAAAAAAAATTAAACTGTGTCTGGGAAGATTATTTCCAAAGTACTTTAGGTGGGAATTACTTTTTATTTGCTTACAATCTTTGTTCTCCTATCCCCTTGAAATGGACTAAAACATACTCCTTTTGGAAAAATGAAGAGTCAGGCCTTTTCTGCTATAGAAACTTCTCTGTTTGCCTGCACTTCGCAAAGAATAATGACATTTAGCTAACATGCTGTAAATGAACTATAGCTGCAAGGATTCATCATTTGGCTAGTGTGTGTGAATATTCAAGGCATGGCCAGGAAAGGTGCAAACCTCTGGGTTGGTGGTGTGGGCTTCTCATAATTTAAAATGGGATGGATATAAGCAAACCCATTTCACTGGGACCTTTATAGCTTCAGAGTGAATTATTTCTGTCCATAAAACAGAGAACCTGCTGTGTGATATTTGTAAACAGCAATTTTGTTCGTAAAAACAACATAAACCTTTTATGTGCCTGATGCCCATTTGCTAACTGCTTTTTGTTGAATGTGTCTCACATACCAATGGATGCTAGGACAGAAAAGATATGTGCTATGCAAATATTGTTTCCCACCAGTTGCTATGATTAATCAAATAGGGCCATCTATCTAATAAAATTACATCTCATGCAAATTCATGGTGGCTGTACCACAGCTGTCTATGGCTGCTGCTCTTGCTGCTGCTGCCACAGAGCATGTATTATTCTCTGGTGTATGCAATTCCTGTGTGCTCTGTATAATACATACGGTAAGCCTAGGGACTTACTAATACTTCCTTTCTCGTCTTAGTGTCTTCTAGTCAATGGCATCTGCAGGGGTCCATCCAGAGAGGAAGTAGCATTTCCTCTCTAGTCTGGAGATTCAATTGTAGCTCCGTTTCATGTCATGGAATTAAAGGGGGAAAGAGAGACTCTGAGCCTCAGATCTTACCAACAGTTGATTGCAATCACTATAATGAGAATTACTGAACCAGTAAGCAGCAAACTAACTGTGTACATCTGGCCTGCTCATCTGTTTCTGGAGATTGGGCCTCAGATGGGACCTCAAGACCGAGTTCTATGTTGGCCTCAGTAGCTGAAGTCTGCTTTCCTTTTAATTTTGTTTGGTGGGCCCATTCCTGTTTTCATTAGGCAAAGGCCTTCTCCTAATAGCTGCATTAGTAAAACAGCACAGGATTTGGATTGCAGTTCTGCCATTTTCTAGATGTACTAGCTACTTAATCATTCTGAGTCCATACCCCTCAACCTTTGTTGACCGGACCAAGCTTGCATTGTTTCTGAGTTGTTGTGAATACAGCTTAGCTGTTCTCTTTTTCCAGGAAGTCTTCCCTGATCCTGAAAGAGCAAATCAGCAGTATCTCTTTTATGATCCTTTAAAATTGATTGCATATGCTTACTGTAGTCTTGAGTATTCTTCACCATCCTGTGTCTGCCAATTAGCTTTGTCTTGCTAGTACCCTGGGCCCTTTAAAATAAGGAACTATACCCAGATCATTATTTTACCCCTGTTTGTGGCAGAATGCCGAAAACATTTTGGAATTAATGAAGAATTGTTAAATAAGTGCATAATCAATATAAATATATACTAACACATGCAGGTTGCAGGAAATGACTAATTTCTATATTTTCCCCCTATATCCAATTATACAAGGAGTCATTTTCACATTTTAGGGTTGCCTGGAAGTCTAATCTCAGTTATTCAAGGGTAAAGGGAGGATCAAGAAATCCTTCCCTGGGAACATACAGAAAACCCTGGGTTCTCATAGTTCAGAAAAGCCAAAGAAGTGCCCATTGATTTTAAATTTATTATAGATGCCAGCATTTGGGCTTAGTCCCTCACATGGGCTATTAAAAGTTGTGCTGTTTTCCTCTCCCTTTGCTGGACATGGATACCTACTGAGTGCGCTAGTCTCTAAAACACCCATAGAATAGATTGGCCTCAAGTTTCAACTTCCCTTGGAGTGCTGTATACCAGTGAAGCCCAGAAAGCACCTCCAGAAACACATAATACTCAGTGTTCCCAGGTAATGGGGAGACAACCCTCTATCTACTGGTTGTGTAGCAATTTTGTCTTTTCCAAATTGCCAGGTAATGTACCCAGCTAAACAAAGGCCTGGGCCATGTAAGGCACAAGGAGTGATGACCTTTAGAGTGCACTAAGAAAAATAAGATATTAATCCATATTCCAACCTCTCCTTGATAAAAGAAAAAAAAAAAAAACAGAGAGTCACTAGAGCAAGTGGGGGAAATGAGGGAAAACTTTATCTTTCTTATTCCCACAACCACTAGAACAAGACAGAAACTACTTTCAAAAAATTATCTTACCATGATTGAATGAACTAATTTATCAATGAAATGTAATGCCCCACATCATAAAGTTATCCTGGTGCTTACATATGATAGGCATCCTCTGCTCTCAGCTTTTCAAAGTGTCTCAGTGCACAGTACTTTGTGCCCGATACGGGTGTGAGCGTGATGCATCCCTTGCCTCACTGTGTTTGTGTGCATTATACCAGATGTTTGCCATGTTAATCAGACTACAGTTAATGACTTCAAGCCCCCTGAAGCTTAAAGTTCTCCCCAGAAATGTTTCAGTCACTTGCTACCTGCATTTCTCTAAGCTGCTAGGGTATCCCTTTTAGAGCATTAATATTGTTACTGTATTAGTGACAATCTGGAAGGTATCATCCATAGGAGGAGTGGTGGACGGTATAGTAGATTATTGACAGCTTGGGCTTTGGTTTCATGTAGACCTGATCCTCGTCCCAACTTTATCACCCTCCAGAGTCGTTAACACTGGTGATCCACCAGCCCCTCTAAGTTTCAGTTTCCTGAACATTAAAGGAAGAATAACAGTAACTACTTAAGAGTGTTGTAATATGTTTACATAAGATAATGCATCTATAGATCTTAGCACATCACCTTGCACGTAATAAATATTAAATATTGGTTATTATCTTTAATAAAATAAAAAGCATTGCTTTTCCTATAAAGATATCCTTGTTCGTGTATATATCACCTTGTGTGACTGTCCTTCTCACCTATGCAGCAGTACAACTGCATGTAAGAGAAATTTAAATATCTATGTAGCTATTTACCTGCTTTGTTCAGTACACAGGTACTGACTACCCATTGTGTGACAAGTTTGCTGATAAGCTACAACATTATCTTCTGTTCTTAGGGTGTTTCTAATGGATAAAAAAGAACAGTCAAGTTATGATAATCCATTGAGATAAATATTGTTCATTAAGTAATTTAAGAAATATGTATTGATCTCTAGTAGGTATGGTTCTGGTCTAGAATGAGGCCTGACTTTGAAAATGCAGAGCAAGAAAGACCTTATGGCCTGAATCACTAAGGAAGGGCATCTTGGGATGGCAGTCTTTGATCTGAGTCTTGAGAAGTGAGTAGGCTGTAAAAAGGGTTTGGAAGAGTCTTCAAGACACAGTGAGAAACAAATACAGACTGCAGGATTGCAGTGGATATGAGTGTCTCAGAGTAGTGGGGACTGGCTGAAGATGAGCAGGAAGAGGTCTACAAGAACCAGAAAATGAGTGCCAGGGAAGATGAGCTTTGTTCTAAGCAAAAAGTAAAGCTCTTGAAAGATGCATGATGACTGGCATTTTCTGATTTCAAAGCAATGTGCTCTTGTTTTCTAGGGGCTTGCAACCCTGCCTTGTTCTTCAGTGTGAAAGGCAGGAGATACATAGCTTTTGAAAGAGCATCAGGGACAGAGTCAGTTAGAACCAAGAGTCAGGGGTGGCTTGACAGAAATTAGCCCTGTCCTTTAGGAGGTTGTGATTGGTGGTAAAGTTGGAAGGTATCTGAAAGATACAATTTCCATATCCCATAATTAAAAATAATTTGAAACAAAGAAAAATTATTTTATGTGCCCACTACATATCAGACATTATAGGTACTTTATTTTATCACTTTATCCCAACCATTCTAGAGTGCTTATGTAATGTTAAAAGAAAGCAAAAACCTAGATGATAGATTGCATGGAGACTAAAAAATTGGGACTTGCCCTGGACCACATAGACTGGAGGTGAATACAGGCCTGTCTGAAGCCAACACCCATTCTCTTTCCTTCCACCACTTGGTAACAAAGGATAAACCAGCCAGGGTATGATCCTGTCACTGGGAATTCCATCGGTCTTAGGGGAGAGCATTGAAAAAGACAGAAGAAGAATACAAGAGTGTGACAGAGAGTTAAAGGTGAGGAGGACACGTGTCCCTGGAGAGGTAGAAATTATCACTGCAGCCCCTCTTCAGCAGACATTGACACTGCAGCAGATGCTGCTTGGCAGGTGTCCCTGCACAGGCTTTCCAAGGAAAGACAAACAGGGTATGACTGGTTTTGGCGGGAGCCAAGTGGTGCAGACCAAGTACCTTGCTATTAGCAGTCTCAGTGTTGGTTCTGAAGGGCACACAATTCAATAAACAGTTCTCATTAACTAGAAAAAGGAAACACTCAAAGTGTGTCCAAGCAATGACTCAAAATTTCTTAGAGCTTAAGAAAAACCACATTAACCATCTTAATTCATTTCTTGGTAAAATAGGACATAAATAAATCACAATTAAATAATCTTCCTTCAAGTTTGATTGGATTTTAGAGTTGTATGGAAAGCTGAAGAGTGGGAAATTATATAACAGGTAGTTACTTTTATTTTTACTTTCAAAGGACTCTCTTTTCCCAATTCCTACCGGATATTTTCTCTGTGGTTTTCTTAAATGCTTTCTAACTGGCCCTTTACTATTAAGAGGCATAATTTGTCATGTGAGAGATTCTGTCATTTTCCATTCTTATCTGGTATCATTTGGGGCTCACATCTGACGTGGACACAATGTCCCCTTTCAGCAATGCAGCTGAGCTGTGGCTGAGCCCCCCGTGGCAGGGTCATTTCTCTTGATTGCTAGCAGACTGGATAAACAGAAAAGCAAGAGGTACTTTAGCTAGCCTTAATTAGGGCCTGTAGTGCATATGTTCAGTTCCAGATGAGACAACCTGATGAGGAAAGCAGCAGGAAATCATTAGAAAACAAGTAAATAAGGCACTGTTAAAGATTGGGGGGTATGTAGCAAAACAACTTGGAAAACAGATTACCTTTGTTTTCAAGTTGGAAAGAAGGAGGCAAACAATCATTCTGAAGAATTTGTGAACCTTATCTGCACAGTTTCTAGCAGCTACTTGTCACTTCCTATTTTTATTTACAAATAAAAAATGGTGTAGAATTATTTTTTTTCTTGTTCAAAATGTAACATATCATGACAGTGTTTAATTTGTAAATTTGGATGTCCTATAAAATAATTATAGCTACCATTTATTGAGTGCTTAGCATTCACCAGTATTTCAGGGTCAGGATTTTACAAGTTTCACATGAAGTTCTCATAGATATGTTGCAAAGGATCAATATTATAATGCCATTATATGGTTCAGGAAACCAAGACTCATAGCAGTTGAGTGCCTTGCCAAAGTTACCAGCTAACAGGTCACGGGACACAGGATTAAGCGTAGGTCTTGTGTGCTTTGGTTATTCAGGACTGCAGAGACATCAGAGGGAATAAATTACAGGTATTCAGCCTGTGGACACCTTCATCCTTCATAGACAACTCATCTTTTAAATCTTTCTCTTCTAATTAATTATTCCTTTCTTATAGGAATTTGCGAAAGGCACTGACAGGAGGTATTTAGCAAACATGTCACATATAACAGTTACTAAATATAAGTAACTGAACAAGTGCCACAAAGTTTCCAGAGTTTTAATGTACTATAATACCATTGCCAATCAGTTTTCCTCACTGAGCAGGCCAATCACAAAACCAGGGCAGTTTGGGAAAAGTCTGGGCTTGGAATTGGAGTGGGGATCCTTGCTGTCATACTGGACATACTTTATGGATTCTGCCCCTCTACTTGCCCAACACTAGGTTTGAGTCTCTTTTACTCAAAAGTGTTAGGAAAATCCTATGAGTTAGCTCATCAATAATTAAAATAATGCAAACAGCAGATTACACAAAGTACTGAGGCCATATATGGTGTTTCTCCTTTTTCTTCTTTTTATGGACTGATGAGCAAGCTCATGGTCCATGTGGCTATTTAACTTTTCAAGTTCCAGTGAATAATTTAGACAGAATTTCCCAATATGTAATACAATGGGAATTGACACTGTGATATATTTCCTGGTTGTGTTTGTAATAATTGGATGACACTGGAGATTGGTGATTTTTTCTTTATATGATCCACTTGAGTGTTTTAAATCCTTGGATGGATAGTCATCATAGTAAACATTACTATTGTATTTTTTTTCTTTAAAATTACATATTGGAGCCATTTTCTTTCAACCAGACTACCTTTCCTGAAGTATAATTGAGATAATTGTTTGATACAATAATATTCACTTATTTGTGTTATATTTTTGGAACAGGGAACATTTCTCTCTATACAGGACAATGCAGTATTCTCCCCAATTCAGGGTAATTCTGTCTCTGTCCTAGTAGTTTGAAACTCAGAATGTACATCACTGGTCCACTGGAAATATGAGTTAGTGTGAATATTCCTGGGGTATCTAGTATCATAAGTTCTAGCTGCCTTTTCATTATCATTCCCCTTATATTAGGAATTCTTGGTCACTGATTTAGGGCATATGCCACAGCCTAGAGGACATTACCCCACACATATAAGGTGTTGTCTCCTACATCTGTAATTTAGTCTTCAAAAGGCATTTTATCACTCTACTAAACCAGCCAGTTCAAGGTGTTTGTGAACATGGTAAGACAAGTGGATCCTATGAGAATGAGCTTATTGCCACATTTTGTTCCCTGTAAAATGAATTCCATGTTCAAGAGCAATGCTGTATGGATTATCATGACAATATATTAGACATCCTATAAATCAAAATAGATGGCAATTTTAGCAAACACAGGGGTGGGGAAGGTAAATCTGTATCCAGCTTAAGCATCTTCCAGTGAGAATAAAGCTCTTCTTCCTTGATGGAAGCGATCTTCTTGAACCAACCTGATGCCATGTGACTAATCCCACCAGGAGTGATGGCATATGGGGGAGGGGTTCTCAGCTTTCGTCTCTGCTGTTGATTCATTGGGCAATCAGCAGTAGCTGTAACCAGATCATAATTTGTGAGTGGAAGTCCATCTTGCCGAGACTGCGCATAACCTCCATTATTGCTGCCATGAGCACTTTTTGTTATGAGCCTACTGGAAAAAAGTACTAGAGTAGCTGGGTAAAAAGCATGACTAATGATTACAGGTCTACTCTCTACCAAGTTATTAAGATACTCCTCTCTTGAGGCTGTCCTTTGGTAAACATTCATATGCAAGACACATATTTTCATATTCTGTGTCCATTCAGTGAAGTCTGTTTACATAGCTCTGCCTTCTTCTCACCATTTTCCTAATCATGTCCCTTCTAAACCCTGACCATCCAGCTAAACCATTAGCCCATGATTTTATACACACACACATACACACACATACCCCTCTGACAAAGTGACCAACCAAGTTTCTGCTTGAATTTCTGCCCATCGGAAGAATTTTTGTCTACCATTAGCTCATGATTTTACACACACACACACACACACACACACACATCCCTCTGATAAAATGACCAACCAAGTTTCTGCTTGAATTTCTGTCCATTGGAAGAATTTTTTGTCTACCACTGTTCTTCCAGGCTTCCCCAGAATTCACCTGTGGTGGGTTGCAGAGCTATAGTTCTATAGCTATATACTTTCAGGTAGTACCATCATATTTTCAGAACCATCAGTAAACCAGACCTTATTTTTGCTTATTCCTCAGCCAGTTGGCTACAGGGAAACTCCCCATGAGGTCATAGGTACAGGTCAGGAGGAAGGAGGTAATATAACAGGAATGCAAGCCGTAGCCATCTATGCCACTTGTTCATGTAACTTCAGAATGTGCTTGAGCCCAATCATATATATAGAATTTACATTTGATGATGGGATGCTCTGCATAACTTAATGGATGCGTAGATCAAATAATACCCACATTATGATAGGCAATTCAGATTACATGGTAACTTAGTGGCTCATTGTCAAGCATTCTGACTGTATTAAGGTCCAGCAACAAGCCAAATATTGTTACTCAAAAGCAGACTAGTTACTTGAGGATGGTGGCATATCTTAGATCCAAATCATAAAGGTATGGGTTATGATTCCTCTTTTGTACCTGCCAAATACATATAGTGTTCCTCTCTTCCAATAGCAATATCAAATTTGCTGAGTCATACAGCCCAAAGAGCAGAACAGTTTGTACCATGACCTGGACCTTTTGCAGAGCCCTCTCCTGTTCTGTGCCTCACTCAAAACTGCTAGTTTTTCAGATTCCTCAGTAAATAACTCAAAGCAGCCTGTCCAAATGAAGTATCTTGCCTCCAATTCCAAACTGACACATCAGGTATCATGCCTCTTTCTTAATGGTAGGAAGTTCAGATGCAACAATTTCTTTTTCCTCAGAAAATATATCTCAACAAGCCAGTAGACCACAGGTCCACTAGAAATTTTACCTAGTTGGCAGGTTTTTGTGTTTTTGTGAATAAAATAATTCTCTACTCTCTGGCACACATCCTTCAGGTATGAACCTATAGTAGCAACTATGTCCTACTCATCAAGTCCAATAAGTATGACATCATCAGTGTGATGTATAGCCTGTAGAATGGAAAGATGATCAAGTCCCTAAAGACTGGATTATGAAATAG
Source organism: Ursus maritimus (assembly GCF_017311325.1). Taxonomy (NCBI): domain Eukaryota; kingdom Metazoa; phylum Chordata; class Mammalia; order Carnivora; family Ursidae; genus Ursus; species Ursus maritimus. The sequence goes on from NW_024424008.1 coordinate 22,250,903, forward strand.
CAATAATGAGTTGATAGAGTCTCCAGGTGTAACAGTGAAGACATATTGCTGGTCGTTCTGGCTGAAAGTAAACATCTGATGATCTTTACCAACAACTCCAGAAGTGGAGGAGAAATATAGGAGGGGAATGTAAAGATTAGTATCTAATACCAGGTGCCAAAAGATGCATTGATTTACTCTAATAATGAGATCACATCTAGAAGAGTAGCTGCAACTGTAGCCACTACATGTTAATTTTATGATAAGCCATCTGGGTTCTGCACAGGCCAGTAAGGTAAGTTGAAAGGAGATGAGGGAGATAAGTATTCTTGCATTTTTCAAGTCATGGATGGTTCATTGATCTCTGTAATCCATTAAAAAGTGTGGCATTGCTTTCAGTTTACTATTTTGGTAAACAGAGGCAGTTCTAGAGTTTTCCTCTTGGCTCTCCCTATCATAAGAGACTGCACTCTACGGATCAGATAACCAATGTGGAAATTCTCCATTTGCAAGTATGTCTACTCCGGTTTAATATTCCAGGTCTGGGGGAAAAATATATGCCCACTGTGAGACAGAACCAGTCCCAAATTCCTTTGAAGACTTTCTCTATTCTGACTGTGGGGACCGTGATTGAGGTTCAGTTTGTAAGAATTCATGTCAGTTCAGATCCTGTATCTGGAAATTCTATGAAGTCTGAATGCTGTTTTGTCTTCCTCATTGCTGTGTCGCAATAAATGGTGGAAGCTTCTTTGGGGAGAAATTTAGGAGAAAGATTTACAGTATATATTTTTGGTTGCATAGCAGAAACTTTCCCTAAGCTTCATCCAAGGGAATTTGTGTCTGGGAACCAGCTCATGTTTGAGATTTTGTTGACACGCCTTGACTCTCCATTATAAACTCAGACCCAGAGCTCTTCTGCCTGTACCAATAAAGAAATACTTTACTTTAGAAGCCTATCCATATATTTTCAGTTCCAGGAGCAACATTATCAGTAAATGAAAAATATCTCTGAGGCTTAGTTTACTATGGTAAATGTTTCAGCAATGCTACCCATTTTGGCAACCACCCTGACCTTGGCTTCAGCAATAAAGTGATAAAACTTGGCTTCTGACATCTAGGATCCTATGCCTTACATTGAGGGATCTTAGATTAATGTCAGCAGTTTCTTCTGTCATTTCTGGCTTATAGAGAACATCTCAGTGCTGTTCAAGGATGATGGAACTCTCCTCACAAATATATTTCCCAGACATGATAACAGAACTGTCCTTCAGACTCTTTCAGGAGATATATTCAGTGGGTGAGTGAGAAGATCTGTATTATAAGTACACTATAGCTTTCCAGTTTCCCTAAGTACCTTTCTCTATATACCAAAGAAGTTCTTGTATTTCAACTTTAGTGTGGGTGACTTTTTGGTTCACAGTTTACTTAACCAACCGAGTAATTTAACTGTTAAGAGTTTATTCCCAATCCTCAATCTGACATATTTAGTCCAGATATCTGCTCAGTGAGCCCATAATAAATGAGGGTTCAAGCCAAATTAATTTGAACTAATTTAATATTGAATTCCATCTACTTCAATTCTGTCTCCAAAGTATATTTTCCTACATGTTGTCCTAGTTTCTGTTTACATAAATTCTCAAATTCATACATTTCATTGTGACATGTTTCATGCCTTATTAGGGGTCCAACTTTGCACCTCAATATCTGGAGCTCATGTGGTCTTGAGTCTGGTTTTAGGTTCACAAACTGTGAGGAGTGTTGATGATATGTCTTGAAATGGATCAGCAACCCCTCACTCATTAAGTACCTCAAGGGAAGCCATTACAAGTTCTTGAGGCAAGAGCTGACTAACCCCCTCAGACAGCAGAAGAGCTGTTTCTATGACAAATGAGACTCAACAGAATTTAATGTTCACTGTTCCCAGGTTTATGAAAATCTGCCCATATGTCTCCATCCCAATTTTTAGTTATAATCCTTCCCAATTAACAACAAAACTTTAATATAATACATTCTGAGGAGTTAGAAGTTCGATTTGCATTGTAATTTCGCTGCCTAGAAGATTAGACTTAGTTTGGTTTTCAAAAATCTTTGTTCTGCAGCTGTGGGATATAGGGTTTATTTTAGGGCTATCACAGAAGTTTTTATATTCCTTACATGAACTTTTAGCTGGAAATTTAAAGGCTTGAGGTTATCACTTTCCCCCCAAGTTCTCCAAAAAGCACTTAGAAGTAATCAATCCATTCAATTGTCTTTACTTCTACTAACATGTTTTACGGCCTCAAATACTTGGTGACACAAAGGATTGCCTTCTCTCTTTTTTTTTTTTAAGATTTTATTTATTTATTCAACAGAGATAGAGACAGCCAGCGAGAAAGGGAACACAAGAAGGGGGAGTGGGAGAGGAAGAAGCAGGCTCCTAGCAGAGGAGCCTGATGTGGGGCTCGATCCCACTGCTAGTGTCCTGCTTACCACTGGAAAGAGTATTAATGTCCTTAATCAGATCAGGGAAGCAACTCCAGAGAATCCAGAACCAATTCAGGTAACTCATTGAAGTTCCATTCCTCTGGAATCACTTTCAATATCAAATTCTATATCATTCAAGGTTGTCAGGAAAGCAGAAACACTAGGATGTTTTTGATTGGATGGACAAATGGATGTGTATATGTTTATATATTTCTGTGTGTGTGTATATGTGTTTGTACATACTCACACTTTTATATCCGTATTTGTATCTATGTATATATATAAACAGATATATTTTTGAGTGTATAAATATACATATATGTGTACATATATGTATGCACATATACATAAATGCTGATACATATAAAGATTTATTATAAATATTTGATATCAGGCACCTGTGGGAGATAGTCATACAATCTTCGTGAAACTGTTGTTTGTGTTTGGTGTCGATACCTGGGAACAGAATATATACGTAAGTGGCAGAAGTAAGAACAGTTGGAATCTTTAGGTTAAACTGGAACCTGCAAGGATGAATTGGAACCTTTGGGTCTCTCACTACTTACGAAGCTCCCATTAAACATTGGAGGATCCTCTCAAAGATGATAGTTTGTTGCCCTTCATCACAGAGTAAAATACGCCCCTGACCAAGGAGTCAGAGAAAATGGAGGAAATTTAGCAGGCAATCAAGGTTCTTTGAGCAGAGCTATTGTCCCACATCACCAAGGTAAACCTGTTTGCATATAAATCTCAGGTGTGGGAGCTGCCCCAGGACCTCATGCCCTACACAGACTTTCTGAGTATAAAAATAAGATACTTGCTGCCTCACTTCTGCCTTCCAGCTCCCATGAAAAATGTGTTGCCTGCCAAGCTAAGCAGAAACCATGATGGAAGGTAATTCTAGGAAATGTAGTTCCAGATTCGCCTAAAATGACACAATACAAATGCTTCAAGTCATTGTTAATACCAAAATCCCTTGTATAACCATTATTAAATATAGTTATATTGACATTCCAAAGATTCTAGCTCAATTAACTTCAAGATTGTAACTCAAGGACTTGAAAAGCTGTACTTTTACAAATATCCCTGGTTATCCTGATCCCAAGCTAGATTTGGGATCCAGTGCCACAGAGGAGGACCTCCTTAAGAATGGATACCAAAATAATGCTGGCCATTGCTCTGTTCTTAGTTCTTGGTATTTTGCTTGGATACATAAACACTCTAAAGAATGAAAAAGAAAATGCATGAATAAATATATTATAAATGTTAATCATTTATGTTGCTGAGAATTTCTTGTCCAATCAGCCAATTTCCCTAACAAGTTCTCTTTGTAAGGCATTTCTCTGTGTTAAGGGGTCAGTGTATATATATATATACATATATATATATGTACATATATATATATTTGCTTTTTTAAAATTGAGATATAATTGACATACAACACTGTATAAGTTTAAGGTGTGCAATGTATTGATTTGATGCATTTATATATTGCAATATGATTGCCACCATAGCATTATCTAACACCTCTGTCACATAATTGTTTCTTTTTTTGTGTGATGAGAACAATTAAGATCTAATCTGTTAGCAATTTAGAAGGTTATGATATAGTACTGTTGACAATGATCACGATGATCTACACTAGATTTCCAGAACTTATTTATCTGCTATTTGTAAGTTTGTCAGGGGCTCTATTATTTTTTAAGTATATAAAACAATAACAAAAAACTTCCCCATGATGTGCAGAGTCCCAGAATTGGCAATAGGGTTCACTGCACATCATTCCCACCATGCAATTGTCCCAAAAAAAGATTTTTATCACTCCTAGAGAGAGAGAGATTGGCATCGTGGTAGAGCAAGGGTTTAAAGTTACATAGACCTGGATCTGCATGGCACCTCTCTCACCTATAGGCTATTGGCCTGAGCGAGTTATTATTTTCTGAGCTCTCCTTTGCTAATGTGAGAGTCACATGAAATCATTATATGTTTTTATCTCCAAGGGTTATTGCGAAAAGTACAGCAAACAATGTATAAGGAAACTCTTGCAGCACTTACGGCACTTTGTGGGAACTGAGCAAATGTTGGTTATCTTTCTGCTTCCACGGTGATTAGATTCTTAATAATTCACATAATTGTTTAACAACTAATGGTGTTGTGTGAGCACATGACTGAAAGTGTAAATGATGGTATAAAAATACAAACAGTGATTGTGGTCAGCGTTATTCCTAAGATTTGTTTTACATTTCTGAAAATATTATGAAGTGAATGAAGTACAGATTGTGGAGTGACAGAAAATTGGTATAAATTCAAACTCTGCCAACTGCTCACTATATGGTCTTAACTAAGTTACTAACCTCTTCTGTCTCATGCTATAGTTAACCTGGTTTAATAACATGACACATATAGGATTATGTTAAGAATTAAATGAATTAGAATATAAAGCATCCAGAGCATGTGGCACATAGTAGGTACTGTTGTATTTTCTTATTTTTAAAGTTTTACACCTCTGTAACATTAAAGAGCTGGCAACTTAATTGTTGCTCTTAAAATTGATAAGCCATGGATTAGGTATTGAATCCTAACTCACAAAGAAATATGTAGACAATAATGAGAGACAGGGTCAAGTGTATTATCTGAAAATTGATGTCTCCAAAGTTTTAACATTAAATAAAGGCCATTGCCATCTGTGCATAAGACACTTTATTGAAGGATAAACTGGTAAATCAACCAGTACTGTAAGAGACATGGTGGCTGAGTATGGCAACACGGTATAAGCAAACGTCATAAACAGAAACTAAAGCTACATTAATTTTAGTTAACAGGTGGAGTTGGGATGGGAGCATGGATGCACACTGTATTTGGAATGTACATTCAGTGAGCACCAACTATGTACTGGCCCTAAAAGGTTCCAGTAATTCAAAGATATACAAGACAAGTTCCCTGCACTTAGGTGCTAGATTCATGTAAAAATGTGAAAAGTGATAAACAATGGGAAAAGTGATAAAATCCAGGTATGCATGGTTTAAACATGGCATCATTAATTATATATATATATATATATATATATATATTTATTGATTACTATAGTGCCAATCTTAAGGAACTGAAATATGATGAACCTATGGTCTTTCCTTTATAGAGATTTCAGTATAGTAGGAATAATCAAATGTGGATTCAAAATATTTATAATTTAAGATGAAAAGGGAAAAATTCTTCAAGGAGGATTCAGATAAAGAAGCTTAAGAGAAGGAAGAAAGCATTTCTTGTTTAGGGTCATTGACAGTTTTTTTCCTATCCAGCAGTTTGAAGGATGTCTTAAAGGAAGAGGCGATATTTGAGTCAAATCTGAAGAAGAATTGAAGAGACTTTTGTAGTTGGAGAGTAGAATAAGAGACAGAGGGCTAGCTAAATGGTAAAAGTGGAGAGGATACATTTTAGGTTGACGTGTAAAAGTTGAATTGTTTGGTACAGAAGTTAACTTGAACTATGTGACATTGTCATTTTGATGGTCAAAGAGGTCTAATTTTGGCAATTTCATATGATTTAACCTAGTATGAAATATATTAAGTGTCTCTGATTGCCGAGAAGGCGTGTGACAGAGTGTGAAGCTGTATCCGTTGGAAGATCCCCTGTGGCTCTTCCACACGTGCACGCTCCCACTAGAGGGTAAAAAGCTACAAAAACCACGGGCTTCAGAGTCAGACATGCACAGATGTGAATCCTGATTCTCTCATGTACCTTGGTCAAATCACTGAAACATCCTAAACTGGTTTATTCAATTGCAAAATGAGAATCATAGTACTATCTTCAGTTTGTAGGAAGACTTATTGATAATCACATATACAATTTCTAACATGGACTAGATCTTCAGAAAATGTTAACTGTAGCATTGTAGAACTCTGATCTTAATTAGAAAAGTTTTTGACAAATCGAACAAATCTCCAAGAAAACATCTATAATGCCTTCTCTTGCCCATTTCTTTTCTTCTCATCCTCCACCCCGCCAGCCCTGATGGATCCTCAACAGTAGGCTCTCTCCCTGCCAGCTGTTTAGGGATTTCAAGTGCCAGTGAGCCCGGCTGCTCACATATGTTTGAATTACTTCTTTTCTACTTAACTTTCTTGCCAGAAAATTAACAAGTTCAGCTTCTTTCTTTAAGTTGCCAGGCATTTGCACTTGGAATTTACTGTTACAAAAGGTCGTGGATAATTGTTGATTGTTTCTTTGGTGCTGTCATTATTATTTATGCAATTATTTGTAATACACATATTAGCAATTTATTTTCTGGGTCAGTTGTAGAAATAACTCATGAAGGTAAATAGGAACCTCCTGAGATTTTCATAACATTTTTCTTTTCAAGTTGTGCAATTATTCCAACAAATGGGATTAGTGTTAGGGGAAGAAACAGATGCCTACACCCTCACTGCAACACAATCTAGAAAGTTTAACTTCAGTGTTTATCATATTACTTTATTGTTAATAAGCCCTTACATATGCATACTATTTTTTAGTATAAAAAAGGCTTTCTTGTGCATTACCTCATTTGAGGTATCAAACTGAAAGTACAATTGAATGGTGAAGAGAACAGATTATCATAGTTCCATGTTGCATATAGATAAACTGGGACTCCACAACATTAAATAATTTGCTTAAGGCAACATCACTGGGGTAAGTAACTGAATCTTTATTCTAGCGTATTCTTTCATATGGAATATTCTTTCCTCATGCACCCCAAATTTTGGTGTACATATATGTAGATATGTCTATACACATAAATATATAATGCATAGAATACAAGATTCCAGTCTCAGAGTATTTTATTTTATTGTTTCATTCTACCTCAGTTTAGGCAGGGTGTCTCTCAACGAGAAATACATAGTTGCCATGTCAATGCATTGATTACTCATGTTCATAAGCAGTGCTCAACCATTTCAGTTTGGCTACTTTTTACTTTTCAACTTCCATAGCTTAACAAAACTAGATAATCAACTCTATAAATCAGGAGCTATTTTAAATGTTTTAGACATAATTTAGTGCATTGCATAAATGTCTAAGCCACTGCCACACTTTCTTTTACATAAAGTGGGGTTTCTTTTCAGGAAAGAGAGTTGTGTTATTTTATCTCTGTGTTCTTTCATGATAAGCTTTATGCAACCAGGTATTGAGTTAATAGTTGTGTAACCTTCTGGAGTCTTCCTTTTCCTTAATTGCAATAAAAGGATACTTGCTCACCTCCAAATGATATGCTGACATCCACCAGAAACATGTTCCTGCCTCTATATATCTTCTCTGTTAACTGTCTACAATAATGGCTAGCAGTCTTATAAAGGGACAAGAAAAACTTAAGAATGTGATATGGTTTCTTTTAGAGGTACCCAATAAATTGCCTTATTGTAAAAATTATAAACTTTTAATGGAAGAATCTATTTTTTTTTTCTTCTTTACACCCTCACAGCCCTTTGGAGTAGGGCTCTCCTTTGTCTTGCCAGGCTAGTCCACATCGATGCAGCAATGGTGGAACAGAGTATTGCTATCCTTACTGATCAGAGGCTGAGAGATTCGTGGGTCACCTCTTATTACTGGAGCTGGTTAAGTTGCCTTACAAGGACTTGGCTATACTCATCTTCACTCATTCCGTACATCCAGAGACTGTAACTTTCTTATACTTCCTCTTCCCCTGAGGTAAACACACTTAAAAAAATGATTGTCTTATTCTGTGACCACACAATTGCTTGCCAGTTTTTTCCACTTGCAAATAGGTTGGTTCAGTAGCCTGCCAATGCTTGTCCTGCTGCTGATTGAGACTGCGTGGTACTATTGTTGTGAAGATTAAATGAGTTAATACATCCAAAGTGGTTTGAAAAGCTCTTGGCCCAGAGAGTACTCTCAGTAATTGTTTGCTAGCATTGTTATCATGGGTAAGTGGACCTTGATTCTAGACCATATCCTCAGGCCCTTCAGATTCAAGAAAGGAGAAAAAGTCCCATTTAGCTTCCTAAATACAATCTTATCTACTAATAAACTTTACTAGCATCACTAGCACTTCATTTCTCATTTGGCTTTTGTCCTTATGAAGATAATTCTTTGTCCTGGAACCTGAGGATAGGTGGGTAGTAGGATATTCAGACACAAATTCCTGCTAAGTCTTAACTAGAGTTATTACTGTAGAATTCCTAATAAATATTTGGGAAAAGAATCCCTAGATTTTATCAGCAACTAAAGATGACTAGTGTCAGTGATAATGGTTCAAAGGTTAGCAGATCATTGGGACACCTGGATGGCTCAGCCCTTAAGAGTCTGCCTTCAGCTCAGGTCATGATCCCAGGGTCCTGGGATTGAGCCCTTCATCAGGCTCCCTGCTCCACGGGAAGCCTGCTTTTCCCTCTCACACTCCTCTTGCTTGTGTTCCCTCTCTCGCTGTCTCTCTGTCAAATAAATAAATTTTAAAAATCTTTTAAAAAAAACCTTAAAAAAAAGGTTAGCAGATCACATCACAGTTTTCAGTTTAGTTTCGCTGAGGGAAGGAGGGAAGGATTGATGAGGCAAAATTCAGCATGACTGTTGAAAACAAAATCATGACCAACTGAATCAAAGAACAAGATGGTGGCTAAACTCAGGTGTTCTGTTTCCTGGTAGTAGGGAGACAATCTAAGAAAAAAGCTATTACAAAAGACAAAGTTACTTAAAAAGATGCAGAACTCACATTTTTGCTTCTGATGCATACTTGTCTGTTCCCCACATAAACTTCCATAACACTATAGTAGAGCTAATCCTCTGGCTGCCTTACTCTAATATGAAAAGTGGCCAAACTTGCTAATATTTTCCATGCTTTCGAAGCTACACAAATTGCTAGCTATGCCATCTCTTTTTAAGTTGCTCCTCTTCTTCCCTATTATTTTCATAGCCAAGGTCACTTAAGATTCACTTCATGTTGCTAAATGATTCAGAGGTATATGGTAAAAACAAAAATAAATGAAAGTATAATCAAGTGTAGCATTTAGGGAATACTCTTGGCTTTTTTAATTCATTAATTAAGGAAAGCTCACCTTTGAATTATAGTACTAGTCAGTTTGCCAAGATGGTTCATTAAAGTCTAAATCTTATTATATATTACATGCTTTATGCTTTTCACACAAACTTATTATACTGCTCAGAGAAGGTGATCTCTGAAAGCACATTAGACTAATGTTCCTGAAACACTGGCTAATGTGAGTTTTATTGGATTGCTGTAACCAAAAAAGGTCACTTAATGATTTCTTCCGATAATGATTTACTAAAAGGAAAATATAATTAATTAGTTATTGTTAAATGTTTGACCTTGAAATACCTTGTGACTTGTTGAGATTAATAATGTCCTATTACTACAAATAGAGAAGAGAATCAAACAACCTTTCAGTATTGTTCTTTCACATGTCCTATCTAATGTAATGGCAGCTATCATTTATTGAGGGCTTACTATGCGCCAAGCACTGTGCTAAGCACTTTAACTCATCACCACATTTTATCTCCACAAACACTCTTGGAGGTTATAATCACAGTCCTGATTTTCAGATGAAGTTGCAACTTGGAGAGGTCAAGTCATTTTAGCTAAAATCACCCAGCTATTTAGTGGCAAAGTCCCTGTTTGAAGCTGGGTGTGTGGATACAGAGTTCTTATGCTCTACTGTACATTCATCTTGATTCCTCAAGGGAAGTCATCATCTGTGGGTGGAAATACGATGGGTATTTTTTCCCTTCTTTTCCCAGTACTTTAAGCAATATCTAAATCATATTTTGGAGCAGTGGCATCCCAAAAGGGGTCAAATAATTAAGACTTTGAAGTCACCTGTACTAGTTCAAATCTTAACTCTATCACTTGCTGCCCTGTGGCTTTGAACCAGTTGTTTAAGCTCTTAAAGCTTCATTTACTTTTTCAGTAAATACAGTTACTATGTGAGTCTGGTTTGAAGATGAGAAAATATCTAAAAATGCTTATGACAAAGCTTTGTTTAAGTCCACTCATTTGAGGGGTACCTGGGTGGCTCAGTCAGTTAAATGCCCAATTTTGGCTCAGATCTTGATATCTGCAGGAGCCTACGTCTCCCTCTCCCTTTGCCTCTGCCCCTCCCCTGTGCTCTCTCTCTCAAATAATTTTTAAAAATCTTAAAAAGTTTGCTCATTTGAAAATTGAAAGATATATATATGTAATATTATATATATAAATTACATATATTATGTATATATAATAAAACAATACATAAAGTACATATATTTGTATTTAATTTTTCTATCAGGTATCACTCATTAGGTAAATTTAAATTAGATTTATCTTTATTCAAAACCTATCAAAGAAGGTAAAACTACTCTTGTGGACAAAGATATTATAGATAACACCTTGTCAGCTATATTTAGGCAGGGATTGAATATCCTACATCATCTAGGCCTTTCAATAGTAATTTCATCAGCTGGTCTGGACCTTAAGGAAGACCAAAATCAAAGCAAGGAGACCTGAGCTTTTTAACTTCTCATCAACTAGTCACTAGATTCAGGCTGCCTCCTCCCAGTCACACACACACACACTGAGAGGGAACATAACCTTAGTTGAGGTACCTCTCTTTGGCCAAGAGCAATTTCCAGAGAGGAACTTTGAACTACCAGTAGCTACGATCACTGGCAGATGGGGCAGTGAAAGAGAACCTTATTCCCAAAGGAGAGCCCTATTCCCAAAGGAGAGATCTAAACAGCAGACCACAGTGTCCACTACACATGGTTTCTTGTAAATATTAGGCATCTAGGCATGCAACATTTTTGCTGCTCCTACCCATGTAGGAGGTAAGTGGATCAGCCACTTTTCATTGTCTTTTCCTGTATTTCCTCCCCCCTGTTGTTTGTTCTTTGTTCTTCAGATTGATTCTCTCTAAGGCATTTAATTCATTGTCATGTGCGATATTTATTGTTATTTTTAATCACTTTTGGTTAAAGTCTGAACTTCGTATTTTAATTGTGTTCCCGTTCTTACTAGCACATGCAGTACTTTCATTCTTCTAAAGTCTGAGCGTACAATAAGGTTAATAATGTTCATACAATACCTCAGTCATGGCAAACCCTAGACTTAGACAAAAACCACAACAACATTCAATAGTAAAGACGTATATGAACACCCCCCCACACACAAAAGGATCATGAGTCACAGTTTTGCTTTGAAATATATATTTGAAAAAATATATATATATGATTATATATAATCAATCAGTGAACAAATGTCCATTAAGTGGGTAAAATGTTTACCAGATTATCAAAATTAACAATCTCTAGTGAGAGATCAATGGATATCACGTGCCTCAAAATCTAAGGAGGACTCGTTACCTATGTTGTGTCCTGGGTAAGAATGCAAAACCTGAAAGTTAATCATTTAGAAACCTGAGACAAGTGAAATGAAAAATATTCATTAGAAAAAAGGATGGTGAACTATAATCTTCAAAAATGTCAGCATCAAAGTCAATGAAGGGCTGCAGTAATACACTAGATTAAAGGAGGGTTGAGAAGTAATGTTCTACCGGGCCCTAGACTGGAGGAGAAAAAAGTGCTAACAAGGACATTATTTGGCCTACTGAAAATATTAGAATGCAAACAGCAAATTAGACAGAAGTGTTGTATTCATGTAAAATTAATTGGAAGTTGATAGCTATACTAGGATTATATAAGAGAACGTCATGATTCTTAGGATATGCATATGAAACCGGGGCTTCATCTACCCATTTCACCCATGAGGCCAGCTAGCTCTCCTGTTGCATTCACACCATTTTTAGCCAGATAAGTAAGAAATTGTATCTGTTTCTCATGACCATTAAGCACACAACAGCTATATAAGGTTGCCTTAGAATTTGTTCTAGGCATGCCAGGTAGCCATCACCACCCCACCACCCATGAGAAACAGACATGATAGTGATGTATACATTCATACAGGGAAGTGACCTACAAATACTTTGAATATAGCAAAGGACAATGCTAGAGCACCTGAAGGAAACAAAAAGAACCCTTCATAACATAATGCTTATGAGTAACATACTATTAGAAACAACAATAAAGAACTTCTAAATACAATGGAGGAGAATTTTTCCCATTTCATAAAATATGCTCACCAGAAAGTATGCCAGGTTAATTCTAGGGAGTTGCATATACATATATATATATAGAGAGAGAGAGAGAGAGAGAGAGAGAGTCTACACACACACATATATATATTTATAATTATTTATTTTATATATAAATTATATATATAAACACATACACACATTATATATATGTGTTTCTTTCTACTTGTGTTTTCTACACAGATGTATGTTAATAATTAGATAATTATAAAGAAACTGTCCTAATCCGAGTGCATTCTTAGTTTTTCACAACCATCTGATTTTCAGTGTTAATATTTTTTATATAAATAACTTCTTTCAAATCCTTGACATGAAATGTTTTATGAACAAATGTATATTTACAAAATATAGAGTTAATCTAATGTTAAACTCATTTTACATCATTGTTTTCATAGATCCTTTTAGTAATTTCTTTTTCTTCCTGATTTTTTATTTTAAATATGATGGCAAAAAATCTTTTTTCCCCAAAAATAACACATTTTCTGAGCATATTTAACTACCTGGCATAGCTTAGTATATCTTTACCTAGCTGTATAGTTATTATCCTTTAGAACATTATATAGAGAGAGACTCAAAAATCCTTAAAATTTTGGTTCCTCATCTTTTTAGAATTTACTGCCAAGGGGATAGTTGATTCAGAATAATTCCATATAGTTTTAGATGCTGTTTCAATGCTTGGATCTTTTTAAATTATCATTGAAATTCAACTTTTTTTTTTTTCAAAATGCATCTTGTTATGGAACATTTCTATTTAATTTTGCTTGAAAAGTTTAAAGACATTCATATTTTTACTTCCTGAGGAATTTCTTCAAACTTGTCACTGTTAATTATATCATACAATTTTATTTATTTATGCTGAATTCCTAAGACTTCAACATTTGATGTATTTTTCTGCCTTCTGTTATCTATTAGCTCTCTCGGTACTTTAATCTTTGTCACGCTTTTATTTTTCTTCCGTATTCTCAAGAGATTTCTCAGTCTGTTCTTTACATTAATGACTAGACTTTCTGTATCTTCACATTGCCAACTTGATAGTGGTAATATAATTTTATATTTCATGCACTCTTTCAAATGTTTGATGTTGACTATTTTTTAGGATTTTTTAAAAGTAGGAAAACATTGTCCTTTTATTACAACCTCTTTATAATCCTTTTTCTGTTTCAAAAAGAAATTTAATTTTGTCTTCTATTGAAAATGACTATTTTTCTTAAAGTTTATGTTGATTTATTTAGAAATGCATCCTTTTAAGTTTTAGTATTCTAAAGATTTTTTTTCCATCTTTTTTTCCCCCAAATAAAGCCAATGATAGAGATAGACAAACTTGAACTTCCCCAACAGACAGGACCTAAGGATTACTCTTAAATCTTCTTCCCCAGCATTCTAATTCTCATGATACCTGTCTTAGTGGATTAAGTGAATTAGAAAGTGATTTAATGGGCATAATACTGAAATGGGAGGGAAGAGGAACATTTTCTTATTGTGGTATTCACAAGTTGACTTTTCACATGCCATGTTTTTATTTTCATGGCTCAATTTCTTATTTGCTTCACAAGTACATTCAGCTCAGTTGTTAAGTCGCATTCATGTTCCACAGGTCTGAACCTAGGATTTTCTTTTTTTCCTGTTTACATTTAAGAAAGATCAGGGGAAAAGAAAGTTCTTTCAAGAGTTCAATTTTTTGCAAAAGTAGGTTGTAAAGAAAACTTGCATTATATTGGGGCACGTGGGTGGCTCAGTTGGTTAAGCGTTTGTCTTTGGGTCAGGTCATCAACTCAGGGTCTTGGGATTGAGCCCCAGGTCAGCTTCCTGCTCAGTGGGGAGTCTGCTTCTCCCTCTCCCTCTGTTTCCCTCCCCCCGCTTCTGCATTCATGTGCTCTTTCTTTCAAATAAATAAATAAAATCTTTAAAAAGAAAAGAAAACTCACATAATGTTAATAGCTACTATCTGTTGAAGAAGAGAATAATAAGTATTCTATAATTCTATAATTCTAATAGGGTATCCTAGATGTAATCATGTAACTAAGGTATGATCATGACAAGTGCAAATTATACTGAAGGGACCATTAAAAAATCTACATTTATTTCTTTAAAGTTTTGTTCTATAAGATGATCTACTTAACTACTGTATTAAAATAGCTGGATTTGTTAAGAGAAAACAATGTTAGTACATGTCTTTTTCTTTTAACCGTGTCTATAGCTTAAAGCAGAGTTTCCTGTGACCATGACAGCTTAAAGCAGAGTTTCATGTGCCTAGCATTCATATATTCTCATTATAGATGTGAATTGGAATAGTACACACTTAGTGATTCACTTAATAGTTGCAGTCTAACCAGCAAATATGTGGTCAGATGTGCATGTGTGCATGTGTGGATACATCAATGTAATGCCAACTTTTACCTAAAACGATCATATTTCAGCTTCATAAAGATTGTTTACAAAAAGGGAATTTATAGACTCTTTATTCATCTTTTTATAATATGAACTTCTTGAAGGGAAGAATTTTATTTGACACGTATTTTTTCATCCCCAAAACTACACTGCCTTGAACATGTGATTAATGTATATCTGAATGCATGAATGACAAGAATCATTTAGAGATCTATAGGAAGCTAGTTTCAGTAATTTGATTTTATCCTATAGTCTATTTCATATTCATTGGAAAGCTCTCCCTTCTGTTAGCACAGCATTTGTTTTTGTCACATGGTTTATCAATGTTGCTAATGAGCTGCTAATTAGCTGCCAATTCTTGTGCAATTTAGGAGGAAAAGGCGGAGAAAGACTGTTAAAAGGAATATGCCTCAGTGATCGTGCCTATTTGTTTTATATGTCTCTGGTCCTGTAGCACAGAAATGTTATACATGAAGTTATCACAGGATCACTGAGTATAACTGTGAATGGGTTAGGACTTCATTAAGAATTACTAGTATAGTGTTTTACAAGTATTCTTTCTCTTTTATAAAGGCAAGATTTTAGTCAAGGATGTCCTAGGTTAGCACAGCATCATTTACTATAATTGGAAAAATATATACATTCCCATACACAACATGGGGCCCACAGTCATGAGTTTGAATCTTAGTTTTGCTATTTACTAATTGTATAATGTTACTCCAGTTGCTTCACATTTTTTATCTCACCTGTAAAATGGGAATAATGCTTGCTTCTGAGGGTTTTAGTGGACGATAAAATAGAGATAACATGGGTAAAGCATTAGCTGAATCCTTGGATATGGAAGGTTCTTAAAACTTTTTCTTCTTTTCCTATGATAATGAGTCATATTGTATTTTCTTTGACTCATACACTGAATTTCATGATTAAGCCCATGTGTTATTACACACACATGATTTATGTTTTTCTCATGGTGATTCCCTCAAAGTTTAGGATATACCCACATACTCCCAGAGTTTTTCTAAATCTTATGGTCCTAATTTATCCAATTTCTTTCACGAAACTCTGTCTTACTAAAGGTGTTCATTTTTTTTTTGAAATTAAAGCATGTATCACACCGTTAAGATCTTTAATGCACACTCCTTGTAACTTAATGATTTACACTATTACAGTCTTTTTTTTTTTTAAGATTTTATTTATTTATTCGACAGAGATAGAGACAGCCAGCGAGAGAGGGAACACAAGCAGGGGGAGTGGGAGAGGAAGAAGCAGGCTTATAGTGGAGGAGCCTGATGTGGGGCTCGATCCCACAACGCCGGGATCACACCCTGAGCCAAAGGCAGATGCTTAACCGCTGTGCCACCCAGGCGCCCCTAGACTATTACAGTCTTAAGTAAAATTTAAATTCTTGGGGTGAGAGACCGATTTGATTAGAGCTTTCTCCTTTTCCCAGATTGCTAGGCAGCTTTAAATGGCTTAAAGATTGGTTATTATTTATTTAGAGTACTCATTGAACTTGAAGTAGGCCGAGGCAGAGATAATAAAGCTTGCAAAATACTCCATTTGTCACTCTTCGTTTCTAAGCTCCTTCCATTTTGATGATGCCATTTGACTGTTTTGTCCAATGAACTAAGGATTGAGTTGTGTGTCACTGCTGGCTTGAGGCAGGGACATACCCAAATTTGAGTTTTCAGTCTCTCCCTTCCCCTACCTTAAAAATTGAAAGGCTGCAATTCCCAGATGGTATAACTTACAAGGTATGAGAAACTCATTCTAGTTCCCTCAGTCACCATGTGGAGTAGATCTTCTATTCTCATTCCTCCAGTCCTTCCTAACCCTCAACAGACGTACACTATGAATGATGCAGAGATATTTATTGTGTTAACCCACTAGGATTTGGTGTCTAAATTGTTACTCTCTTATAACTTCTTCTATCCAAATTAATACCTTAATAAAACATACCTTCCTTCCAGGAAAAAAGAAATTACTCCTCTAGCATTTCTGGCAAATGTAATGAAATAACACACACACACACACACACACACACACACACACACAAGAAAAAAAACCACAAAACACAAAAAACAAACAAATAAAAACAAAAACAAAAAACAATGTCCAAAACTAATCTATGTTCAAAAATAATCTTTATGTTAATATTAGGTAACAATTGAGAGGATTTTTGTCTTTGTTTTTAAATCTCTAGAAAATTTTACTATTTACTGTAACATTTCCAATACTCAACTCATTATAACAATCACCTGGGGTATTTCTTAAACTATGTAGTATCCTGGATCCCATGACTAAATAATTAAAATTTCCAGGGGAGACACTAAAGAATATGACATTTTAAAAGCACCATTGGTTAATCTTATGGTAAGGAGAGTTTGAAAAGTGTTCTACTATGAGGTGGAGGGTGAGGGTTGAGATTTGATGAATGAGTTGCTAAAAAAAAAAACCAAAAAACCACTTTGTGCAACCAGTCTATATAGACAGTGCTGATTGTGTTATAAAAGGTCAGTGAAAGGAGGCAGTCTCCAAACAATAAATTCTGAAACCTTCAGTATAAAAAGTACTGTGACACCACATTATAGGCATATAATTAATGTTTTAAAGTTTAAAATGCACTTTCACATCTATTCCTACATTTCATACTCTTTCTCTATGGTTAAATAATACTGTTATCTACAGTCTATGCATAGAGAAACCGAGGCTCTGATACACTGTGTTTTGCTTCAAGTTCACACAGCTGAAAGGCCTTTCTAGTAAAGGCTGTTTTAATAGAAACCTCAAGATAGGCAGGCTTTGAGCGGATTTAAAAAATTAGGATACTAGGAACAAATTTACCCTAGTGTAAAAGTACTGTGTCTTATGATCTTTAAAATCCTACTCTTTTTCCAGGTTTGGACATTGTCTTTGTCTCAGTCAAGGCTAAGAATTCTTCAGGTGGTGTGTGAGAATTGCTAACATTTCCTGAAAGCAGTTTACAGAGTGGTGAAGAATGTGAACTCTAGAGACAGACTGAGTCCAATTTCTGATTCCATTCCTTAGCTGCCATATGGCTTTGGTGTTGTTGTTTGACCTTTCTGTGCCACAGTGTCATTGTGTGAAGTAGTGATAATAATCAAACCTGTATCCTTAGATTGTAGTGAGGATTAATTGGGTAATAAATGCAAAGCACTCAGAAGAGAGAGTAACATGTAGTAAATACTCAGTAAGTGTTGGTTCTTTCATATTTGGAGACATTAGCCAGGTTCTATCAACTACTTTTTTTCCATGCAATTTTCTTTTTTTTTTAATCTAGTTTTGAGATATAATCGACATATACCATTGTGTAGGTTTAAGGTGTACTGTGTAATGATTTGATTTATGCTATGTTGTGGAATATTTCCCACAGTAAGGTTAACACATCCTTTACCTCACATAACTACCATTTTGTTTTTGTTATGGTGAGAACATTAAAGTTTGACTCTCACAGAAACCTTCAAGTATACAATACAGTATTGTTAACTACAGGCTCCATGTTGTATATCAGATCCCCAGAACTTATTCATTTTATAACTCAAGCTTGTACCCTGTCTAGCAACGGAAACAATAGACCCAGTTATATTTCCCACAGTAGTCTCATCTGTAATGCCTTGTTTGTAACAGTGTACTGAAGTCTGATGAATCATGATGAACCAAGAAGGGTGCATAGTGTTCAAACTCTAGTCTCCATCAGAATCATCCGGGGACCTTGCTAAAACACAGATTGCTGAGCTCTGCCCTTAGAACTTCTGATTCTGTAAGCATGGGTGATACTGATGTTACTGGTTTGGGACTGCACTTTGGAGTGGGATGGACAATCAAATCAGATTATGCAAGGACTTGGAAAGAAGTTTCAGGAATCTGGGCTTTCTACTGAGGAGTTAGGTGATGTTAGAAGGCAAAGACATTGAATGAACACTATCATTGTGTCAGTATTTTCTTAAATGGTAAATGTAGATTTGTTTACTGATATTTTCCAAGTTTCAATGTTATTTTTTACCTTCTCAGATAATCATGATGCTAATCTGTCATCTTCCTAGGACCCTGTATCACTATTGTGCGAATTGATGTCTCTCCCTCCTTAGGACAATGATTCTTAAGTTTTAGGGGGAATAAAATTTACCTGACTTGCTAAATGCAGATTCCTGGAACTTCCTGGCACATCTGACTCAATTGTTCTGGTAGGGAGCACAGAACTCTATTTTTTCTAGTGCATGCACGTTGATTTGCTGCAGGTGATTTGTGAACAACACATGAGAAATGCCGTAGGTTTTTGCTCAAATTCCACCTGCTACTGAAGCAAAACTGTTGTGTTTTTTTCATTTTTAAAATACAATTTTTATTTTTAGGTGACCTTTCAGTCCAATTTGTTACATTTCATTAAAACCTGCTTGGTCTACTTCTTTTTCCAATTCAGCATTTGGTATAAGGCATTTATAGAAAAGTGACTTGAAAGCAATTTAACCACAAGCTCAGCCAAATTAATTTAGGGAGAGTTTAGTAAACAGCCTTTGCTTTCTGTACTTAGGTGATCAATTTCAACACCTGCTTTTCCTTCCAGATGGAGTTAATTAACATTAAAATTATTGCCTATAGCAGAGACTTTTTTTTTTGATAATTCACAGCCCTCCCACTGCAATCCAGATTCCTACATTTCTGAAAATTAAAACAACAATGATCATCTCTATGAGAAGTAAATTTATCATTGAATTATTTGAAGATATGCACATAAGTAAGACCTGGGAGGGGGGAAACACTAGCATGTATAAAGTGGATAGTATATGCAGACATCTTCACATGTAAGATCTGGCACAATCCATACAGCTCTCTTGAGTAATTTTATTCTACCACCCATTTTATATATAAAGAACCTGAAGATGAGAAAAGTATTGTAGCTTTTTGGATATTCCACGATGAGTAAATGGTAGAACCAAAATGTAAACCCCTATTTAATAAAGATCATGCTCTTTCCAGTACACTGGTGTTGGTTTGCAATACAGCCCTCCACCCAAAGGGCAAGGAAAAGACCAAAGAAAGAGGCAAGCCACTCCAGACTGGTAGGAGGCAGGTTTAATAAACAAGAGAGCTCACATGGGAGGCTTGTTTTGGGTGGCCACAGACAGGTATATCTCTCAACCCATCTGAGAAAACCTTAAGAGGTTTTTATAGAGGCCTTGATTGGGTTCAGTCATGTATACCTTCCAGATGGTCTCAACAACACATTACTCTCTAAGGCTGCATCCTTATAATGACTCCAGCCATGGGAATGCTGGGCAGAACGTATATTCCAAGGACAAGAGAGGAGATGGGGAGCCTCCGATTTCCTGGGTCCACCTTGCAGATTGATCAGCAGTCATGCCCTCTCAGTGACCTCCTCCAACAACTGGTCTGGTCTTAGACGGAGATAAATTTAAAAAGAAATTCCCTAGGAATGTGAGGTAAAGTATTCAGTTGGGGGTCATTTATACTGAGATTAATGTTATCTTTTAAATGTCACAAATTATATGCACATATATATATGCATATAAAATGTATGTGAAGCTCTGGTGTCATGTGGTGACACTTAAATATTCCATATTTTTTCACGACATGCACCAAGCACTCACTGTGTGGCAAACACTGGGCTAAGGATTGAGAGATCAAAGACAAAAGTAATAAGATTATTGCAATAGAGTTTACATGCAATGAGATATATAGAAAATGCTTTCAGTTCAAAAAGACAGGGGAATCCAGTGAAGAAATGGTTATTTTAGGGGTAAGCAGTTGCCCTTGATACTTCTTGTTAAATCTTTTCATAATTCTTATTTTAATGAGATGTTTAACTCTTGTTAACATGTTGCTTATAAGTAAGTTTGGGACAGATAGTCATTCAGCTTTTTTTCTCCCATTGACTCTCATGGTAATAATCTCACTCATTTAAGTGTTACAACCCAAGAAGTTTAACAAGATGAAGACCTGAATGACTAATACAGTTAGGAAACTTGTCTCTCACCATCTTTTCATGACAGGTCCTAGGCTTGCTTTACAGAAAATAGTGGCTTCTTTCAGTAAAGAATTGTTTGGTGATTGAAACTAGTGGGGGATATCATTAAAATGCTATTCTAAGGGAGACATACGGTCAATACAGGGAGATATGCAGGTATATGAGTATATACACACACACACACATACACATGTACACACAGTCAATTCTCACTATTTGCTGTAGTTTTGTTCTATAGTTATCACAAATATTATACTAGCAAATACTAAACCTCTGCTCCTAGCAAAAATATAGGCTTCAGTTCTATGACCCTCTGGTCACAGCACTTTTGTCCACTGATCAATGTATAACCTTGTTGTGTGTGCGAAGACCCCTTATTATATACTGTTGATTCATTAACAGTAACTCACAGTCACCGCCACTGTAACTCACGCCTGAACAGAGCTTATCTAACTTATGTATTTTCTCCATAAGGCACATCACAGCCTTGATAGCACTTTAGCACTACACGTGGGGGCCATTTTAAACAGTGAAATCACCAATAAAAAACACAAAAATGAGAAAACATGGCACTAAATAGACCATGAAAAGGACACACTTGTTTCCAGTATGAGTGCTGAAACAAGGCAGAAAGTGCTTTGGTTCAACCTCAGCTGGGAACAGGCTCACCAGTCACCAAGCGAGTCAAAATTTTCACCACTCTGTGCATGTCTACAAATGACTCACAAATATTGATTTGGGATTACATATATATTTTAGCTAGTACACAAATTTGTAAACACAATCCACAGATTATGAGGATAGACACATATATTCTCTCTCTGTATATGTCACTTAAAAATTATTTAAAATATAGTAATAGCCCCAGTGAGAGCAATATACACCCCCAACACACACTGGAGAATGTTTTTCCTTTTAGGCATATTTCATTTAGAGAGAGTTGGCTTAAAGCAGCTCAATCCCCTATTGTATTTACAGTGAGTAAGAGAGAGTGCTCTGATATAGTCAGGGATATTGCTCAAACGCACTGGCTCTGGCTGGCAAGCCCATTTGAAGCTTTCTAGCACTTACAAAACTCTCTAAGGTATTCTATAACTTAAAGGGGGAGGAGTTAAGTGATGCTTAGATTTGTGTAACGTAGAATTTGGTATTTTGTTTTGTAGAATTTGGCCTGTGTCTTAACTCCCAATTTGCTCTCAGCATTAAAGTATTAAAAGCAATATAGCAAAAGAAGGCAATTCAATTGGCAGGTTGTTTGGTTTTTGTTTTAATCAAAAGGTTAAGGAAATAGGCTAAGATTATTCAATGTCTACTGCATCACTGAGCTATGACTGTGCAACAAAGCATCCCCAAACTCAGTGACTGAAAACACCATGTGAGTTCTTACTCACATGTCTTGCTGTTGGTGGGGGTTCCTCTGGGCTCTGACTGGGCAGCTCTGCTGCAAGGTGAGGTTTCTGAAGCTGCTTCCAGCTGCAGGTCAAGGGTATGAAGAATGTGTGCTGCCCCAGAATACCCTCATTTTCAGGGGAATCTGGAGAAAGGTGCAAAAAGAAAAGCAGAATTACCTGAAGCCTCTTAAAGACTAGGCTTAGAATCATCACACTGTCACTTCTGCCTCATTCTACAGGCCAAAGCAAGACACAGGGCTCAACCCAAACTTAAGAAGTAAGGAAAATCACTCTTTAGAAGGAGCAACTACAAAATTAACATGGCAAAGGGTATGGCTATGGGGAGGGAGGAGGCATTGGAGGCATTAATTCAATTGACCACACCATCTATGTTTGGCGCTGAGCTGATAGTGCTTAATAGGCCTTAACAGATATAATATATTCTTTCTCTCTCCCCCACCTCTCTCTCTCTCTCTCTCTCTCTGGTAATTATGTTTATTATCCCAATTATATAATGAGGATACTGAGGATTAGAGGGTCAAAGTAAAATGCTCAAAGTTACTTAGTAAGTGAAAGAGCCAGCTTTCACATAAAGGATCTCAAGACTTCAGACTTGAACTCTTAAGCACAGCACTATTTTGTTGAAAGCGATGTCTAATCCTTTTAGGGCCAGAAATCAACCCCACGTTCGCTTTTCTTCACAGTTCATGCTTTATCACACCATAAAAACATGTATTATATAAAATGTATTAGTGGAAAGAGCTCACATATTAACACAACAGGTTTCTTCCCCTCTTTCTCTCGGAACCCATATCTAATATGCCAGGATATCTTCACATTTCTAATATCTTTAAAATATGTCAATAATCAGTTGCTTCTCATCATTTCCATCACTTCTACCAGAGTCCAAGCCACGACCATCTTTCTTGAGGATTACTGCAGTAACTTCCTAAGTTATCTCCCCACTTACACCTTTCCTAAAACCTAGATCTATGCTCAGAGTAGCTGCCAGAGCATTCCTCTTAATAAGAATTAATTTTTGGTCAAAACCCTGTGATGGGAGGGGAGGAGTTAAGATGGCTGAGTAGTAGGGGGACCTGGGCTTGCCTTGTCCTTTGAACACAGCTAGATCAATATCAAATCATTTTGAACAACTAGGAAATCAATCTGAGGATTTAGAAAACAATTTACACAATTGGAGGGAGAGAACATGGCATATGTGAGGTTTAGAGACATGATTTTGGGGGAGAGAAAAGTGCTGGGGAGGGGAGAGAGCCCTTTTCAAAGAAGTCAGGGAGAGAGGAAGGAGCAGGAGAGAGAGCAGTGTGTAGGGCTCCTGCAAGATGCCTCGTTGTGGTGATCCCCTGGATTTCAATGGACGTTCCCCTTCCTGGAGTACATTTGGAAGAGGACATATTGCCTCTCCAAGGACAAAGGACTCACTGGGCACCATTGAGAGGCTGTTCAATAGCAGGGGACAGAGGCATGCACAGAGGGCAGATAATGTGGTCGCAGCTTTTGGCTGTGCTTCACCACCTGGCTGACTCCAGGCACCTCTGCGGTTATGCGACAACTTTTCTGGGACAGAATGTTGTCAGGCTCTCCTCTGAGGAAGGGTACGGGTGTGCACTTTGATGGGTCCTTTAGATTTGGAGTTTTGAGTCCCACCTGCCAGCCAGAGATAAAACACAAGATAACTGTGGTACCGGGCATGCTGATGGCCTGGGCACAGAGAGTTTGAGGGCAGGGACCTGACGAAAGCCTGGTTAATCCATTCATTCTTTAGTAGGCTGCTCTTTAACATCATCTAAGAACCATCTATCATGGTAATGGACATCAAAAGAAAGCTAGAGTAGCGATACTTATATCAGACAAACTAGACGCCAAGCATATAAATCAATAACAAACTTAAAGAAACTCATTGATAATAATACAATAAGAGCAGAGGAATATAAGACCCTACGTACAGCAATGGACAGATCATCTGAGCAGAAGATCAACAAGGAAAAAAAAAAAAAGAAGATCAACAAGGAAACAATGGTTTTGAGTGACACATTGGACCAGATGGACTTAATAGATGTATTCAGAACATTTCATCTCAGAGCAGCAGAATACACACTTTTTGAGTGCACATGTAACATTCTCCAGAACAGATCACATAGATCACAGACTAGGTCACAATTCAGGCCTCAACTGGTACAAAAAGACTGTGATCATACCATGCATATTTTCAGACCACAACACTATGAAACTTGAAGTCAACCACAAGAAAAAACTTGAAAAGACCAAAAATAAATGGAAGTTTAAGAGCATTCTTTAGTAGGATGTTCTTTAATCTCCATCTGAGAACCATCTATCATGGTAATGGACATTAAAAGAAAGCTGGAGTAGCCATACTAAACCAGTAGAACAGATCAAAAAAACTAGGACCTGGTCCTTTTCAGGAATTAACAAAACTGATAAACCCCTAGCCAGACTTATCAGAAAGAAAAGAGAAATGACTCAAATAAATAAAATCACAAGTGAAAGAGGAGAGATCACAACCAACACCACAGAAATACAATTATAAGAGAATATTGTGAGCAATTATATGCCAACAAATTGGCAATATGGAAGAAATGGATAAATTTCTAGAAACATATAAACTACCAAAACTGAAACAGGAAGAAATAGAAAATTTGAACAGACCCATAACCAGCAAAGAAATTGAGTCAGTAATCAAAAATATTCCAATAAACAACAGTCCAGGGCCAAATGGCTTCCCAGGGGAACTCTATGAAACATTCAAAGAAGAATTAATACTTATTCTCCTGAAATGTTCCAAAAACAAAACAAAACAAAAAACAAAACAAAAAAAAGAAAGAAAGAAAGAAATGAAGGAAAACTTCCAGACTCATTCTATGAGTCCTCATTACTATGATTGCAAAACCAAACAAAGACCCCACTAAAAAGAAGAATTACAGAACAGTATAGCTGATGAATATGGATGCAAAAATTCTCACCAAGATACTAGCTAATCTAATCCAACAGTATATTATAAGTGTTATTCACCATGATCGAGTGGGATTTATCCCTGGGCTGCAGGGGTGATTCAATATCCACAAATCAATCAACGTGATATACCACATTAATAAAAGATAAGAACCATATGATCCTTTCAATAGATGCAGAAAAAGCATTTGACAAAATATAGCTTCCTTTCTTGATTAAACCCTCAAGAAAATAGGGATAGAAGGAACATAACAACATTATGAAGGTCATATATTAAAGACCTCAATGGGAAAAAACTGAGAGGTTTTCCCTTAAGGTCAGGAACATAACAGGGATGTCCACTTTCACCAGTGTTGTTAAAGTACTGGAAGTCCTGGCCTCGGCAATTAGACAGCAAAAAGAAATAAAAGGCATCCAAATAAGCCAGGAAGAAATAAAACTTTCACTCTTCATAGATGACATGATATTCTATGTAGAAAACCTGAAATACTCCACTAAAAACTTGCTAGAACTGATACATGAATTCAGCAAAGTTGCAGGATATAAAATCAGTGTACAGAAATCTGTTGCATTTCTATGCACCAATAATGAAGCAGTACAAAGATAAATTAAGGAATTTGTCTCATTTACAATTGCACCAAACACTGTAAGATACATAGGAATAAATCTAACCAAATAGGTAAAAGATCTGTATGCTGAAAACTGTAGAATACTTATGAAAGAAACTGAAGAAGACACAAAGAAATGCAAAAACATCCCATGATCATGGATTGGAAGAAGAAATATTGTTAAAATGTCTATACCACCCAAAGCAGTCTACACATTCAGTGCAATCCCCATCAAAATAACACCAGTATTTTTCACAGAACTAGAACAAGCAATCCTAAAATCTGTATGGAACCAGAAAAGACCCTGAATAGCCAAAGTATAGAAAAGCAAAGTGGGAGGTATCACGATCCCAGACTTAAAGTTGTATTACAAAGCTGTAATCATCAAGACAGTATGGTAGTGGTACAAAAGCACACATAGATCAATGAAACAAACTAGAGAACCCAGAAATAGACCCACAACTATATAGTTAACTAATCTTTGACAAAGCAGGAAAGAATTTCCAATGAAACAAAGACAGCCTCTTCAGCAAATGGTGTTGGGGAAACTACACATCAACATGCAGAAGAATGAAACTGGACCACTTTCTTATACAATACAGAACAATAAACTCAAAATGGATGAAAGTCCTCAATATGAGACAGGAAACATCAAAATCCTAGAGAACACAGGCAGCAACCTCTTACTAGACAAATCTCCAGAGGCAAGGGAAACAAAAGTTACAATGAAGTATTGGGACCTCATCAAGATAAAAAGCTTCTGCACAGCAAAGGGAACAATGAACAAAACTAAAAGGCAACTGATAGATTGGGAGAAGATATTTGCAAATGACATATTGGATAAAGGGCTAATATCCAGAATCTATAAAGAACTCATCAAAATAAATACCCCAAAAATAAATAATCAGGTTAAGAAATGGGCAGGAGACATGAACAAACATTTCTCCAAAGAAGACATACAGATGGCTAACAGACACATGAAAAAATGCTCAACATCACTCGGCATCAGGGAAATACAAATCAAAACCACAAATACCACCTCACACCAGTCAGAATGGCTACAATTAACAACTCAGGAAACAACAGATGTTGTCAAGGGTATAAAGAAAGGGAAACCCCATTGCACTGTTGCTGGGAATGCAAACTGGCACAGCCACTCTGGAAAACAGTGTGGAGGTTCCTCAAAAAGTTGAAAATACAACTGCCCTAGGACCCAGCAATTGCACTACTAGATATTTATTCAAAAGATACAAAAACGCCAATTCAAAGGGGAACATGCACCCCAATGTTTATAGCAGCACTATCAACAATAGCCAAATTATGGAAGGAGCCCAAGTGTCCATCCACTGATGAATGGATAAAAAAGATGTAGTATATATACATATGTATGTATATGTACATATATAAACATATGTATATATGTATAAATAGAACATTACATGTGTGTATAATGGAATATTAGTCATCAAAAAGAATGAAATCTTGCCATTTGCAACAATGTGGGTGGAACCTGAGTATCTTATGCTAAGCAAAATAAGTCAGTCAGAGAAAGACAAATATCATCTGATTTCATTCATATGTGGAGTTTAAGAAACCAAATGGATGAACATAGGGGAAAGGAAGGAAAAATAAAAACAGAGAGGGAGACAAACCATAAGAGACTCTTAGCCTTAGAGAACAAATTGAGGGTTGCTAGAGGGGATGTTGGGGGGAGGTTCACTAAATGCGTGATGGGGATTAAGGAGCGAACTTGTTGTGATGAGTACTGGGTGTTATATGTAAGTGATAAATCACTAAATCTACTCCTAAAACCAATACTACACTATATGTTTTAACTAACTAGAATTTAATTTTGAAAAAGTAACAAAAATATTTTTTCTTTTAAAAAAACGACAACAACAAAAACCCTGTGATGGCTTCGCATTATACTTGGAGTAAAATCAATGGCCTGCAAGGCTGTCCTAACCAGATCTGTTTCTGTCACCTTCCCTTACTCGCCTCCACTCCTCTCCTACTACTTTCTCTGTCATTCACTCTACTGCAGCAGACACACTGGTCACCTTGCTGTTTCTCAAAAAAAGTCAGGCAGGCTCCCATCTTAAAGCTTAAGGCCCATAGTAGAATTCTCTCTTTGGGTCAATCTTTACAGCAATAGGTTTCTAGTTAGCTCCCTTATCTCTTTCAATTGTTTGCTCAAATGTCAATGAGCCTACGCTGAATACCCAATTTAAAATTGCAAACTGCCTCTTGGCTGGGTCCATGTCAACGTCCACCCTGCTATCACCAATCCCTTCAACCAGCTATACTTTCTCTTTTCTGCCTAATACTTTTAATCTTGTAACGCATTATGAAATGAAATTTCCTATTATGATTATTGTTTACTGTCCATCACCCAGTGTTAGAATATAAACGCAAGGAGGCAGGTTTAGTCTGTGTTGTTCACTGTTGTAACCTAAATAACAAGAAATGTCTCTGGAACAGAGCAGGCAATCAATGAACATTTGTTGAAACAATGAATCAACCACCCACTGAGGTAGGGTTTCCATAGCATATAAACTTTGGAAAAGGACCAATGTGATTTTGTAATGAACACAACATCTACAAATCATTACCTTTGTGACTTTGAGCAAATTAATATTTAAGAGCCTCAGTTTTCTCTGAAATGATGAGCAGACTGTAAAGGTCTCAGTAAACAACCCTTATTTTTGACAGTTTCATGGTTAATTGGAATCCCAACTTCTGGCCTTTGGAATGCAGCCAATAACTGGGAATGCACAAAAAGAGGGACAATGTATAGTTTCTGACCACATGGGTTTCAACCATATTTTCTACAGCTTTTCTTAAAATGGACAACTGCTGTTTACAATGAGCCTTCCTCCTTCCTCCTCCACCTGTAGCCAGTTATTCTTTCTTCAGTCCAAGCATGTGACCTACTTTTGTAATTGCTATTAGTCCCCGTAGCTGGAGGAGATAGAGGGGTGGGTATGTTGGCTTTTAGCTAGTCTGTTGCACTGCTACCACTCCTCGATTGGCACTAGAGAGGAGAGGAAGTGTAGTAGCTTACTAAGGCTGCCATAACAAAGTACCACAGACTGGTTGCCTTGAAAACAGAATTTTACTTTCTCACAGTTCTAGGAAAAAAGAAGTGTAAGATGAAGATGTTGGCAAGGTTGTGTTTTTGCTTTGTTTTGTTTTGTTTTTCTCCGAGGCCTGTCTCCTTGGCTTGTAGATGTCTTTCTTCTCCCTGTGTCTTCGGATGGTCCTCTGTGTATGTTAATGTTTGTCTCTGA
Source organism: Ursus maritimus (assembly GCF_017311325.1). Lineage (NCBI taxonomy): Eukaryota > Metazoa > Chordata > Mammalia > Carnivora > Ursidae > Ursus > Ursus maritimus. The sequence goes on from NW_024424008.1 coordinate 22,280,153, forward strand.
GTTTATTCTTCTTACAAGGACACCAGTCATATTGGATCAGGGCCCACTCTAATGATCTCATTTAATTTTAATTCCCTCTGTAAAGGACGTGTCTCCAAGTACAGTCATAATCTGAGGAATTGGTGGTTAGGAATCCGCCCTATGGATTTTGGGAAGACACATTGGGCCCGTAACTGGGAGTCATATGAATGAAGAGAGCAAGAAATCCATTATTTAGGTTTGTCAGAGATGCTTCCTTAATACTTTTTTGCTCTGACAAGTAGAACCATTTTTTTTTTATAAAAAGGTAAAGTTACTAGGATGATCTAGCCTTTCAAAATGGAAGATAGCCACATGGAGTAGAAGTCGGTTATATGTGTGTGGGTTGGCGTAGCTGTTCACTAAATACTGAAATGAATTTTAAGGTCTATCACATACAACCACTTTCAGAAACTCAAAAATGAACAAGTAAAAGTTCTAACTATGAAATAATAGTAAAAATTCTTGTTGCTAACCTCTTCTGTCACAAATATAATTATTTCTCTTCTGCTTAATCCATTTCCCAATTTGAAGTTGCTCTCATATTGCCAAATACAGTAAAATTAATATCTTCCTGAGTACCAGATTGTGGTTTTCTTAACATTTTATGTATTTGTTTGTTTGTTTATTTTTAGAGAGGGAATGAGGGGGAGGGGCAGGAGGAGAAGGAGAGAGAGAATCTTAAGCAGGCTTCATGCCCAGCATGGAGCCAGATGTTGGGTTCGATCCCACAACCTTGAGATCATGACCCGAGCTGAAATCAAGAGTTGGACACTTAACTGACTGAGCCACCCAAGCACCCAATACCTGATTATGTTTGCAATTCAGGCTCTTTTCTTGTTTTTAGAAGTATTGCATATTGGTTAACTAATGATCAAATAATACAACTATTGTAGGCAGCCCCTCACAACTCCCTTCCAGACTGACATCAGACCTTTATCTGGAACAATATTTTCATCTTTTCAACTCATTTCTAAGGATCCTAAAGCTGGCCTTATGATTCTGTCTGGCTAATTCCAATCTGTTATTCTTTCCCATTTAGTATTTGAATTCCCTATGCAAGTTGGTACAGCCACTCTGGAAAACAGTGTGGAGGTCCCTTAAAAAGTTAAAAATTGAGCTACTCTATGATCCAGCCATTGCACTACTGGGTATTTACCCCAAAGATACAGATGTAGTGAAGAGAAGGGCCATATGCACCCCAATGTTCATAGCAGCATTGTCCACAATAGCTAAATCGTGGAAGGAGCCGAGATGCCCTTCAACAGACGAATGGATAAAGAAGATGTGATCGACATATACAATGGAATATTACTCAGCTATCAAGCAGAATGATTTCTCAACATTTGCTGCAACATGGATGGCACTGGAGGAGATAATGCTAAGTGAAATAAGTCAAGCAGAGAAAGACACTTATCATATGGTTTCACTCATCTATGAGACATAAGAACTAGGAAGATCGGTAGGGGAAGAAAGGGATAAAGAAAGGGGGGGTAATTAGAAGGGGGAATGAAGCATGAGAGACTATGGACTCTGAAAAACAAACTGAGGGCTTCAGAGGGGATGGGGGTGGGGGAATGGGATAGGCTGGTTGTGGGTAGTAAGGAGGGCACATACTGCATGGTACACTGGGTGTTATGCGCAACTAATGAATCATGGAACTTTACATCAAAAACCAGGGATGTACTGTATGGTGACTAACATAATATAATAAAAAATATTATTATAAAAAAAAGTATTTGAATTCGCTAATCTATAAGCAAAAGTGAGGTCCCAGGAATCTTCTATTACTTAACATATTTTTTAAAAAGCATACATAAAAATCAACAAATAATTGTCTTTATTTTTTAAAAAATATGAGATTTCCTATTTACTATCATATTTTTTGCCTATTTTAGACTAAAATGTCTATGTTAGACATTTTAGATAAGGTATCTACCTTATATTTATAATGTATTTTTAATATTTACTATAAATATTAGAAACAATTATTCTGAGTCTCCTATTTCATCATTTGAGGCTGAGACCTCTGCAGGTTTTTTATAGGATGATTTTAAATCACATAGTTTATTCTGAAGCTAAGGGCTCTAATCATTCAGTCCCAGTAATTCTCTATATTTCATTTGTCTGTTGTGGTTTAGGATTGATATTTCTGAGTTGGAATACTCAATGTGTTTTTTCAGGAGTCAGCAAACTGTGGCCTGGGGCCAAATACTTGCCAGATGGCTGATTTTGTCAATAAGGTTTAATTGCACACCCATACCTATTCCTTCACATACATAGAATCCAGTAGTTGAGAAAGATACCGTATGCCTTTGAAGCCTAAAATATTTACTGTCTCTTTAGATAAGAAGTTTGCCAATCCCCATGTTATGTATATTTTATTTTTTAAAGCTACGATAAATATGACCATCTCTTTTTTTAAATTCCAGTATAGTAAACATAAGGTGCTATATTACTTTCAGGTGTACAATATAGTGATTCAACAATTCTATACAGTACTCAGGGTTCCTCATGATAAGTGTACAATTAATCCCCTTCACCTATTTCACTCATCACTCCACCAACCTCCCCTCTGGTAACCATCATTTATCTATAGTTAAGAGTCTGTTTCTTGGTTTGTCTCTATTTTCCATTGTTCATTTGTTTGAGTGAAATCATGTGCTATTTGTCTTTCTCTGTCTAAATTTATTTCATTTAGCGTTATACTCTTTACATCCATCTATGTTGAAGCAAATGGCAAGATTTCATTCTTTTTATGGTCGAGTAATATTTCATTGTGTGTGTGTGTGTGTGTGTGTGTGTGTGTGTGTATACATCTTCTTCATCCATTCATTTGGCAAAGAACATTTGGGCTGCTTCCATAATTTGGCTATTGTAAATAATGCTGCTATAAACATAGGGGTGCATATACCTTTTCAAATTAGTGTTTTTGTATTCTTTAGGTAACCCCTAGTAGTGGAATTATTGGATCATAGGGTAATTCTATTTTTAATTTTTTGAGGAACCTCCATACTGTCTTCCACAGTGGCTGCACCAGTTTGCATTCCCAACAACAGTGGATGAGGGTACCTTTTTCTCCACATCGTTACCAAACACTTTTGCTTTTTACATTTTTTATTTTAGCCATTCTTACAGGTCTGAGGTGATATCTCATTGTAATTTTGATCTGCATTTCCCTGATTATGAGTGATGTTGAGGATTTTTCATGTGTCTGTTGACCATCTGGATGTCTTATTTGGAGAAATATCCATTCATGACTTCTGCCCAGACTATTTGTTTTTTGGGTGTTGAGTTGTGTAAGTTCTTAATAAATTTTGGATACTAACCCTTCATTGGATATGTCAGTTATAAATATCTTCTTGGTTGGCTGTCTTTTAGTATTATTGGTTGTCTGTCTTTTAGTATTATTGGTTGTTTCCTTTGCTGTGCAAAAGCTTTTCACTTTGATGTAGTCCCAGTAGTTTATTTTGCTTTTTTCCCCTTGCCTCAGGAGACCTACCTAGAAAAATGTTGCAGCAGCCCATGTCAGAGAAATGACCACCATGTTCTCTTCTAGGATTTTATGGTTTCAGGACTCACATTTAGTCCTTAATGTGTTTTGAGTTTATTTTTGTCTATGGTGTAAGGAAGTGGTCCAATTTCATTCTTTTGCATGTAGCTGTCCAGTTTTCCCATCACCATTATTGAAGAGACTGTCTTTTTCTCATTGCATATTATTGCCTCCTTTGTTGAAGATTAATTGACCATTTAGGTGTGGATTCAATTGTGGGTTTTCTCTTCTGTTCAGTTGACCTATGTGTCTGGTTTCGTGCCAATACCATACTGTTTTGATTGCTACAGGTTTATAGTACATCTTGAAATCTGGGATTGTGATACCACCAGTTTTGTTCTTTTTCAAGATTGCTTTGGCTATTTGGGGTCTTCTGCGGTTCCATACTAATTTTAAAATTGTTTGTTGTGGTTCTGTGAAAAATACTACTGGTATTTTGGTACAAATTGCAGTAAATCTGTAGATTGCTTTGGGAAGTATGGACATTTTAACAAAATTTTTTCTTGTGACACATGAACATGAAATGTCTTTTCATTTGTGTTATCTTCAATTTCTTTCATCGGCATTTTATAGTTTGCAGAGTACAGGTCTTTCACCTCCTTGGTTAAGTTTATTCCTAGGTATTTTATTATTTTTTGACCATCTTTATTTTTATCATAACTGTTTATGCAATAAGTCAGCATAGACTCTAATTGGAATTATTTTCATCCTTAATGCATTCTAACCCTAGTTGGTGCCTTTAAAAAATTTATCGAATTTACATCCTCGTTATAAATGAAGATTAGTTTGTATGCATTTGTCTATCTATGGAAATTCTATGATCATTATGTCTTTGAAATGCATTTTGTCTTAATATCATGTATTTATTTAGTAGCTTGCTAATGTAGATTTAACAATATGATATTTAGTTTTACTACAATATAGTCAGTTTTTTTTTAATTTTTACTCTTATTTTTTAATTCTTATTTTTTAATTCTTTCTAGTGTCAATTTTGTTTGGAGATGGGTGATAAGAGGTAAACTGACTGGTAAGTGACCCCACATTTCTTAATGTGATGCATTTTTTAAATGTAGATATTATGGCACCCTTGTCCTCAAAGCTACAAACCAAACCTACGACTTATGAGGATTATAATATTGTATTGTCTACCTGCAGAGAAATATTTTTTATTTATCCCTCACTAAATAATCCTAGAGGTGAAACAGTTCAATCTGCAAAGTGGCAAAAACATTGAGTTAAGTGATTTAGAGAACACTCAGTGTGTTGTCATGAATCATATTTTAGAGGAAAATAAGGGTCCATATGAATAAAGAAAAAAAGGAAAAATAGTAAAACTAACTTGACAGGAGCAATGATTGTTAACTTCTATAAGCAATGTAATTTGCTTAGATTTTGTAGTTTTTAAATTTCTTAGCAACCCATGAAAAATATGGAATGTCTCTGAAATTTTCTTCTCATATAATGCTTAGAAATATGGAAATGAATAATTTATCCTTGTTCCAGAATTTGAATGGTATTAAGTATTTAGGTTCTTTGATGTATTAAAGTAATAGAATCCTGTCAGAAAATGTTAGGTTTCCTAATATTATAGCATGCACATTTAATAATCAAGTTTACTAGGACTTATTAATTTTATCTGGAAGCTAATTTCAAACTAAGGATTTTTTGAGGGTTGATTTAGTAATTTGAATGGCAGATTGTATTTTCTGTTGCTATTCACATAACATTCAAGTTGAAAAAACCATCACTGTGAAGTCACAGGTTTTAACATAAACTAAGGGAAATCTCGTTTCTTTCCTAATAAATAATTTAGATGTTCTGTGGATCTGTGCTCCTTATGAACCTATGTAACTTAGCTGAGAAACAATACAGAAGGAAGAATTTATTCTTGACTTAAATGTATAATAAATCAGATGGGTTATTCAAGAGGAATTGGTGTTTTCATCTTTCTTATTTCTTCATTGAATAATGCAAGATATCTTGGGAGAGCCATTGAAAATACAATTACATATAATTTTAATTATGATTTAAAAATTGGGATTTATATTAATGTCTATGTGATATTTTTCTTTTACACAGACATCTTAACAATACATTTTTAACCATCACTTTTGAGAATACAAAAGGAAATATTATTATAGGAGTTGAAATAGGCTTATTCTATACTACCTTACCAACCTATTAACATTTTATAATAAAGTTGATTCATTCCCATATCATTTCTCTTTTAAGTACTCATTTTGCAAATGAGACAATGCTATTTGATATCACCACAAGCAAATATGATAATGTTGAGAAATTATGACCTATATTCTAAGTATCAGTTGTGAATATGCTAAAATAAAAAAACAGTTATGAGGTTTTTAAAATGGCCCATGAAAACTTAGAAAAATTAGAATGAATAAAATTGGAAAAGAAAGTAAATCAATGAAGAGAAAATACAGAAGTTGCAAAGTAAGAGACCAAGTCATTGTGTATAAACAAGTGTATTTGTACGTAAACATGCTACGTATAAAGTGGAAAGGGCATCTGGTGATGTATTTGGTTATATAATGTATTTTAAAATTAATTTGATTTTTAAAATGAACTACATGGGAGTTGTTGAGACATTTTTCTTGAAAATATTTGATGCGTGTTTGTTACCGTAATTATGCAGTATCTGATTGGCAGTCATATTAGAGAGATCCATAATGTAGGAGATTGCAGGAAAATGCTATAAAGACCTTTTGAAATTTAGCCAAAAAACTAGACATTAACTAGCTGTGTTGGTGAAATTGAACAGCCATTTAATGAGCCCAAAGGAGCAGCCTTGGGTTTTGAATGTTTCACCTCTCACTTTTCAAGAAGACAACTATTTTTAGTACCAGAATACCTGTATTTCATTTAATGCCAAATTAAGGAATTCATAAGGAGTAAATAAGTCTATATGTTAAATCAAGAGAAAAATAATGGCTTATTTGTGGTACTGACTGGAAACATGAGAAACTGACTAACATATGATTGAATACTTCATGTGGATGAGAAAGTACGTCTAACTTTTATGGGTAAGCATCTATTTCCCAAGCAGTTATGTCATGATGAATTCAATTGTCAAGAATTATTGTATCAAAGGCTTGCTTCTGGGTCTAAAATTAATCCCTCTTGCAATTGAGCGATTTCTATCTGGTTTGGATATTCTTTCTGATACATAAATCCTGATGAACAAGGAAACAATTTCTCTAAAGTAATTTGTTAAAATTTCTCAACCACACAGCTCTGACTAAAATTTGTTTTCTTGATAATGTCATGTAACAATAAAATGTCCAAAAGGATATATGAATTCACTAAAATAATCAGCAGTAATCTAGGTTTACATTTGTCATTAAAAATTATGACTGAAGACATAATTTGGCTCTTGGTATCATTTTAAATTAGTAAAAGTTTATTTGTAAATGACATTTTGTAGACATATCATCTCTTGTGGCTGTAAGGCCTACAAGAGCAGAGACTTTGGTTTGCTTTTGAATCTTGACAAAACAGAACATATTTGAAATAAAACATACTTATTAATTTTTTTTAATAAATCATCTATAATTTTTGAGGGTAAAACCCTAGGTAAATAGAGAGGCTTCTTATTATTATAGTAATTATTTGATTATAGCATATATAATACACCAGCCCTGGTTTGGGTAAAGAATAGCATCACATATGTTTAAGAGCAAGAACTCTGGATCCAGAATTTTTGGATGATAATCTGGCTTATCCAATGTATGTGGTCTTGTGCCTCTCTATGTCACATTTTCATCATTTCAAAGTAGTGAATGAGCTTGTAATGTGCTTAGAGATGTCCCTCTCATATAATAAACATTACATAGCTTTAACAATTACTATTATTGTTTTCATCGCTGCTGTCATTGGAAATCAGATATGTCTTGCATGCTTAAGGGGTTCTTATTCTACTAGGAGAGACAGGTAGAAACAAAACTAATTATAATAAAAAGTATGCTATATTCCAGAAACTTCAAATAGAAAGATTAGAGGGGTACCTAATGAGTGAGAAGTTGGACTTGTCTCAGAAATGAGGTAGCTCTTTAGCTTGGATGATTTCACATTAGTATGAAATTTCTCATGTATATTTCAGCATCAAAAACCAGCAAGGACAGTGTTCTGGGAAGATGAACAGTGGGAAGTAGTTAAACTAAAGAGGCTTGACAAATCAACAAAACAGCATTAACCTTAAATGACTTTTAAACAGTAATTACTAAATATACTGTTTTAAAAATCCTTTTATGGCATTTTTTGCTAGCATTCACTCTTTAACTTGGTTTTCAGTGCTATTCAATGTCAAGGTCCAATCCCCCTTTCCAAACTTAGCTTCCAGTACTCAGCATCTACCAGTCCCATTTCATTTTATGTGACAGCCATTTTCTTCTCTCTTTTCCTGAAGATACGGTAAATTTGTACATTTTTCCTTTACCTTGAAGGCCATTATTCCCACTCCTGCACAGGACAAAACTCTAATGCTGTCTCTGACGTTTGGTGTCATTTCAAGTTTGGCAGATAGACAACAAATACAGATGTACACACCCCACAACACAATGTGGTAGATTACATTATCAACTTATTTCATGCATTTCAAGGATAAAGAATATTTTTAGAAGTGAGTTTGGCTACCCAGAACTGGAACAGATGCAGCCTATTTCAGTGCAGTCCCTAGGCCTCCAAATCCTTAAGGGGTGAGGGCTGGCATGCATCTGCCAGTGATACTGGCTAATTTGAGAAGCTTAATTTCTTACTGGGCCATGATTCTTAGATAATTGTTGTTTTCATTAGTACCCATAAAGAATTATACATATAATTTATATGCTTCCATTTGAGAGAAACATTGATTCCCACATTCTGAACTAATCTCAGTAAAAGTGAAGGGGAGGAATCAACTTGCATCAACCAGAGGAAGCGGGACTATGATTCTGAGTATTACTTGCATTGAGATTTCCAGCACTGCAGAAAACTCAGATGTCTCTACACACTATTAGACCTTTCATCTTCCAGCTCCCATAGCATTTTCTTTCTTTTCAGCCAGACTCCATGCTGGGGACTACAGACCAGTAGATAACATGCAGCCTTGTCTTCATGTAGGTCATGTTACAGTATGCAACACAGATCCATAGCCAGCTAATTCAAATGATAATCTGTGGCACCATAGAGGCAAGTACGGAGTGCTACGGAGTGCTTTACATGTAAAGCATGTAAATGGGACATCTCATTCATTGTATGGGAATGAGAGGTGCCTTGGACAAGGTGACACTTGAGGTATTGGTATGAGTTAACTAGGTGAACAGATTGGAGAGACCATTCCAGTCAGATGGAGCTCCATGTTAAAATTCCCTTTATTAGAGTATAATAGATCCAGAGAGCTGCATGTAACTTACCATTCTCATCTCTAAGAGGCCTCAATGTGGAGTGCATTTTTATGGTTTAGGGTACAACTCATAGTATATGCTAGTTCAGCAAATGTTTTCTGATTAATCATTTACTGTGCTCATATCCATGTGTTGGATGTTGCATCTAAAAAAAATGAATAGCTTAGTTCACTGAAAGTATTTTACTTAAATATTCAAGCATTGTGTGTGGGTAGGTAGGTAGGCAGACATACAGACATTTAGACATCTTCTAAAGCTTCAGATCATTAAGGGTAATTTAGCCATGCAGTCAGTCATATTTTCTATGTGTTTTCACAACCTGTACATTTGAAAACTTTCATTTGAGGAACACCACTTTGATTGGTGACATTTGAGTGATTATCTTATTGACTTATAGCATATTGATTTATGTGAAATGCTTTTTTAGGCACTTGATAAGTGCTTGTTGACTGACTGACTTTCACAAACATTTAAGATAAGAATGATGTATATAGCGAAGTCATTTTGCCAACAGGAAACTAACTGTGTGCCAAGATTTGTATGCAGTGTAAATCATAAAGACATGGAAGTCTCATGACTGCCTGGAGAAAGCACACAGATGCACTTTTCCAAGTAACAGATTCACTTTTCTGCAGCTTATGGCTAAGCAAAAAGCTTCAGGCAGGACCAAACAAACTATTCTCGAGACTGACAGTGAGTAAATCTATACTATGTTTTCTATATTTTTATCATATTGTGGAGTGTGCCATGAAGCACTGCCTACATATCATAGACATGGTAGATGAGAGTACACACTTTAGAATTAGACTGTCCTGGCTGGAGTTGAAACCCAACTTTCATAGTAACCATCTGTGTGGTTTTGGGCATGTCTTTTAATTTCTATAGAGATTGGTTATATCGTAGGCTGGATAATGCCCATCCCTCCCTAATAATATGTCCATATTCTAATCCCCAAAACCTGTGAATATGTTTCCTAAAATGTCAAAAAGGAATTTCCAGATGTGATTAAGTTAAGGGTGTTGAGAGGCACAGTTTATACTGCATTATTTAGATGGGCCCAATGTAATCAAGAGTCCTTATTAGAGAGAGGCAGGAAGATCAAAGTCAGAGACCGAGGCAGAGTGACAGAAGCAGAGGTCAGTGTGAGCCCAAGGAATGCAGACAGTGTCTAGAAGCTAGAAAAGGTAAGGAAGCTAATACAGCTCAGTCATCAAAAATTAGGCATAATAAAAGCCTCCCTAATAGGATTATTGTGAGCATTAACTGTGATAGTGTAAAAGAGCAGTCAGTAGCATAGACTATCAGGATTCAAAGAATGTAGAGCCTGAGCATGTCTCAATGCTTGAAACTTTTCCTTGTTCACATAAATAAGCTTTTCAGTCTACACTTTAACAAAGAATTTGCCTTGTGAATTTGTTTCATAATGTAGTCAGTACTTTGACCTTCCATGGGAAAGATAATAGAATTACCAAGATTATATATATTCAGATAAGATAAGAAAGATGGTAACATGTATTGAAAGCCCATGCAAGTCAACACAATATAATACACAAATTTTCATGTGTTATTTTAACAACCTTTAAAAAGGTGGCATTTTTCTCATTGTTAAACATACATGTTGAGATTTACCTTAAAGCCTAAATATAAAATAATAGGAGTATTAAAGTGATAGTAAACCAACTCATAATAACTGAAAACTGCAAGCCAGCATTAACATTTGACAGGACCTGAGGGCTCAAATGGTGAAATCAGGAACAGGTCTTAGCCTCATTCTACCTGTTCGCCTTGCTCTCCTTTGTACCATATTCCTTTACAGATTGGCTCTTACTATATGCACATGCAGCTGGTATGCTACCAGCTTTGTAAGAGCAGTGACAAGAAAGCATCTCTTTTGTAATCATTCTGATCAAAATTTTGAGCTGGTGGCTCATGGACAAATCCAAGGAGGAGGAGGTTAATTATTTGATTGAACATGAGTCCATGCCCAAGCTGGAGCATCAAAGACATATAAGGCAGTGGTTGAAATGTATAAATGACTGGTGACATGATTATTTTTTCATTTCAGAAATGAAAGTTTTGGTAGTATGGGGGATGTATCAGAACAGAAATGACATACCTTTAAGGAGGTTTTGCAACAGTAGGTAATAGAGGTGAGGGTTATCTTCTAGACTCATTAAACAGAAATCAGTCATCAGGATCCTGAAGAAAAACTCAACCTTTTTCTCTATTTTGTGGTTGAAACAGGATGAAAGAGGAGAATTTACTTATTCATTGTTACCTACCCCATTCGGATAAGTAATCTTTATCTTTGTTTCTGCCTTGTAGATCTGTCTTCTCTCTTTGGTTTGTTATAAAGAAAACTAATACCTACTTGCTCAGCTTCTCCAGGGGACAGCAAGTTTTCATTCTAAAATAGCTAGGACTTACTAAACCAAATTTAATTTCTCAAGGTCTGCTTCACTATGAGTATCTCTTTTTCTATGGGTAAAATCCCTTTCTCCCAGCCAAAGGCTCAGAATAATCTTTGGCTTGAGAGTTTTCCTCACATAAAGTCCATGAAACAATCTTGGTATTTATTTTTTCTAAGATCTTTTTAACATTGCTTTTGAGATTTTGACTGAGTCCAAGTTCTAAATAGTAATTTGCATTCGTCCATTTAACAAATATTTACCTAATATTTACGATGTGGTAGGGGGCTGTGCAAGGTTCTAGAGATACTATGATGAATAACGTAGTTCAAGAACTCAAAGATTCTGAAGTTTAGCGAGGTATGTAGACAAGTAAACAGCAAGTAAAAATAAGCACTGGTAAATGCTCTGATAGTGACAGGCACAGGGTACAGTGGAAGACAGAGGGAGGACAGCTACCTACTACTGCTGGATGGGAGAGTGTAGAGCTGGTCAGGAAAGGCAGTGGGTTAGTTAACATTTAAAGTAAGTACTAACCCTAAAGGACACCAAGGTACTGAAGGGAGAGGTTGTGTAAACAGAGGCAAAGGTGCCTGATAAAAGGGAAACTAAAACAAGTTTGACATGCCTGGAGCAGAGAATGGCATTTTGAGACTTTGGGGTAGATAGAATTGAGAATGGGAGGAGACAAGACAGGAGAAATGAGGAGGCACTAGGAAGGAAGGATCTGGCAAACCACAGAAAAAACTCTGGACTATCTGGGACATGGAAGGATTTACAATGCAAGGAAAAAATATAATGAAACATCTGAATTTGGAACTAGCTCTCTAACTATAAAATAGACACTGAACTGGAGAAGGGTTAACCTAATGTGGGAAGATCAAATAGTAGGCTGTTTACCCTAATTAAGTATGGTTGTGAATAAAGACTTGTTAAGCTATTGATATTAATAAATATTAATATATTTGCTTTCAAAATGTGTAAGCAAAACTTGAAAATAAGGTGATATTTAAAGTATACAATTTGCATACTTTATGAGTTTGAATTTAAATTTAAATAATATGGATAAAGATATTATAAAACTAATGTAACATTGGATGTCAACTATACTCAATTAAAAAAAAAAAAGGAAAAGAAAGTAGAAAGGCAAAGAGAAAAAAAAAATGTATGAAACCCTTACATGACTACTCTGCAGTGGAGTGGTGATACTAGGTGATGCTAGGATGTGGTGATACTTTAGATTTTTAAAGTTCATGCTCTTAGGTCATTCTATTGGGGGGGGACATAATGATGTGTAATTTTGAGACCACTTTATAAGTACTATGGAAGTATGGGTAGAATGGTTAACTTATTTTGCATAGAAGGAATCAGAAAGCCTCCAAAGAGTGAGTAATTGAGCTCGGTCTTTAAATATTTTGTCTAGAAGATAAAGAATAAAAACAACATTAGCGCTAGCCGAGATGCCCTGCAACAGATGACTGGATTAAGAAGTTGTGGTCCATATATACAATGGAATATTACTCAGCAATCAGAAAGAACGAGTTCTCAACATTTGCTACAACATGGACGGCACTGGAGGAGATAATGCTAAGTGAAATAAGTCAAGCAGAGAAAGACAACTATCATATGATTTCTCTCATCTATGGAACATAAGAACTAGAATGATCAGTAGGGGAAGAAAGGGATAAAGAAATGGGGGGGTAATCAGAAGGGGGAATGAAACATGAGAGACTATGGACTATGAGAAACAAACTGAGGGTTACAGAGGGGAGGGGAGTGGGGGAATGGGATAGGCCGGTGATGGGTAGTAAGGAGGGCACATATTGCATGGTGCACTGGGTGTTATACACAACTAATGAATCATCGAGCCTTACATCGAAAACCGGGGATGTACTGTATGGTGACTAACATAATATAATAAAAAATCATTATAAAAAAAAAAAAACAACATTAGCGCTAAAACATGAATAAGTTATAAACTAAAACATGAAGTCTTGAAGATTTTTTTATACTAATTAATAGCAAATTAAGTAGTAATTAAGGTACAGATATTGCAAGAATGAGAGTATGGTACAAAAGAGATCCCAAACAACAAACTAAGGAGTTAATGATATTTCCCCCTAAACAATAGGAAGACATCAATGTCTTAGCATAGTAGTGACATGATCAGATGAATTAACTTGAAAGGGAAGAGTGTTGGGAGTGAGGAAAATGTCTGATGTATAAAGAAGTGGCCAAACAGAATACAAGGGCCATTGGTCAAGAGATCTGTCACTTGTTTCTAACTTTTCAAATTGGAAGTTGTTAGAATAGGAAGAGGGTTAGTAAAATATCCTCCAGATTGAGAAGGCACTTTAAGGCTGAAAAATGAAGCAAACCACTCCATACCATTTATAAAGTGTTTTCTACAGGATGACTTATGGCAGGGATCAGGAGGAGGGAAGATCCAGGGGGTACTTGGCCATTCTCTGCCCCCATTATCTGCAGCTATTCTCCACCCAGTCCAGACGTTAATCCCCAGCTTTCATGGAGCAAAGAGACATGGTCTTGAAATCAAGGGTACATATCTAAAGTGGACCCTTCTGTCTGTCAGTCATCTCTACCAGTTATCTAAAGTGGAGCCTTCTGTGTGTCATTTTGGGGAAGACCAGAACAAGCCTTCCCACATTCCAGTCAGGGCACACATTGCCTCCATGGAGCCTAGAACATGTAGAGAGGGAGGGAGGTCATTGCATGGGCATGAATGAGATGGAGGGCCAAAAATGGAGTCAGTGTTGTCAGCACTCTTACAGAAGTCTATTTTAAATGTGATTTCCCCCCCTTATTCCCAGTTAGTGGTAGTTCTGGAAGCTATAGAAAGTTGTATGTACCCACATGTCTCCAGAGACCCCTTACAACTCTGGGATTCCTCAGTGATTCATAGTCCCTGAATTAGCACTGATAGAATCAAAGAAGCAGACCTGAATTAGGAAAATAACAGAGAAAATGCATACTTAGAATGATTCAGGAGGTGGAAGTAGAAGAGTTCACTGTCCCATTAGATAGGGAGAGGAATGCTGGGGAGAAGGGAGGAGGAGGGAAGCATGAAGACCAGGAGAGAGGGGGAGAGGTTAGAGCAGTAGTGCATGTAAGAGATCATATGACCTAGATTAGGATTACATGATAGAAGCACAGAGTCAGATTGGGAATATATTTTGAAGGTATAGCTGATAGAATTTTTTTGTTGGGTTTGAGTCATTATTTCAACATTTGAGTAGTGAACAACTTGGTGAATGGTTGGGCTATCTGTTATTTCGAGGATCAGGGGTGTAGAAGGAACATGTGTTGAATAGGACTACAGAGTTGATTATCACAATCATTATATATTTGCTTTTCCTTTGTATATTGTCTCTTTTTCTACTATAATGTAAGCTGCATCTAAACAAGGACAAATTCATTATCTACTTCTAATGATTAAGATGTAGCATGACTAGTAGTAAGTATTAGTAACTGTTTGTTGAATGAATACATTTACCAGAGCCTCTCTGCTTTATAGTTTTTTAATTAAACATATGCTGGATAAGTTAGGAGTGACTTTTCAAGAAATAGACCGGGTTCAAAAATTAGTTTCAGCACTTACAAGCTATTTAACTCAGTTACTTCATTCCTTTCAGCTTCAGTTTCCTTATCTGTACTAATAACTTTAAAAGACTAATAATAGTCCAACCTTGTAAAATTCACATGGTGAAATAAATTAGTACATGGAAAGCAATTAGAATAATACCTAGTAAGTGGTTACATGTTCAAGGAATGTTGCCTATTAAAATTGTCATTTGGAGAAAATTTACAGGTAAAATATGTTTGAAGACCATTACCCTACCTATGTGAAAGGAAATTTTCTTTGTCAAATAGTAATCACAAAGCACTTTGCACTTAAGATATTTTATATATATTAATTATCCTTTTTAGGTATTTGAGTAGTGAGATGGTTTCATAAGCAAAAACAAGTGAATAAATTGTAGCAGCAGCAGTGTGCTAAATCTTGTTTCTGGTTTTAAGAATGTGTAGGTGTGCTTGTATCAGTGGTGGGGTGGAGGCACAGAAGTTGGAGAGAGAAATAGGACTCAGAGGGCATCATTGAAGTATTCTCAATAGTGTGATTTAAAGATATTTTAGATTGAGTTTGTATGAATTTTTAATACTGTCTCCTCTATGAATTTTCTCCTTTAGTCATAACAATTTGACTATTTCTGAGACTCTTAGTCTTGTGAGAACGTACTGCCTGGACCCAGTGTCTCTAAGTGGAATATATATATGTGGCTTTCCATCCCATGCTCTCCATCTCTGTGAGTACTAGGAGAGGCCATAGAGGAGTCTTTGCCCTCTGAGAGACTGTATGACACAGCTGCTCTTCCTTAGAAAATGAAACTCTGTAGATAAATGTTTGATGTACTTTCAACTTCCTTATGGTTCTCACTCCTCTAAATGTGCAATGGTTAAGAAATCTCTCAAGCAGAAAGGTGAGTCACCTTACAAAGCTAGCGACTGCAAGGATAATTATTCTTCTTTGCCCTGCAGGTCATTTATTATGGATGAGAGATACATCAGACTCATCCCATAACCAAACGCTATGCTATTAATGCAGAGGGCTTTGAAGTTGGTTTTTGTGTGGCTTCCGACAATTCCTGTGACCAATATGATTTTGTGACTCTGAGCAATTTTAATTCCCCATGCAAATATTTAAGTAATTCTGGTAACCTAGAATGAGCTCCCAGAACATTAGATCTTAGAACCATAATGATAATTCAAAATCATTTTTAACTGACAGAAAATAATAACCATGACATTTAATATCTGTCAACCACTATCCCCGCGATGTAAATATTATAATTCCAATTTTAAAGGTAGAATAACTGGGAAGGAGTTAATATGGAGGAGGAGTTGGGGACCCCTTTTTCAGCCGGTCCCCTGAGTCGAGTTGGATAGGTACCAGACCAGCCTGAACATCCACAAAATCAGCCTGAGAGTGCAGGAAGATACATTTGGATCTCTACAAATGAACATCTCCAGCACTGAGTATTGAGGTACGAAGCAGGGAGCCGTGAAACCGCGCACAGATATTGGAAGATAAATGGAAGAGGGAGGGAGCCGCTGGGTTCGGGCGCCGGGAAGCGGTAGCCACCTACACGGGGGAGTGGGCGGACTCACAGACCGGCACCTGCTAGAGAGCACACTGAGACCGTGAGCCGGGGAACGCGCACCACCAGACTGAAACGGAGCTCCGGTGTGCTCACTGGAAACAGACTGAGACCGGGAGCTCTGGGAGTGTGCGGGGGCAGCTGGCGGCTGATGTTGTTAGAAACACAAAGGACAGAGACACACAAGCGCTGGAAGTGAGGGCTGGGACCCTGGGTGTGGGGCGCACATCCTGGGACGCTGCAGGGTTGAGCAGCACCAACAGAAACAGAGTTAAAGTGTCCAGAACATCAGTGGAGAATGGGCCGCAATCCCTCTGTTCTGAGACAGAGGCTGAGATTCGGCCACTGCTGCTCTGACTCTCAGAAGAGGCACAGCAAACCGCCAGGGAAAGCCGCCAGAGAACAAAAGCCTGGAAATACCGGCTCACAGTGTGCCCATCCCCAACCCCCCTCGCAGGGGACATGAAGACTCTACCCAAACAGGGTTCCCTGAGTATCAGTGCGGCAGGCCCCTCCCTCAGAAGGCAGGCTGAAAAATCAAGAAGCCCACATCCCTAAGGTCCCTATAAAACAAGTGTGCACTGCCTGGGTCCCAGTCAATAATTTGGGCTCTGGACAACCCTGCAACCTCTACTCATCAGAATGACGAGAAGGAGAAGTCCCCCCAGCAAAGAAAAGACAATGACTCTGTGGCCTCTGCCACAGAACTAATTGATAGGGATATAACCAAATTATCAGAAATGGAATTCAGAGTAACAATGGTCAAGATGATGTGTAGACTTGAAAAAACTATTAACGAAAATGTTAATGAGAATATAGAATCTCTAAGGTCAGAAATGAGAGCAAATCCGGCAGAAATTAAAAATTCTATGAGCCAAATGCAGTCAAAACTAGAGGCTCTGACGGCCAGGGTGAATGAGGCAGAAGAATGTATCAGCGAATTGGAGGATGGGTTAGTAGAAGACAAAGCTAAAATAGAATCTGGACTTAAAGAATCCATGCACAAGAATGTAGGTTACGGGAGATTACTGACTCAATGAAACGTTCCAATGTCAGAATCATCGTCATCCCCGAGGAGGTGGAGAAAACCAGAGGTCTAGGAGAGATATTTGAACAAATCGTAGCTGAAAACTTCCCTAATCTAGCAGGGAAACAAATATTCGTGTCCAAGAGGCAGAGAGGACCCCTCCCAAGCTCAACCATGACAAGCCTACGCCATGTCATGTCATGTCATAGTGCAGTTCGCAAATATTAGATCCAAGGATACAGTATTGAAAGTGGCCAGGGCAAAGAAATTACTCACATACCAAGGCAAAGGCATCAGAATTACATCAGACCTGTCTACACAGACCTGGAATGAGGGAAAGGTTTGGGGGAGGGCATTTTAGAGCTCCTTCAGAGAAAAACATGCAGCCAAGGATCCTTTATCCAGAAAGGCTGTCATTCAGAATTGGTGGAGAAATAAAGACCTTCCAGAATCGGCAGCCATTGACCAATTTCGTAACCACGAAACCAGCCCTACAGGAGATATTAAGGGGGTTCTATAAAGGTAAAAAGGTCCCAGAAGTGATACAGAACAGAAAGTCACAATCGACAGAAACAAAGACTGTACTGGCAACATGGCATCATTAAAATCATATCTCTCAATATTCAGTCTCAATGTAAATGGCCCAAGTGCTCCCATAAACGCCACAGGATTGCAGATTGGAT
The DNA here is from genome assembly GCF_017311325.1 of Ursus maritimus. Lineage (NCBI taxonomy): Eukaryota > Metazoa > Chordata > Mammalia > Carnivora > Ursidae > Ursus > Ursus maritimus. Next base: position 22,298,421 of record NW_024424008.1, read on the forward strand.
AAAAAGACATGACCCATCCATTTGCTGTCTACAAGAGACTCATTTTGAACCTAAAGATACATCCAGACTGAGAGTAAGGGGATGGAGTACCATCTTTCACGCAAATGGACCTCAAAAGAAAGCTGGGGTAGCAATTCTCATAACAGATAAATTGGATGGGTAACTCTTAACCAGAATAAAGAGACATATAAATAAAAATACATTAATAGTAGGGGACCTCAACACTCCACTCTCAGAAATAGACAGAACACCCTGGCAAAAACTAAGCAAAGAATCAAAGGCTTTGAATGCCATACTCGACGAGTTGGACCTCATAGATATATATAGAACACTACACCCCAGAACCAAAGAATACTCATTCTATTCTAATGCCCATGGAACATTCTCAAGAATAGACCATGTTCTGGGACACAAAACAGGTCTCAACCGATACCAAAAGATTGAAATTATCCCCTGCATATTCTCAGACCACAACGCTCTGAAATTGGAACTCAACCACAAGGAAAAATTTGGAAGAAACTCAAACACTTGGAGACTAAGAACCATCCTGCTCAGGAATGACTCGATAAACCAGGAAATCAAAAATCAAATTAAACAATTTATGGAGACCAATGAGAATGAAAATACAACAGTCCAAAACCTATGGGATACTGCAAAGGCAGTCCTAAGGGGGAAATACATAGCCATCCAAGCCTCACTCAAAAGAATAGAAAAATCTAAAATGCAGTTTTTATATTCTCACCTCAAGAAGCTGGAACAGCAACAGAGGGACAGGCCTAATCCACACACGAGGAAGCAGTTGACCAAAATTAGAGCTGAAATCAATCAAGCAGAAACCAGAAGTACAGTAGAGCAGATCAACAGGACTAGAAGCTGTTGAGAGAATCAATAAAATTGACAGACCACTGGCAAGACTTATCCAAAAGAATAGAGAAAGGAACCAAATTAATAAAATTATGAATGAAAAAGGAGAGATACAACCAATACTAATGAAATTGGAAGGATTATTAGAAACTTTTATCAACAGCTTTATGCCAACAAATTAAGCAATCTGGAAGAGATGGAGGCCTTCCTGGAAACCTAAAAACTACGAAGACTGAAACAGGAACAAATTGATTTTTTAAACAGTCCAATTAATTATGAAGAGATTGAGTCAGTGATAAACAACCTTCCAAAAAACAAAACTCCAGGCCCAGATGGTTTTCCTGGGGAATTCTACCAAACATTCAAAGAAGAAATAATACCTATTCTCCTAAAGCTATTTCAAAAAATAGAAACAGAAGGAAAGCTACCAAACTCATTCTACGAGGCCAATATTACCTTGATCCCCAAACCAGGCAAACCCCCCATCAAGAAGGAGAATTACAGACCGATCTCCCTAATGAATATGGACGCCAAAATCCTCAACAAGATACTTGCTAATAGAATCCAACAGTACATTAAAAGGATTATCCATCATGACCAAGTGGGATTCATCCCTGGGATGCAAGCGTGGTTCAATATTCGCAAATCAATCAGCGTGATACATCATATCAACAAGAAAAGACTCAGGAACCATATGATCCTCTCAATCGATGCTGAAAAAGCATTTGACAAAATACAGCATCCTTTCCTGATTAAAACCCTTCAGAGTGTAGGAATAGAAGGTACATTTCTCAATCTCATAAAAGCCATCTATGAAAAGCCTACTGCAAATATTATTCTCAATGGGGAAAAGCTGGAAGCCTTTCCCTTAAGATCAGGAACACGACAAGGATGCCCACTCTCGCCACTATTATTCAACATAGTACTAGAAGTCCTTGCAACAGCAATCAGACGACAAAAAGGGATCAAAGGTATTCAAATCGGCAAAGAAGAAGTCAAAATGTCTCTCTTTGCAGATGACATGATACTCTATATGGAAAACCCAAAAGAAGCCACTCCCAAACTATTAGAAGTTATAGAGCAATTCAGTAACGTGGCGGGATACAAAATCAATGCTCAGAAATCAGTTGCATTTCTATACACGAATAACGAGACCGAAGAAAGAGAAATTAGGGAATCCATCCCATTTACAATAGCACCAAAAACCATACGTTACCTTGGAATTAACTTAACCAGAGACGTAAAGGGCCTATATTCTAGAAACTATAAATCACTCTTGAAAGACATTGAGGAAGACACAAAAAGATGGAAAAATATTCCATGCTCATGGATTGGAAGAATTAGCATAGTTAACATAGTCCATGCTACCCAGAGCAATCTACATTTTCAATGCTATCCCGATCAAAATACCGAGGACATTTTTCAAAGAACTGGAACAAATAGTCCTTAAATTTGTATGGAACCAGAAAAGGCCCCGAATCTCCAAGGAACTGTTGAAAAGGAAAAACAAAGCTGGGGGCATCACAATGCCGGATTTCGAGCTGTACTACAAAGCTGTGATCACAAAGACAGCATGGTACTGGCACAAAAACAGACACACAGACCAATGGAACAGAATAGAGAACCCAGAAATGGACCCTCGGCTCTTTGGGCAACTAATCTTTGATAAAGCAGGAAAAAACATCCGGTGTTAAAAAGACAGTCTCTTCAATAAATGGTGCTGGGAAAATTGGATAGCTACATGCAAAAGAATGAAACTTGACCACTCTCTCACACCATACACAAAGATAAACTCCAAACGGATGAAAGACCTCGATGTAACACAAGAATCCATCAAAATCCTAGAGGAGAACATAGGCAGCTACCTCTACAACATCGGCCAAAGCAACCTTTTTCATGACACATCTCCAAAGGCAAGAGAAACAAAAGATAAAATGAATTTATGGGACTTCATCAAGATTAAAAGTTTCTGCACAGCCAAGGAAACAGTCAGAAAAACTAAGAGGCAGCCCACGGAATGGGAGAATATATTTGCAAATGATACTACAGATAAGAGACTGGTATCCAAGATCTACAAAGAACTTCTCAAACTCAATACGCGAGAAACAAATAAACAAATCATAAAATGGGCAGAATATATGAACAGACGCTTTTCCAATGATGACATACAAATGGCTAACAGACACATGAAAAAATGTTCAAAATCATTAGCCATCAGGGAAATTCAAATCAAAACCACACTGAGATACCACCTTACGCCAGTTAGAATGGCAAAAATAGACAAGGCAAGAAACAACAATTGTTGGAGAGGATGTGGAGAAAGGGGATCCCTCCTACATTGTTGGTGGGAATGCAAGTTGGTACAGCCACTCTGGAAAACAGTGTGGAGGTCCCTTTAAAAGTTAAAAAGTTAAAAATTGAGCTACCCCATAACCCAGCCATTGCACTACTGGGCATTTACCCCAAAGATACAGATGTAGTGAAGAGAAGGGCCATATGCACCCCAATGTTCATAGCAGCATTGTCCACAATAGCTAAATCGTGGAAGGAACCGAGATGCCCTTCAGCAGATGACTGGATTAAGAAGTTGTGGTCCATATATACAATGGAATATTACTCAGGTATCAGAAGGAACGAGTTCTCAACATTTCCTGCAACATGGACGGCACTGGAGGAGATGATGCTAAGTGAAATAAGTCAAGCAGAGAAAGACAATTATCATATGATTTCTCTCATCTATGGGACATAAGAACTAGGAAGATCGGTAGGGGAAGAAAGGGATAAAGAAAGGGGGGGTAATCAGAAGGGGGAATGAAGCATGAGAGACTATGGACTCTGAGAAACAAACTGAGGGCTTCAGAGGGGAGGGGGTGGGGGAATGGGATAGACTGGTGATGGGTAGTAAGGAGGGCACATATTGCATGGTGCACTGGGTGTTATACACAACTAATGAATCATCGAACTTTACATCAGAAACCAGGGATGTACTGTATGGTGACTAACATAATATAATAAAAAAACATTAAAAAAAAAGGTAGAATAACTGGAGCCCAGAATGGTCCAATATCTTACCCAAAGTCATAAAGGCAATTTATCTTGATCTCAAACCCAGGAACATCTTCATACAACACGGGCTTTTTGTACTACGTCTAGCCTCCTATAAAATTACTTTAGATGGGACATGTGAGGTACTTTTGGAAGTCACAGAAGCTATACAGATTCCAAAACTGGTCAGTGGAATGTCTACTGGGATGCTTGATTAAAATGCCAATGCATGTGTAGGAAAATACCAGACTTGCCTCTTTCAAATTCAAGCTCTCTATCTTTTGTATGCTGCATCTTCCACACTGGGTGCTTAATAAATATTAATTATGATAATGCTTCACGGAGTTAAAATTAATGTATTTCTTGCAAGTGGTTGTACTGCTTGAGAAGAGACTATCAATTCAATAGGAGATTTTTTTTATTGTAATTTAAACTGAGCAAAAAAGAGGAGACAGTAAATACTTTCAAACTGTTTTAATTATGACAGAGAACAGTGTTTCTTTAGATTGCTTGGTCCAATCAATGTAGTCAACGTTTACTGAATACTTTCTACATGCCAGATGCTCAACTAAGCATTTTGCAAATGCTAACATTTAATATTTTTAACAACTTTTTAGATAGGTATTATTATAATGTTTCTTTTCCAAATTGGAAACTGGGGTATTGAGGTGTTCTATAAATGGCCAAACTTATATAAGCCCTCAGGCATTCTGACTCCAGAGTCTAGCGTCTAGACCACTATGTAATAATTTCTTGAATATAAATTTGAAATTGGGACAATCACTAATTGATTAATTTATTCACTCTTTCTTTTAAATAATATAAACTGAGCATTTCATGTGCCTAAAGCTCTGTGCAAAGGGCCTGGTAGGATATAGAACTGAATAAGCTCTTTACCTAAAGAAAGCATAAAACCTTAAGTATTGTGATGCTGAGCAAAATGATTGTTGTAATTACATTAAAAGAGTCATGGGAGCATCACAGAAGGTGGGAATTTGTTTTGATTGAAGAACATAGGAAAACTTTCCATGGACAGATGCTTTAAAGCCCTGGTAAGAGGAAAATAGAGTGACAATTGAGATGAAGGGAACATCAAGGGGAAAATACGGGGAAATGAAAATCCATAATGTGTTTGAAAAATACTAAATAAACTAGTAGGGAAACAATTCCCCCTCAATTCCCTGCTTTCTGGTACATACTTTTGGGTTCTTAAATGGGAATGCTCATTAAAACCAATGGGGAAGTTCTTCAAAGCTGATACATCCTAGCTCCATATCTTAGAAAGTCCATTTAGGACTGTACGGTTTGGACATGTGTTTTTGTTGTGCTCACTTAAGTAAAAACTTCAGCTATTTCCTAATTGTCAAATTATTTTGTTATGTTTCTTCTCTCTCCTCTGGTATATCTTTGGGGGCTCCCCTGGTTTTTCTCCATTTCTACTTTTATAATACACTTTTGAGACCTACTAGGAATAATCTCTCAGAAATAGATGGTGGAAAGAAGTATGCTGGACCAGGCACAAATATATTTATCACAAATATGTGTAGTTCTTATACTCAGAACTTTAAAAAGATACATCCTAGATCTTAGCCTTTCTTATCTTTGCTACATATTTCTTTAAAAAAATGTATTTATGTAAGCCATGTTCTTTATTATACATTATAGAAGGCAAGGAAAACAGATGATCTCAAAGGGAAAAGTAGAAATATAAATCATGCACAGTGTAGTACTTTTGTCTAAAAATATCTATGTACAAATAAGGAATCATTAGAAAACAGTTGGGGATTCCCCTGACCCAAATCTCTAACTTTATGGTTCAAGCTTCAGAGTAGCTTGTTCCCTTATCACCTACCTCTGGTTTGGGAGCCTGTCTTACCTCTTTCTTGGTGTGCCTTCCCAGGGTATTCTTACCGTGGTCTTCAGTGTCCTAAAGCCCTCCTACCTTGCAGGGGGAACATCTGTTCTTTCTTAGCAAACCATTGCTCTAAAGTTGGTGTTTTTTAAAGCCTTTGTGGTTACTAAAAGTACAAACACACTCAGAGGCACACACACCCACACACATATGTGTGTATGTCTGTTTGCTTGTGTGTGTGTTTATGTAAAATGATAATTCACCTGCTCGTTGCACCTCCCTGTTCTTACACTCTACTTCTCAGGAAGAATTGCTGGTGCTCACTTTGTTCCCCCACTACCTTTCTTCCATCTTTCCCATTTCCTAATACAGAATTGGTGGGTGATACAATTTTTCAGGTAAACTCACCTAGAGCCCTGCTTACAATCGCCTATAAAATCACAAAGACAGTTGAGAGTGGCACATATCCTTCTATAATTGGAGGCATTTTCCTTCAAATGTGGATAGTAATAATTATAATAGCTACCATTATGTGATTGACATTGTGGAAAGGGCTTTGCATTCATTAATTTATTTAATTTTTTTTCTTATGATAGCCCTTTGAGGTCAATATTATACCCATTTGCAGATGAGAAGCCAGAGGCCATAGAAATAATGTATTGTTTCATAGAACTAGACAACAAGAGGGGCAGGATTTGAACCCAAGTGTGTCAGAGTATCCATTTTATTAGTTACCTTTACGTATATAGAGAGAGTCATTCTTTTAGCCAATATTTAAGGAACAACTGTGATGGGTGTGCCAGAGATGTTGGTCTAGATGCTAAGGACTCAATGATTAGCAAAAGCAGACACATTTCCATTCCTTATGGAGTTCGAAGTCTAGGAGGGGAGGTAGATATTAACCAAATGAATGCAATATGAAATTACTATTACAAAAATATGAGGGCGCCTGGGTGGCTCAGTCGGTTAAGAATCTGCCTTGAGCTCAGGTCATGATCCCAGGGTCCTGGGATAGAGTCCCCCTTTAGGCTCCCTGCTTTTCAGGGAGCCTGCTTCTCCCTCTGCCTCTGCCTCTCTCTCTTTCTGTCTCTCATGAATGAGTGAGTGAATGAATGAGTGAATGAATGAGTGAATGAATGAATGAATGAATGAATAAATAAGAAAAAGAAGGCACATGCTTATATATTAAGGGGGTGGGTTAAGGTGGGCAGGAAGTTCAGCTTAGGTTTTTATGAAGTAAGTTGTAAACTGATATATGAAAAAATGATAGGGGTTTCTCTGAGGAAGAAAGAAGGCCCTTTTGATGGGTTGAAGCTCAAAGTAGGACTCAGTAAGACATGCATGATTAAACATTTTTATCTGTTCATTGGAACAATGGGAAGCTAGTGGAGGAATTTAAATATGCAGATGACAAGATTTGATTTCAAAAAGATGTCTCTGTCTGCGATGTGGAGAAGAATGGCAGAAGAATGTGAGGAGATTAGTCTGGTTGGTAAGACTGTTGAGAGATGATGGGAACTGACTTTAAAGTTATGGTAAACGGGCAGATTTCGACAGGTTTGGAATCTGTTTGGGAAATAAGATCAGTAGGAATTGGTGATGAATTAGATTTAAGGAAGAAGAGGAATCAAGGATATCTCTTAGGTACTTGATTTGTATAACTGGATGAAAAGGGTATGAATTTATTGATAATAGGAGTAGTGAAAGAATATATTGCTTCATTATTCTGTTAATGATTAGCTAATTTATAAGACATGCACAATATATTAATAATCGGAAAGCATTTGACTGTCATGCATATCTTGAATAATTGCTAAATGCCCAGAAATGTACCTGATATGCTAAGGGTTGTAAAAATGTAAAAACATGTTTGAGAATATTAAGATATTTGCTGGGACATCAGGAAATCTAGAAGTCACTATTGAGATAGCATATTGATTTTTCTACTGATAAAATCAGGATGATCAAACCTATCTATAGCTAAATTTTTTTAAATAAGTGATTTCATAATAGATGCTCAATAAAATAGATGTTGAATGAGTTAATGACATGATAAAGAAGCAAAGTATCCATTTTATTTGATGATTACTAGGCATTCTGTAAATATTTAATTAATTTAATAATTTAGTTCAAATAATGTATAAAGGCATATTATTTTGAATGTGAAAAGGAATCATAAAATGAGATTATATTTTAATCCCAGCATAAGGCATCGTTATAGTCTTTTTAAATTTAGTTTTGCTATCCCTCCATTTTCTCCCACATCACATATGCACACTTGTCTTTAGAATCCAAGAAAGGGTTAACTTGTTTTTAATGGTGAACATATAAAGACTAGTATCCACTCAGGAGTCTTAAAAGATGTATAATGAAGATGTTAAGTTTTCTCCAACTACTTGAGTAATTTGGGCCACCAGATGTCACTACAGATTAAGCAATGGTGAAGGGCTTCCCACAGTATAAATTCTACAGAGGATTTTGACAAGTTAAGCAAATACTAGAAGATGTTGATTTTTAAAGAAAAATAACTGGGCAGTTGTTTGACTTTTTTTAGTTCTTTCTGCCTTCCCTTCAATGCATCTGGAAGAATGAAATAAAGAATGCCTATATTGCATATATCATCTAATTTTGCATAACTTTTGCCTTGTATCCTAATAAAAAAGAATAGATGTTATGGTCCAGCAGAGCATAGTTTTTGTTTCAGCAATTTGTTTGATTGTGAGCAATATTTTTCAAGCTCCATTTTTCTCTGACTTCATAAAAGAAGACTATCCCAGCTCACTTATATTAATGACCCTTTACACAACTACCTTGCTTGTAAGGGGTACTGCACAGGCTGAATATATTTCCATTATAATGGCCACCTATAACGGGTAGTTAATCATGAAGAAAATTCATTAGCTGAATGTCACCAGAAACCTATGTCGTGTGGCAAATGAACAGAGGACAGCCAGTTTGAGTTTTAATTTCTGCAATGAGCTCCTGTTGTAAAACTCTTTTCCTCTGTATGAAAACGGGCAGAGAATTAACAACATGACAAATGGCTGGTGGAACCTGATGAGAGACTCTGGTTCCAAGCGTTTGTTATTTCTTTTGGAGTTTCCACAAATTTCTCATTGGAAGAAGTTATATTTTTGCATGCCCTGAATTTTACTAGTTAAGCCCTGAACAACTAAGGAAGCTGAAGCATAGTCTTTGAGCAAGACTCAAATTGAGGTCTCTGTCAGAATTCTTTTGTGAATGAAGTTCAGTTCAAACTTACTGATAGAATACTGGCTATCTCACATATTAATTTGATATTTATTCAACAAATTGTTCTTGACATGCTTCTCTACACCAGGTAATTTTCCAGGTGGTAGGGATGCAATACCAAGTAAGACTGAAACAAGAAGCCCTTACAAAGCTTATTGTCTATTACAGAGGAAAGTAGGAACATGGAGGGATGAGAGTGAAAATAAACAACTAAGCAATAAGTAATTTTATACATTTAAAAAATAAAATAGTAGTATAGAGAATCTAGAAACTGATGGGGGATGATGGGAAGGAGCTAAACGTATTAAATTTCAAGCACTGGGGAGAGAAAATCAAAGGCTATATCTTTACAACCTTTAATTCCTAGCCTGAGAGAGAGATTGACTCCCTATTTCATTATGGACTTGAAAATTCTCCATGAGGAATATTGGCCCACTTGCTTTTACTATTAGAGCAATTAACTCTGCCTAATAAGATGGGGTTAAAGTGAGCAAATAACTTCCAATTAGAGTCATATGGCTAAAGTGGGAATAGGAGAAGCTGTCAAAGACATGGAAGAAGTGAAGAGCAGATGCAAAAGGTGTCTCCCGAAAGATTAAATGCAATTTCAGTAGATTTCAGTACAGTTGGCATATACATGCCTTACTGGTGATAGAATGAACCTGTGGAAATCTTTTTGGAAGTAATTTGGCAAATTATTTCTTTAGCCAAAGGAATGTCCACACCTTCTTAGACTTACCAGTGCATTCTGATAATGCAAGCTATGAATTGTATTTTGAAGAAAAACTATGTATGCATGAAGATGCTTATTAAAGTGTCATTATAATAGTATAAAGTAAGAAGCACCTTAAGTATTCAGCAACATTTCAGAGACTATAAATTTATCAATCACTATGATGAGATAATAAGTACTCATCACAAGCAACAATTAAGAGGATTATGAAACAAAATGGACAATAAATATTAGCTTAAAATAAAAGCGTGATTTGAAGATATTATTTTTATTATTTTATGTTAAATATATGTATTCACATGAAAGGGGATAAAAGGAAACATAAGAGAAAGAGGCTAGTTTATTTGATATATTTAAGAAGCATCCTTGAAGACCTATGGTATTTTGCCATGATTGAGAGCATGAAGATGAAGAGGTCATGGCTGTCCCATCAAGCTGTTGATGGCAAGGAGATCAGTATGTATATGGAATTAGGATGAGTTACTTTGGTTTTGTGCAAAGGCTACAGGAGTGTGGGGAAAGGAGTGAAGGAAGAAAGACAATATTTCTTGGACATCTGCATGTTAGGCCCTTTTGGGGACTTTTACTTGTATATTTCCTTAAGTCTTAATGAAAAACCATAATTTTGATTTTATCATGCCTGGTTTATGTGTGACTAAACTGAAACTCTGAAGAGTTAAATAATTCAATTGTGGTCACTGTTGTAATAAGTTGTTAATCCATAATTTAAACATTTGATCTTAGATCTGCAAATACATACTTTACTTTCTCCTAGGGAATATTGAATCAAAATGAGGAGGGGAGAATAGGGAAACAAAGAGGGTTTCTTCACAAAGAATTCAGAGAAAATGGCTTTTGCATTGAGTCTTAAATGCATAATGAGATCCTATTTGGCCATTGTTCCAAATATTAGAAAGTGCATGCACAAAGGTACTGTGTGCTCTGTGCTTTGCACATGCACAGTGGCTAGAGACAGGAACCGTATAAGACAAAAGGGTAGCACATGCGATGAAGAAATGTTAGTGAAGTCAAAGGGGGTAAAAATGTAAACGCTCTGTGGGCCATAGTAAGGAGACTGAACTTGATATTTAGGTGGTGGAAAGGTAAAGAATCCTCAGATTTGTGAAGGGAGTATACGTGCTTCCTTGTCTAGGTGAATCTTGTGCAATTACAGAGGCTGGAGACAGACACCACAATGTAAGAGCATCCACTAACATGTCAAGCGTAGTTCTGCCAAACAAAACCATGACTACTGCTGACAGAATCATGGAAATTAATGTCAGGGAAATTTGGAATCAGTTCTCTTGTGTCTCTCACGGTGCAGCATTTCTCTGTTCAATCCTGCCTCTAGGCTGAATGGGATTTGCTTATCGGTGTTGCTGCTGCTTGTTATTGTAGGTGTTTCTCCTGCTCTTTTTAATTCTCTCTCATCAAAGGCAATGGTGTGAAAATAGAATCTTTGTTTAAAATTTTATCAGCTATTTTGATAAACAAAATAGTCTTTCTTCTTTTTTTTTTTTTTTAGGAATTTATTTATTTATGTGACAGAGAGACAGCCAGTGAAAGAGGGAACACAGCAGGGGGAGTGGGAGAGGAAGAAGCAGGCTCCCAGCGGAGGAGCCCAATGTGGGACTCAATCCCGGAATGCCAGGATCACACCCTGAGCCAAAGGCAGACGCTTAATGACTGCACTACCCAGGCGCCCCCAAAATAGTCTTTCATTTCTAAGATTTTAAACACAAGCCTATGAGCTTTTGCATTTCCAAGTGGATTAATTTTCTGAGGAGTCTTTTTTATGTGGCATATAATTTCAGTACCATTTTATCCATGCTGTGGCACTCAGCTAGAAGTCTGTGCATGTGTGCACACATGTGTATGTAAGATATACATCCATATACGTATATGCATATATACGGACACAACATATATGTACATGTATAAGCATATCTTAATATACATATAGCAATAGATATGTATACATATGTATATTATATATATATATATATATATATATATTAAAGACTGTGCTGAAACGTACATTTGGAATTTCAGATCTGTATAATTACAGAGCAACACATTCTAGATCTGTATAGCTTAATTCTATATCCAACAGTAATTAAAATTATGATGGAACCCTAAATAGGTTTATCAACTTCTAATATTTCTTTCAATAGATTTTGTTCATCTTTTGAAAATATTTTGAGTTCTGTAGATGTCATTGATTTCTCATAAAGGATAAGGTACATTCTCAACAAGACATATATTTCATGCCAATGTCCTTGGTTATAAAGAAAGGATCCCAGAAGAACAAACAAAAATTGCAGCATGTATAGAACAGTGCTTTAAAGCAACGTTTTTTTCTGAGTTGTCCAAGAGTTATCACTTTTTCTGAAAGGCTTATCTTGATATTTATCACAATAACAAATACCCATGTTTCTAACCTCACCACGATTTCAAATTGAAACAAAATAGAATAAATCCTGATGTCCAAAACAAAACAAAACAAAACAAAAAACAAACAAAAAAAACAAACGAACAAACAAAATAAACACCAGCCTTCAAGGGGGACCTGGGTGGCTTAGTCTGTTAAGCATCCCACTTGATTTCAGCTCAAGTCATGATCTCCATGTGTCATGAGATTAAGCATTTCATTGGGCTCTGTCCTGGGCATGGAGCCTGCTTGGGATTCACTCTCTCCCTCCGCTCCACCGTGCTCTCTTTGTCTCTCTTTTTCTCTCTCTAAATAAACAAACAAAAAAAAACCTTCAAGACTGATAACGCAGAATTATTTTTGTTGAGAAAGTTGCAACTAAAACAATATGGATCAGGATACATTATGTCTCTCCTCATTTTTAAAATTATCTGGGGGCGCCTGGGTGGCACAGCAGTTAAGCATCTGCCTTTGGCTCAGGGCGTGATCCCGGTGTTCTGGGATCAAGCCCCACATCAGGCTCCTCCGCTATGAAACTGCTTCTTCCTCTCCCACTCCCCCTGCTTGTGTTCCCTCTCTTGCTGGCTGTCTCTATCTCTGTCGAATAAATAAACAAAATCTTTAAAAAAAAAAGGAGATCTCTAAAATTATCTGAAGACACTGAATGTTTCAACAGACAGACGATTGATAGAAAGATCAATGATAGATACATAAATACATATTCCATGTAACACTAACACTTGTTAAAAGGAATTGTCTGCAAATGTAAATTAGAAAAATTGAATTCAACTTAAACAATAGTAAGTTTTGTTCTTTTGTTTTATATACATATCTACATGAGTGAAGCAAAGAGATAAGTATATGGAATAGAGTTTTCATACTAAAATGAATAATTCATACATGGTTTTAAGGTTATGCTTACCTTATATTTTTATTTTTATTTTTTTTAGATTATGCTTGCTTTATTTAAGAAAATGAAGTAGCTGTAACTTGGTAAAGCTTTTTTGTACCGGGAATTTCTCCTGTGTCAATATTTCAGCCTAGGAGAACACATTAATTTTTTATAGTTAAATGTATGAACTAAGAAAATGGGGGAAAACAGTTAACTTAGCTATGCATTTATATAGATAAGATTGGGCAGGCAGACCAGAGTTCAAATTCATTATCTTCCATTTATGACCTGTGCAACCTTGGGCATGTTTTTTAACAACTCTGAACCACAAAATTCTCAACCCAAAAATTCTCATTTACAAATTATAAATACTAGTAGCATTATGCATATGAGTAACTCATTGGATTTCTCTACTCGCTTCAGTTTCCTTTTTTTAAACTCTAAAATTAAAGCAAAGTTCAAATTTCATGCTTTTGGCAGATCTAGTCTAGAATGTAACAGCTTGGCTATCCTGGCAATATCATTTCATTTCTTTGAGATACTTGTGAGTAGGAAATTTATCTTATTCATTTCAGTTTTTCTAACCTCCACAAAATGCCAAAACTGTAATAGACACTAACAAGGAGAAATTTTTCAACTGCATTTCCTTAGTGTGTCCATATTAGTCAGGATAGTGTAGGCTCTGCTGCAGTAACGACTCTTAAATCTCAAAGGACTAAATGTATAAAGATTTATTTCTTGCTCATGCAAAATTTAGTGCACATTGAATGGCTTTCACTTGAGGCTCTCCTCCAAACTTTGACTCAGCTTCCAGCTCTTTGAACCTATGATGTTGCCATTTGAGGTGGGAGGAGGATGGAGAAACAAGTGATAATTTTAAAGAATCAAGTCTGAAAGTGGATTAAAACACTTCTGCATGCATTTATTAGCCAGACTCAGTCATGTGTTTACAAAATAACTCTAAAAAAGGTTGAGAAAATTAGTCTTTCCATTTACCCTGGAAGAAGAAATGATGTAGTAAACACAGCATAATCCCTGCCATGGTGTACATGAAATCATAAACTTTTCTGTAAAGCTTTTCCCAACCAGCTGTTTGAACTGATAATTAGATTCCCTGTGCTACGGGTAGCACAATACTTTTTAGATTGTGAAATAAATATTTATTTTATTCAAATAATAAGTAACATTTCTTTTTCATCTGTGAAGATATACCTGGTACAGATCTCCAAACATAGTATCTAATTAGTCTTTTCTGAATACATATGTATTGCACAAGGATTTTGACATAAGACATGGCATTAGATATTTGGTAGACCATCACATGGCAGAAATGAATTATTCTTTGTGACATTAGAAGGCGGAACTATGGACTATGAATAGATGTTGGAGGAAGGTAGATTTCACCTTCATCTATACAAAGACCTCCCACGAAGATAGGTTAATTTGGTCATAGTGACATCCTAGTCTCTAGATATATTTTAACAGTGCCTAAAGGTGAGATATAGTGAAAAGAGATCATCTTTGGAGTTAGACTCATCTAAAATTAAATTTTAGTTCCACCAACTACCAACAGTTAGCTACTGACAGTGTGGCCTTGCCAAGTTAATTAAATTCATTGAGCTTCCAATTTTTTGTACATTTAATGGAGTTTTATCTGTCAGATTTTTTTACTTGTAAGCAATACAAATCAATTCTGGTTGATTCGAGTAGAAAAGGAATTTACAGAGGATATTGAATAAGTCACAGAGTTAACAGAAACCTAAGAGAACCAAACTAAGACCAGGCATGAGCCAAAGTTGAATAAGCACTAGAGCCATAGCCCAGATCATGCCATGGGAACCATCTTGTGCTGATGCCACTGGGCAGTCATTGCCATAGCTGGTACTGCCACCACTCTTGGTCCTCCTATTCTGAAAACTGATTAAGAGTTACCACTGAAATGAATTATTTTCTTAGACTTACTCGTGTCATTCTGGCCAGGTTCAAATTTCTAGGTCAGAACTTCTGATTGGGTCAGTCTCAGCCCTGTGCTATGTCTGTGCTGCCAGAGGGTGGAGAGTAGTGTCTGTCACCTTTCTGTGAAAGGAAGCAAGCTTGCCTCTCTCCAAGATTCATGCAGTGGGAATATCCCCACTATGGAGGGACCTAATTACTGGACAGCCAAAAGTCAGCTACAAGATACAATAATTCCAACATCCTTGGCTTAATGTAAGAATTGCTAAAAATGTGTTTTAAGTGGTGTAGTGTAATAGAATATTTCACCAGTCCTATCTTGACCTAGATTTGAAGTCATGCTAAAAATTCTCAATTCCCCTTCATGAGCATTTTTCTAAGCCTTGACCCCAACTACTTCCCTTATCAGGCTCTAACACTCCTGGATTATAAAGCACACATAGCCATACTAGAGGCTCTCAGTTACCTAACACCCAGGCAAGGCCCCTTCTTCCTTGGGCTGGCAGAATTATTTAAAATATCTAATCCACATGAAGACTATGAAACCTAGCTAACTCCACTTCACTTGGCATGCATAAACCACCTTCCATAGGGCCAGCTTGCTGTTACCCTGGTGATAGGTGCAACCATGTGTGTGGCCCTGCATGGTTAGCTTTCCCTTGTTTGGAGAGATCAGTAATAAAGAAGAGATCTATTTGCCTTTTACCTGAGTCTTTGTGTTGTGCCTGCCACTATAGAATAATAATCATGCCTAATATCATATAAATATGAAACAGATTGTCAGTGTTGCACCCAGAACATATCCACTCAATGTGTATTTTTGGATAAATAGCTATTGAGAATATTTTATAGATCTTTTTGTATTGAATTTGTTTTACATTTTTTATTCAGTGCTATTATTCTCTGGGGAGCTAGAAAAGGCACAAATACAAATATTGAAGAACATATATCTTGTTTTATTTTATAGCAACTTTGATCTACAAAGTTGTCATAAAACTGCTCTATCATAAAAATCTGGCTGTGCATCAGCCCCACCTGTTAAGATGTTAAAACATTGGAGGCCTGGACTGTGCCTGAGAACTACTACATAAGTAACTCTAAAAGTCATATTAGAGCAAATATATTTCTCAAGATCTCCATGGGTGATTCTGATATACAGATAAGGTTGAGAACCACTAGCCTACAGGATAAAATTCAAATGCCATTGCATTGGAAGCATGATTTTCACAGTCTGGAGCGATCTATCTTTCTGATCTACTTTCTGCATCTGCTCTCCTACCCTTTGTAGCAGTTTTATAGGACTTACTATTCTCCAGACACCAAACCTTTTTTCTCCTCCTGGATGTTCCATATGTTTTTGTTTGTTTGTTGTTTTATTTTTTGTTTTGTTTTGTTTTAGAAGGGACTGACTTATATCTCTTTTGGAATATGGTACAGAACCTTGCACTATGGTCCTCCTCTGCTTCCCTTTAGAAAGTCCACCCAAGAGATTTGTTACATGGGTTTTTGTTTTGTTTTGTTTTGTTTTGTTTTCAAGCATGTTTCACTTTTCCCTCGTTTTCTACATTTCCAATGTTAATCCTTTAGAAGAAGTCTTATTTATTTGGGACCCTGTGATTTTAAAAACATATCCTCAATATTTAACTTACATCTCAAATTTATCCACTTTAGAACTCATGGAGTGATTTTATTGATTAATTTAAAGGTAGGAAGCTTATATTATGTCCTTATTAAGAATTAGGTGTTGTGTAGAGTCCTGAAGAGATACTTCCATGTAAGAAAGGCTAGTAAGTCTTAGGCTTCTGGCTAAGATGGAGGACCAGGCATCAGATTTACTTTTTAGGGAGACTTGTGTTATTTTAAGTTATTACCTTGAGTTTCTGGTTGTGGTACATGGAAGGGGAACTCAGGAAAAGCCTAATGATAGGATGACAAATGTGGCCTGACTTTCCCTAGACTCTCAGTTCTAGGGGAAATAGTATGCTTGGTTCTTACAGTTGAGGAAGTGGACCTGACAGTCTGGGGAGACCAAAATAATGGGAGTTCACAAAACTGGTAGCACAGAGGAGACAGTCGCATGGAAAGAAATCTTCAGAGACTAATAAAGGGTCCTTTTGAATACTCAGCTGAGTACTGATCAGTGCATGCATATGAGAAAACTGGTTGAAGCTAGAGAAAGAACCACCAGAAGGGATGAGAAAGAACAGTGCCCAGCATTCCTACAGGGCAAGGAATAATGTCTGATTTCATCAGCCAGATGGGAAAAACTAGTGATTCATAGGGGACTGGGTAGAATTATTTAAAGGTTTTATGGAGGATAAAGTGGCCTAGACTGAGCACTACCCTGATCATGCATAACACATCTTAAAAGCCAGACCTAAAAAAACCTCAAATTGTTTCTTTGAGTAATCTCTATACCCAATGTGGAGCTCCAACTTAAAACTCTAGATCTGGTGTCATATGCTCTACTGACTGAGCCAGCCAGGCACCCCCAGGATCAAATTGTTTCTAAGTAATTTAAATGCATTCTAGAATAAAGGTCAAGAATACTCATTATAAATATATCCACCACCAAACAAGGTAGAATTCATATTATTCAGCCTTCAATAAAAAAATCACCAAGCATGAAAAACATCAGGAATACACAACCCATACTGACGAGAAAATCAATCATTTGAAGCCAAGTCAGACTGACACAGATGTAAGAATTAGCAGACATTGACATATACTAAAAGTTAAGATACATGGAAGAGATAAGAACACACCCAAATTAGTTTCTAGAGGTCAAAGCTACAGTGTTTTATTTTTTTTTTTAAAGATTTTTTATTTATTTATGTGACAGAGAGACAGCCAGCGAGAGAGGGAACACAGCAGGGGAGTGGGAGAGGAAGAAGCAGGCTCATAGCAGAGGAGCCCGACGTGGGACTCGATCCCGGTACGCCGGGATCACGCCCTGAGCCTAAGGCAGACGCTTTAACGACTGCGCTACCCAGGCGCCCCAAAGCTACAGTGTTTTAGATGAAAACTAAATTAGATAGAATTCCAAATAAATTAGTCGTTGCAGAAGAAAAGAAAATTTGAAAATACACCAATAAAAACTACCCATTTAAAAAAAAAAAAAGAAGGAGAAGAAGAAGAGGCAGGGTGAAACAACATCCAATGAACTGAGAGACATCTTAAATTGGCTTAACAGAGGGTGGCAAAAATTTTGAAGAGATGATGGCTAAAAATTTTCAGATTTGGGAAAAACTGTAAAATTGGATATTTAAGAAGCTCAACAAACACCTAAGTACAAGGAACACGAAGAAAACTAAGTCAAGGTACTTCATTATAAAATTGTTTTAAAGTAATGATCAAAAACCAAATCACATTTTGCTTTTTTATGGATCTCAAGAAATCAGCAGAAATTTTAAACATGACAATGTGATACAGAGTGATTAGATTGTTCTTTTAGATCAGAAATGAGGAGGGTCACTGAGGAGATGACCTCTAAACTGAGATATTTACAGGAAGGGCCAGGCCTTGAAGACCTGAGGACATAATTTTTGAGGTTCTAAAGGCAGGAATAAGCTTGACGTATTAGAAAAACAGAGAGAAGTCCAACATGACTGCAGTTTGTGGCTTTAATAGAAAGTAAAGGAGAAAGAAAGACAGAAGCCAGATTGTGTAGGGATTTATCAGTTTATGTTTATAAACTTTTCCAATACAAGTTTGTAGAATTTCCTTTTAAGTGCAAGGAAATGTCCTTGGAGGACTTTAACCATGGCATGACATGATTATGACTTACTTTAAAAGGTTCTTTGGAGTACAAGAGTGGAAGGGTGGAACTAAGCTGCTATTGGAGGTCAAGGAACCAAAAGGAAATCCACTAAAATTATGAAGAATGGTCTTAGGAATGGAGAAGGAAAAGAAGACCATGAAAAAAGAATTCTAGGGGATAAAAGGCACACTGTGTACAGAGCAGCAAAAATCAGATAGCTGACTCCTCCTTGTAACAAATACACTTGAGAAAAGAGTGAGGCCCATCTACAAATTACTGAAAGAAAAAACATGTCAATCTAGAATTAATACTTGGCAAAAATTATCTTTCTAAAACAAAAGTAAAATAAAACCTTTTTCAGACAAAGAAATGTAGTATCTAAACATAAATTTTAAATAAAATCTCACACCTAACAATAGGTAGATAAGAACTTCCCTAACCTGATAAAGGACATCTTAAAAACCTAGGGAGGAAAAGCAGAAAAGCAGATGGTGGTAGAGTAGGAAGACCATAGGTTCATCTCGTCCCATGAACATGATTAGATAACTATGAAATCATCCTGAATACCCCAGAAATAGACCCAAAGACTGACAAAACAAACTCCACAACTAAAGGCAGAGAAGATGCCACATCAAAGAAGGTAGGAAATGTGGAGCCACCTACAGGAAGAAGCTCAGGATGGACGCTGGCTGCCTTACTTACACACACCAAGCCCCACCACCCTGTGATCAGGAGGGATTGCTCCTTTTCAGTCAAGCTTGCCTTATTCCCAGCACAGCAGGCCCCTCCTGCAGAAGACCAGCACAGACTCCTGCCCACACCACGTCTCCTGACCGAAGAGTTCTGCAGGTCCTCGGTTCTGGTGGAGTTGTTGTCACATCTCATTTCACAAACGGATCAGGGTACACCTAGTTAAAACTCACAACATTCAGGCCAGGGACCAAACACTCCATGGCAGACAAGAGGAGCTCAGCAAATGACTGCCATGAAGGATACAGCAAGCACAACACAACAGCAGAGCACACACAGCACACACTGAAGATACTCCCTGAAGCGCCAGGCCCTGGGTACTACATGACCTCTTCTTTATAAGGCCATTACTTTCAGGAGCAGGAGACATTACTAGCCTTTCTAACATAGGAAGAAGGCAAAGACTTAGACAAAATGCCAAGATGAAAGAATTTATCCCAAATGAAGGAACAAGATAAGGCCATGTCCAGAGACTAAGTGAAGCAGATATAAATAACATGCCTGATGGAGAATTTAAAGCAACAATCATAATGATAGTCACTGGGCTTCAGAAAAGAATAGAAGACATCAGTAAGACCCTTACCACAGAGATAATAAAGAATGCGAGATGAAGAATGTACTAAGTGATACTGAAAACAGGCTTGATGAAATGAAGTAGGCTGGAAAAGCAGAGGAACAAATTAGTGATCTAGAAGACAAAATAATTGAAAATAAGATAAACAAAAGAGAGAAAGAAGAATGATGCAGTACAAGAATAGACTTAGGGAAATCAGTGACTTCATCAAATGTCATAACATTCATCTTATTAGAGTCCCAGAAAAAGAGAGAGAAAAGGGAGCAGAAAATTTACTTCAAAAATAATAGCAGAAAACGTCCCTAATCTGGGGCAGAAAACAGATATCCAGATCCAGGAGGTCCAGAGAACTCCCATCAAAATCAATAAAACAGGCCAACACTAAGACATACTGTAATTAAATTTGTAAAACATAGTGATAAAGAAAAAAATCTTAAAAGTGGCAAGACAAAAGAAGTCCTTAACTTGCAAGGGAAAACCCATAAGGCTAGCTGGAGATTTCTCAACAGAATCTTGGCAAGCTAGAAGGGAGTGGCATGAAATATTCAAAGTGCTGATGAGAAAAATGTGGAGCCAAGAATACTCTATTCAGCAAGTCTATCATTTAGAATAGAAGGAGAGACAGTTTCCCAGACAAACAAAAACTAAAGGAGTTTGTGACCACTGAACCAGCCCTGCAAGAAATATTAACAGGGACTCTTTGAGTGGAAAGGAAAGACCAAAAATGAAAAAAAAAAAAAAAAAAAAAACCCAACAACAACAGAAAGGGATCAGAGAAAATCTACAGAAACAATGATAAAACAAACAATAAAATGACAATATATTCATATCTATCAATAATTACTTTGAGTATAAATGTACTAAACACTTTAATCAAAAGACATGAGGTGTCAGAATGGAAAAAAACAAAAAACAAAGAAGATCCATCTATTTGTTGCCTCAAGAGACTCATTTTAGACTTAAAGACACCTGCAGATTGAAAGTGAGTGGGTGGAGAAACATTTATCATGCAAATGGTGTCAAAAGGAAGTGGGAATAGCAAAACTTATATTAGATAAACTAGACTTTGGTCTTTGGTACCCAGTGTGTTTTTGAAATAATAAAGTTAGGGGGCGCCTGGGTGGCTCAGTCATTTAAGCATACAACATTTGATTTCGGCTCAGGTCATGATCTCAGAATCTTGGGATAGAGCCCCATGTTGGGCTCTGTGCTCAACAGGGAGTCTGCTTCCTCCTTCTCTCTCTCCCTCTGCCCCTGTGCACTCTGACTTGCTCTCTCTGTCTCCCTGTCTCTGTCTCTCTCTCTCGCCAATAAATAAATAAATAAATAAATCTCTAAAAATTAAATGTGAAACATAAAACTATTACATGTTTAGAATAAAAAATAGAAATTCTTTGTGATCTTGGGTTAGACAAAGTTTTCTTAGACACACAGAAATGTGATCCATAGAAGAATACATTGATAAATTGTACTTCATCGAAATTAATAACTTCAAAAGATATTAAGTGAATGAGAAGACTAGACATAGACATGAACAAAAACATTTGCAAATCATAGCTGATGAATGACTTGTATCAGAATTTATGAAAAACCCTCAACACAATAATAAATAACCAATTTTAAAAAATGGACACTTTACTGAAGAAAATTTATGGAAGACAAATAAGCACATGAAAAGATGTTCAAGATAGTCATTAGAGAAATGCAAGTTTGTTCTATGTTCCTATTAAAATGGTTGAAATCTAAAAGACTGACATATATAAGTGGATATTACATATTGATAAACTATCTTTGGAGAATAGTTTTTTTAAAGTTAAATGTATACCTACCTTATGATCCAGCCATTTTATTCCTTGGTATTTTTCCAAGAGAAATGTAAGTATATATCCATATAAATATTTTATATGAATGTTCATAGCATCTCTAATGGTAATAACCAAAAATCAAGAATAACACTAGTGTCTATGAACAAGTTAGTGGGTGAAAAAACAAACGGTGGCATGTGCATATAATTAAATACTACTTGGCAACAAAATGAACAAACTGATGCTATATGCTGCAACATGGGTGAATCTCAAAATAATAATCTCAAAATGTTGATTGAGAAAAAACAAAAAAAGTGCTCTATGATTCTATAATGTAGAATACTAGAAAATAGAAAAAAAGCTAATGACAGAAAGCAGATCAGTGGTTGACTGGGAATGAAGGGGAACAGAGACTGGTGAAAAGAAGGATTACAAATTGGTGTGAGGAAACTGTGAATACAATCTTCATTATTTTGGACCGTGGAGGTGTTTTCATGGGTGTATATATGTGTCAAAACTTATCAAATTGTATATTTCAGAAATAAGGCATGTTAATTTTGCCTTGATAAAGCTGTTAGATATTTGAAAGAAAGGAAGGAAGGAAGTAGGGAGGGAGGGGGGAGGAAGAAAACTAGTTTCCTAATAATGAGCAAGTCAGTTCATATCCATAGAGGATCAAGAAAAATTATATGCTTGGTTCAGCAAGTGGGCTCAGAGAATTAGCACTTAGTTCAGCAAGAAGCTTAAAGGATGGACAAAGAAGATCAAGGAAGGCTTTGCTGAACTGAATCTTAAAGGACAAGACTCCGATGAATTCATGAGGGATGCGTTCCAATAAGAGAGTCTTCATGTGTAAAAGCGTGAAAGATGAGAGAGTGTAGTATATTTGCAAAACTACAAATTAGGTCTGTCTTTAGTCACTGAATGTTGTCTTTGATCCCCAGCCCAGTTTTTTCCTGTTTTCTATTAACATTGCATTGTTCTTCAAACTATGCATTGTGAACCCCTAGATTCCTTAGTGGCAGGTATGTGGGATTGTGAGTTAAGGAGTCTTTTCACACCTGTTTCGATAAGAGCAGGTTCCCTTAGCTGTTTCACCTATTAAGTGCCTGCAAAAAATTCATTGAGGAAAGAATTCTACACCTAGAGAAAAACAAACAAAGCCTCACCATTTTGGCAAATGGGGAATGTTCTCTATTTTCATTAAAAAACTGTGTGTTCTTGTTACCATTGTTTTTGTTATTTTCCAATACTTGAGTGGTCTCTCTCTTCCATAAGTGTTATCCCATTCTATGAATTTTAAAGCCATCCCAGTGAAGTCTTCGCTGGTTCCTGCAGCTTAAAATATTTCCCCCTCTTATGAAAACCCCACAACACTTTATTTAGAAACATTGTGATGCCAGTTATGTGTCAGAGAATGCTGTTGGCACTTACACACATGTCATTCATTTGATCCTCACCACATTGCTGTGAGACAGGTGGCATCATTTCTAAGACACGGATGAAGAGTGGAGGCTCAGATTGCTTATATGACTTTCCAAAATTCACACAGCTGGTAAAAGGCAGAACTAGGAATGCAGTCCAGGGCTTTTGACCCCAAGCCATATTTTAATTCCATTATAACATTATTGCTACACTCCAAAATTATACTTGCCTGGTCCTATCTGGCACTGCTTTTTTTACAATATAGTACACTTTCTTCTGTAGTACCTTTCTAACTAGATCATAAATTTCATTAGAGGCTGAAATGCCTTTTATCACTTTATATGTAGGCTGCACGTAGGAGACAATCAATAAATGTTTGAGAAAGAAAAGAATCCTGGGAGAGAAAAGAGAGAACAAAGGAAGGAAGAAATAAAGGACGGAAAGAGCAAGCAAATGATTTGTGATACATTAAGAAATGCTTGGTGTTAATAGTTTGTCTTTTCTGGGAATATAATGTTGGCTATCCTTTGCTACATGCTAAAGATGAATTTTTGATAAGAATTATTGATATTCCTCAAAACAGAAATGTGTTCCATTATGGATCTGAATCTCATATTTCCACAGTCCTAATTTCATCTGTATTAGATTGTTTTAGGTCATTGGAGTAGAAATCCATTGGGTTTGTACACTGAAATATTTATTTATTCTGTTCCTGAGAATAGCACCCTGGTTTTACAGAGGTAAGGAAACATAGTGTATTTGTGGTACCACCCTTCTTCAGCTCTTAGTCCATGAAGCTCCATTCAAAAAATGGGGGTTGACATGAGCCAATTAGAATCTCCCATGCCATAGGCCATTGTGACAGGTTCAGGAATCGGTAGGGAATTGACCCTAGAACAAGCCAGTCAGAAACCAACAAATCTAATTTTAAGTTGCTGAGTTTTGGAGAAGGAGGGTAAAGCCATTTTTCCTCTTGATGGCAGATTTTTAGCTTGCAGTTAACCCATGTTTAAAGTTAGAACTTCCTCTGAAATTTAACTATGTGAATTAATAAACATTTATTTTTGGTTTTAAACTTATTTGGCTTAGAACTTATTTTTTCTCCTTGTTATTTTCAACTACAGTCTTACTAATATGAAAAAAAAAAGTAGTGTCTTGCAAATATGCAGCTTCCCAAACACATGTTGATATGGTGACTTGGCTTCTCTTTGTAATCCGGACATAAATTGAACCACAGGGATGAATGTGATTCATCCCTCAACTCATGAATAGACTCCATCATCCATTTTCATTACGTGACTGCAGTCACGGAGTGCTTATCACAAGCCAAGTAACATACCAGGCACTTAAGGTGTGTTTTTCATTTAATCCTCACAATTAGCTCACAAAGGAAGTTATACTATTTTTAATGCTAGAAATGAGGTATCTGAAGCCTGGAAAAATAAGTAAATTATTTGGATTATCAAGCCAGAATTTGAATGTTTCTCTGACTTCAACAATCACTCTTCTCTATGCCATTAAATTATTCTGCTGTATAAACAATAACTAAAAACAATTTTCCTCTAACTTCTAAAAATACTTCACCAGCAAATAGGAAATATTGACACTGGGTGATATTTTTATTTCCTCATAATTTTAGAGACACTAGAGTATCTGATTTCTAAGAGCTCATATAATCTTTCCCTCTGATTTTTTGTGGGTGATTTTATTGGCATCTTTGCATTGCACCCTGAACACAAAAAGATATTTTAGTTGAAATAGTATGACACTGTCAACCTTGAAATAGGCATTTAAAACCCTTTTCATTTCATAAAGCTTTCAGTGTAGCATGTAGATTTATGGTTATATTTTTCTTCAACAATTAAAATCCCTATAAATAACATTCTCCATGTTTAGCATTTTAACCTTCCTTTGTTGGTAGCATGATGCATTCAGCATATTTCCCTGAATGCAGCATAAATAAACCATAAATTCAATAAGATGTACATAATACTATTTATACCTAATATAAAAGCAGTCTTCAAAATGTTTCTTTGTGAATATATCCACTACATGAAGAGGAATATGGTTAGAAATTTGTGTATATATTATATGCTAATTAACTCATAATTTCATGTAAATCTGTATGAACACAAAAGAGCAGAAATAAAGTCTCTGAAAAGCTCAGTATTTGAGTGATGAGAATGTGAAGGATTTTCCTTTTCTCTCTCTTTCTCCAGATATTATTTTTATCAGAGTGTTAGCGATAAAAAGTTTTACTTTGAAATTTCATACATATTTTAATTTATAAAAAATTCTAAACACCAGTGCCAAAAATTACCCTGAAATGTGAAGAAGTAACTATTGTTCGTTCAAAACTATCCATTTATTTATTCATGTAATTATTACTTAAATTTCATACACATTTATGAGTACCTAATATATATCTGGAAATGTTACAGTGATTGACTATATAATAGTGAAAAAGCAGACAAAGTCCTTGTCAACAAGCAAGTGTAGTAGTCAAGGAAGAGAGTCAGTGCACATACACACAGAAAAGTGGTGTGCACACATGCACACACACACGCACACACATACATACAGGAACAGAATGTTCACATGGGATAAATGCCATAAAGTAGAACAAGATAAGGTGATAGAGAAACAATTTTGAAAGGAGTCTTTGAAAGAATGTCTGCCTGAATGTTTCCATTCTAAAAACAAGAAAGAAATATGTGGGCATAAAAATGATCATTGAGTTGGTCTTTACTATCAATACAAATAAACAGGAGAAAAAAAAAAGCCCTCTAAGTAGATGTTTAGATTATTAACTATTTCAATTGAAAAAAGTATATAACATTAGATACATGATTAATACTTATAAGTAAATTCTTATATGAAATGAAGAAGGCATCAAACAACTTAATGTAAAGAGTTTGACTATAGCATTTTATGTTTATGATTACAGAATATATAACTATCAATACACAAAATAAGGATTCATTTGATTAGTTGTCTTAGGATTAAAATATTGCTTTATGAGTGGTGCTTTAATGCTGCTTACATTATTTGTATAGCAATGATAAATTGAATTTAATTCTTAAAAAATTAAAAATCCAAAAGAGCTTTCTATCTCCATAATTTTGACCACTCTAGGTTCCTTATATAAGTGAAATCATGTAGCATTTGTGACTGGCTTGTTTCACTCGGCATAATGTCCTCAAGGTTCGTTCATACTGTAGCATGTGTCAGAATTTCCTTTCCCTTTTTAAACTAGACTTTTTTTGAAGCCATTTTAGGTTCACACCAAAATTGAGCAGAAGATACAGAGATTTCTCATATAGTCCCTGCCCTCACGTAAGTATAGCCTCCTCTACTCCAAATATCCTCCACCAGAGTGGTACATTAATCAACTAGTGTCCATAGTTTACACTAGGGTTCGCTCTTGGTATTGTTCATTCTTTGGCTTTGAACAAATACATAATGACATGTATCCACCACTGTAGTATTATATACAGTAGTTTCAATGCCCTAAAAATCCTTTGTGCTCTGTGTGGTAGTCACGGAAGAGAAAATCTTTGTTATGCCTAACCCGCAGCTTGGGAGGCTCTATGGAGGACACTGGTCATGAGCTTGTTCTGGCAAAGGATTCTCTGACCTGCCTGTGATCAGAGCAGCTTGCAAGGGAGAACAGGAAGAAGAACTTTTTCTTACCCTTTCTAGCTGGGCAGGAATTGCCAAGGGCTCCTTCCAGGTCCCTCAGCCAAAGATAGGCCCTCCCACCCCTGGGAACCACTGATCTTTTTACTGTCTCCATATCTTTGCCTTTTCCAGTAGTCAAATGCATAGAATAAGTGGAATAGAAGTTAATAGAGGGGGGACCCTGGGTGGCTTAGTCAGTTAAGCATCTGACTCTTGGTTTCAGCTCAGGTCATGATTTCAGGGTCCTGGGATCAAGCCCTGCGTTGGGTTTCCTGCTCAGTGAGGAGTCTGCCTCTCCCTCTCCCTCTGCCCCTACCATCTGCTCATGCTCTCTCTCCCATACGCTTCTCTCTGTCTCAAATAAATAAATAAAATATTTTTTAAAAATAAAAGAAATAATATAAAATTAATTCTAGCCTGTACATGAATTTCTACTATACCTTTAGGACCCTTTAATTTTAGATAAGAATCCTATTAATAAAGTATCCAACAATATTTTCATACCTTGCCATTCATGTGTTCCTAGAACAATTCTATGAAATAGATACCATAAATA
The DNA here is from genome assembly GCF_017311325.1 of Ursus maritimus. Taxonomy (NCBI): domain Eukaryota; kingdom Metazoa; phylum Chordata; class Mammalia; order Carnivora; family Ursidae; genus Ursus; species Ursus maritimus. The sequence continues at coordinate 22,325,994 of NW_024424008.1, forward strand.
ATTCCCATTTAAAGGTAGAGAAACAAAGGTTAAAAAGGTAAGAGCTAATAATTAGTACATACAGGATTTGAACCCAGATCTATGACTCTGAGGTGTACCAGTCCCAAAAAGCTGTTGTCCTCAAAGAATTCATAGCCCTACACAGTAGAAGGCTGTGTAACACAAGCTTGACATGCTAAGCTAGAGTTATAAACAAATTACCTTAGGAACGTAGACGACAGTGATATTGAACCTAACAAAAAGCATCAGGAAAAGCCCATAAAGGAGGTGACATTTCAATTAAGTCTGGAATGATTAGCAGGTCTGGAGAAGTTCCTGTAGCATTTTCTACGCAAGTGAGTCTTGGAGTTAAAACTCTTTGCTGTGGCGTCTTGGAAGACGTCTTTGCTATTTTGCTGCAAAAACACTTGCAAGTGTCTTCCCTTGCAAGGGCCAAATATTGCACTTCCAGGGCAAAATATTTTACAACCCCAACGCAGCATTCAAATGGTGTTGCCCCACTGGGTGCTCTTCACTTAGAGTATGGTATAGGAGAGATCTCCTGGAGTCTTGCTGCCTGGGAATACTTTCCTCTTTTATCACTTTTGTGGGAAGCTCACTTCCCTCTGCTTCCCCCGTTATTCAGTAAGTATTGCCCTTCAGGTGGCAGTCCCCAAATGGGTACCTTTCACTCCTTTGCAAGTACTCTTAGTGTCAAGACAGAAAAACAGAAGAAAGTTACAGATCTTTAGGTGACGAGCATTGTTCTTGCCATGAATTAGAAAAAGTGTGTAAAAGCGGAATTAAAGGCATATAGTAAAACTTACTTAAACTCACTGCAGTTTAATTTGTTAGATATTACAATAATCAATGGTAAACAATTTATCTCCGTAGTTCACAAGTAAGTTTAAAAGTCATATATATTTATGGCGGGAATTTGAGGGGGAGCAATGGTATAACAAGCTATAATTGTTTAAAATATTCTAACTTTATTAAATGTAACATTAGAGATCTACTTTGAAATCTTGTTCTGTATCAGTAGGATATGTGAAAACTTTTGGAGCCATAGTTCTCCTGTTTTTAAAAATATTTTTAAGTAATCCCTACACCCAACATGGGGCTTGAACTTACAACCCAGAGATCAAGAGTTGCATGCTCTACTGGGCCTGGCAGTTGCTCCCGTAGTTTTCATGTTTTTAGAATGAGTATGATCACAATATAACTTCTGGATTGTGTGGATTCCGAGACAGACATATAAAGTACATAGCACAATAGTAGGCATTTGATAAGTGATTTACAAAAGGTGTTGTGATATTATCAACAACAACACAAAACAATTATAATGTCTCCCTACCCTGCTCAAGGAGTCATTTGCTTGTCAGATAGTCTTGAGCACAGGGTCCAGTTTGTGCTCCTCCCTACCCTCCTAATCTTGGTTTCTGCATCTGTAACAACTGTTCTACAGGCAGAGGATTGATAAGCTTATGGGCCTTTCACATATTTGCCTTTCGTGGATGCTGCATTATATTTGCTTACCTGTTAATCATCTCCATCATGCTTTCTGATTGCTGCCGCTCCCCCCCTCAACTCTCTCCTTGAGACCATGCTTCACATGTACCTCACAGCAGGTAGAGAGAAGGCACTGCCCTGAGCATGGACCTCTATAACTACTTGCCATTGCTGTTGATTTTTTCTGACTTTTTCATTTCGAAATGTGAGTTATCCCAGGGAAATTGAGATAAGCCACTATGAACTTTATTTGATCCTTTAGAAAACTGTGGTGTTTGGAGAAGAAAGCCACCACAGAGATTCAAACCCATCTGGCAGGCGAAGAGAAAATGAAAGTGATTTGTAAATGCTAAAACATCCATTTTAGGGAAAGGTATCAAGGGATTCAACAAAGGTCATTCTGGGGACCATCTCTGTTTGTCTTCATGAACATTTCAGAGGAGGACATAAATTGAGTATTAATTACACATCCTGTACAAACTAAATTGGAGTGGACAGCAAAAGAGGCAGGGATGGGAGGGGGAACTATGAGCAGTGTGATCTAGGATGAGAAAAAACATTAAGCTTAATTTAACTGAAAGCTCAGGGATGTTGAGTATCATTGCCCAGAAACACAAGGTACAAAACGTTATTTTCCTTATTGTTTTCTACTCCTTCGTTACTTTATCTTCATTTCCTTTTCATTATTTTCATCAAGTCTTTGTTCAAGTTAGGTCAGAGGCTTCTGGTGATGAATCATTTCCCTCGGCATATTGTTTGTGATTGTATCCACTCAGCTTCTCAGCTTCCCATGGCCTAGTCTGGGAATAAAAGGGTAGTACTAAGCAGACAGGTATATTCCTTGTGTAAAATATCTTCTCTTATGTTGTATTCTTTTCTCAAAATGACATTTCTTTCCCTACATAGATCCAGGTCAAGTAAATCCATCAAAAATGTATTTCATCAAAAACAAATGACCCTTTCTCAAAGACCTCACAGTCTTATGTTAAAGATCAAAATAAATACATAGGTTTCAGAGTGATAGTCTGACTATAGCTGTTCATACTTATCATGGGTTAATAGAAGAAAGAAGTGCAGAAGGAGACAGTAACTAAAGATTTTCTTTGTATCGATACAGATTTCATATATCTGGCTGCAGGTCTTCTCAATTGCATAAAGCCTTTCTTGAGATCACTTATATCCATATTACCCTCTTTTTCTGAACTATTCTTTTTCTTTTTAAATTATTTCTACCCTCCATCTGATAAATTATCCTTTTTTCTTTCCTGACAGATAATAAACTCCTTAGAATTGATTAAAATATCTCTTTACATAAATATCAATTGCTAACAAATACCTACTGGTTAGAATCCTCAAAGCGCAGTATATAAAACCTCACATTTAGTTCTCCCCATTTCTCTGACAGGTAGAGAAAAATAGTAATAATCCCCATTTATATATCAGGAAACTATTTTTCTGAGAAACTATGGCTTGCATGTGGAGCCCAGGCAGAAACGTGGATCTCCTGTAGTCTACCACGTTGCCCAGCCTCTCCTGCTGGGCCCTGCCATTCGTGCACTAATGAGCCTTGCTCTTGATACAACACATATAAAGGGTTGAAGTGTCATTCAGGTTGACTAAGCCTTTCCAAAAGTCTTTGATTGGACTGTGTCTGTTTTTCTTAGTCATAACATAGCTTCCGAATCCAATGAAATTGATGTTTATTTAAAGATACTTTGTCAGCTCCCAATCTATGTTTTCTAGAGTTTGCAGCCGTTACACAGCATAATGTTTGCCTAGAGAGTTTACAAATACAATTTCCAGGGCCCCATGCCCAGACCTTCCGATACAGTAGACCAAGGTAGAACTCACAAATTTGCATTTCTAATATGCTCCCAGATGATGCCAATGCTGGCTTTCTGAGGACTACACTTTGAAGACTACACTTTCTGAGGACTACACTATGAGAGCTTTTGAGGAACAATATTTAGCTGTTCTAGTTGTCCCTAATGAGAGTCATACACAAGGAAGGAACAACCACAAGAGACAGACAGTCTGCTCTACAACCTTGCTACTAAAAGTGTAGTAGTAGACCAGCAGTAGCAGCGCTTGGAAGCATTTCAGAAATGCAGAGTCTCAGGTCCCAACCCAGACCTGTATCCAGATCTGCATTTTAACAAAATCTCTAGGTAGTTCTTATACTCTTTGGAGTTTGAGACACACTACTTAAGTATAGAATAGCCAAATCATTTGGTGACTTGTACATATTTCCTCTTCTCCTTTTTCCTGTTCCAGAGTAGATGGACTTGTCTTCTGTCTGAGAAACTACAGCCTAGAATGAAGAGGAGTACTTTATGGTTCACGTTTGCTCATGCAATGAGGACAGGATAGAACTGTATAAATGATTTTAATGAATCCCATGTAATTCTATTTGCTAAAATACAGCTATGTTCACTCTCTATATTATACATGTTTTCTTGGTTTTAAGTAACAGAGAACTGACAAGAAGATTAATGGAATATCTCTAAAAATTGTGCAAAAGCAAGATTTTAGCTGGACCTCTGGGATGCATGAAGCCAGTGGCTCAAATGCTTATAGAATGCTCATCTTTGCATTCCTCTGCCTATCTGCTTTAGTCTCTCAGAAAGTCTACTTGCACTTCTTCCAACCTCACCATTGTGGAGGGCCTCAAACTCTTCCTTAGATTCCTGATCAAAAAATCCCAAAGCAAGATTACAATTGCCCTGACACCAGCCTTTTCCTACACTTGTACAAATCAACCCAGAGACAGAGTACCTTGGTCTATAATCACCATAGGATCATATCGATGAAACTTCAGAGAGGGGGAGAACAGGAGCATATTGGGAAATAAATTCAACAAATGTCAGTATATGCTATCACAACATTGCAGAGAGTTTATTTCTCCTTTACCTCAGAGCCCAAGTGGGTGGTTAGTAGGTAGCCTTCTATTCAGTGGCACCTCAGAACCATCCACTGAATTCACTGCATGAGAGAAATTGTGGAAGATCTCTTGAGAGTTTTTAGGGGCCAAGCCTGGAAGTGGTAAATACTTCCATCTACCTTCCACTATCCAGAATATAGAACTATGCCTAAATGTAGACTGTGGGCATAAAGAGCAAAGGAAGGAGGATTAAGGGACTGATAGCATTTTCTTTGCCATTTATATAAATACAAACCCATATGAATACTGTATTTCCAATTTCCAATTCAAATGGACCTTGTTAAAATATAAACTGAGGCATATTAAATATTTTAGGAGTTTTTTCAGTAAAAGTCAATTCAAATTGGTCAGCAGCAAACCAGAAGTGGTTAGAAGCACTCTACTGATGGGAGCTAGGAGAAAGACTTTATTAGAAAAAAAGTTAGAGGTAAAGTAAGGAAATTATTTGATTGGCTGTGATTTAAGCAGTTCCCTTATTTGGGAAAGCTTGGTGGGCTGTTTGTGATTTGTTGTCCTTAGATTTCAATTTCTTAATGTTGAGGCTTTATAGGCATAGTTTTAGTTTGCTTACATAGGCTACTTAGGCATTAAGAGCACCCCAGTTTAATGGCTTCCTTGTTTGATTAACAACCTTAATGTTCATCTAATTTTGCCAAAAGAGTATATATAACCTATTCAATCAGCTATCAAGGAAGATATTTATCATTTATTTCCTTAGAGATTTTCATTGACTGTTCCTCTAAAGCATTACCATTGTCTACTCTGAAGGTGCTTTTGAACCCATTACTTTTGTCCCTTCCTTTCTCACCCAGGTTGATGACTGAGACCAATAAGTTCTGGTTTCCCTGACTTCCTATTTCTACTGTTCTTACCTGAGACTTTTGAAACATACTCTTAGGGAACATTTGCATGTTAGGTATTTTGCAAGCAATTTACTTTTAGCAAAAAATATCAAATTTTGCAATTGATTTGCTTTTTAAATCAACTCATTCATGTATTTACTCATCATGTATTTACTAAGCACATACTCTGAGCCAAGTACTGTTTTAGACATAAAAGCAGTGAATAGTAGCTTTGTTTCATGGATCCTACATTACAGTGGGAGAGTAGGCACACAAGTAAATACATACATAAAAATAAATAATAAAAGCAATCCGACTATAACTAATACCATGCAGAGAACTAAAATAAGGGGACATGATAAAGAGATTACTTTAGATTAGATACTTAAGGAGAGACCTCTCTCAAGATATAAACTGAGATCCACATGGCAGAATGTATCCATACATGCCAAGATCAAGGGAAGAATATTCCAGACAGAAACCCTTTCTAGCCCAAAGTTCCTAAGGTTAACTCCTGACATTGATACTCCTTTCATGGTTCCCTTTCTTTTTCTATTAATTAGACTTAAGAGACTTTATCTAGAAAACTGGTTAGCCTTACTCCTTACATTTATTCAACTGAAGAATCAGGATTCATATAAGCAGTTGTATGACAGAAAATATTCAATAACACGTATTTATTGAAGCTTTAATAGTAACAGAGACCAACTAGTAAGAACTCACTAAATGCCAAGGATCATGCTTGGTACTAGAGATACAAAGATGCATAAAACAAAATTCCTTTCTTCCAGAAGTTCACAGTCTATTGGAGGTCACAAACATGCCAGGAACGCATTACGTTCTTGTGTGATATGTGCAAATTTGGAAATATGTACCCAGTACAGAGGTAGCCAGATAAAAAAGTGATTTATTCTCCAGGGATGGTTGTAATGGTCAAGATATCTAAAAAACCTGGACTTTGGGAATGGCAGAGGGAAGGGGACACTAGAGAAATTAGGGGGATGGACTTGTACCTCAACTCTGGCATTTTAAGATGCCATTCAGTGGAATGCAGGACACTTACCTGAAGGAAAAAAATCTTCTGTTCATTTTTATAGATTTATTTAATCGGTAATATATGGCCAAATTTTGTTTCCTTAAAAAAAAATAAAGATAAAGAGCAAGTCCTAAAAATTCTATGAAAGTTTGAGGCATTCCCTTGAAATGTCAGAAATGCCAAACACTCACCCTTATATCTAAGAACTCAGAAGGCTCTTATTTACTCAAAGTAATTACCTGAAAACTTGGTAAAGTTCAACATTGTAGCCAAAAGCTATCAAGACTCAGAACCTCATTACATGACAACTATCCAAAGAATGATATTTGATCAAAAAAAGCCTTGTTTGAGGGTATTCAACTGCTACTCTTTGTGGCAGTATTTATCATATTTAAATGTAATGTAAAAATTGCATTTAATTTGACATTTAGGCTACTGTTATACTGACAGTATTATCCTTTGGCTTCTATCCTTTTGTGCATTTGGCAACTGAGAATTTGAATGTTTTAAGTAATTTTGGTACATATTAATTGTCTCTGGATTTAGGGCATTTTCAGAACCTGCAGGACATTCACAACTTAAAAGACGGGCTCTATTCTCAAGGTGCTAACTAGCTATGAAGAAAGAATATGCAGAAGCAAATAACAAATGTACTGTTGAAAATGAAAATAATAGGAGTCTTTTGCAGTTTAAAAAACAAACAAGCATTTACCAATTACTTACTGTATATACACCATGATTCTTGAGGTCACCAGTATTTAAAGGCATCTCTAGGTTGTCTGCATGTCTCAGAAATACAGTAAATGTAGCAAATTTTCCCACAAAAACAAAGCCAGTCCTTGTACAGATAGATAATTGGGGCCAAAGAGTCCATGAGCTATTAACAGTTTTTATTGTTTAACCACATCACTACATTACAGAGAATTAACAGAAAATGGATGTTGGTAATTAAAATGACAAATGTTACACATTCAGCATTGTTTTTGTATCTGTTTTAAACTCATTTAAACTAGTATAAAATACCTTTTTTTTGTTCTTCCTTGACCTTGTGCCTCTGAAGGAATCTAATGGATTTTAATAAAACATAGGGTTATAAAATTACTGAATTTATGGGTTCAGCTGCTGTGCATTTCTTCCCCTGGTAGGGCATATTAACCTGTAAGTGTATGTTCTGCCCATTTGTTATGAGAGATACCAAATGAGTCAATATTGCATCAATAATTCAAGGAATAATTTAGCTACATAATTGTATTTGATTGCATTAATGCTTTTAGCTACTTAGGTCTAAAGCATATCTGTTGCATTGTAGCAATGTGATAGGGCTTTTCTTTATACAAAGCTTGGTAATTATTATTAAGCATTTTGAAATCACCAAATACAACAAGTATAGAAAAAAAGATCACTGCAGAAAAAATGTCCAGATTACATGTTAGATTTAAAAAAATAAAAAGGAGAGCTTTTACCCTTTTTTCTATATAGATACCATTCTGCTTGAAATACTTGGATTTCCCTTTGCCAAGCCTGTATTTAATCCTGAGCCCTTGCCACCAAAGTTGTGAGCTCACCAGCCTAGAGAAAATTTGAAATCACTGCCATAACAATAATTATAAATATAGGTTGAAGATACACAATTTTTGAAGTGCTTTTGCATCCATTATCCCCTTGGGTCTTTGAGATAATCTTATGCTTCTGATGCTATGGTTCATTCCCTTTAGATATGAGAAGTGTGAGGCACAGATATGTTCTTCTTCTTGTCCCAAATCACAGGCCAACAGATAGGGGCCCACAGTTTAAACTAAGATCCTCTGGCTTCATATCTTTGGATTCTTGTGCTTGCATCTTGTCCAAATTGGTACTCTGTGTTCAAGCTGGCTCTATTTACAGACCACATTTTGGATTTGGCTTTCTATGACTATTGGATACAGGCCCTGTGAAATCCTATGGGAATATTCCCATTTTGTAAAGGGCAAGTGAATTCCTGGAGCTTTTCCCTATATAGATATGGCACTTTATCATTTCATCACAAGCCTAGTTAATTTTTTTTTCTTGTTCATTAAAAATATAGCTCCATTTAGGGCAGAAAAACCTGCCCAAAACCTCTTCCTTAGATAGGGGTGTCTATCTGACAAGGGTGGGTCTGAGTATTATATTTATGGAATTTGATATTGATTTCATCTTCATTAGCTTTTGCCTTTTTATCCTATGAACTTGTCTTAATTTCCCTTTCCTCTTTAACCAGAAAAATCATTCAAAATATAAATATTAATTTGGCTTGAGATACATACCAAACATTTTGATCAGTCTGATAAGTGGTGTGCCTCAGTTGATTTGTTTAATGTATTTTGGAAAAAAAATAGTAAACATTCATGAAAACTTTGCTCAAGCATAAGATAGGAATATCATATTTTGTTGTTCTATAGGGTTGCAGTAATGTTAATATTCACTCCAGAAAGTAGCACTGGACATGCCATATATGAGACATGGGGGGACATAAAAGACAGACTTGGGGGTTAACAAAAATAGAATTTTTATTAGAACTTAATGTTCATAGTTCTCTTTGATTTTGATATATCATAAGTCCTTTATTCATTAAGTGCATAACGGATACCCATTATGTGAGAGGTATTATGTTTGAGAGGGTAGAGAACAAGACAGATGTGAGCCCTGCCTTAATGAACTTAAAATCTAGCAGTGAATGACTGAGCATGTCACTAATCAAATAGATATCTTACACATAAAATACAGTTACTTTACTAGTTTCTCTAATACCTTAAGAATTTGATAGTCAAAGAGAGTTTGGACATACTATTTTTACTTCCCAGGTCCTCTTCTCTGCTTTATCTTTCTGATCTTGCAACAAACCTGGGAAATACAAGAAATAACTTGGTTACTTTTTTTCCTGTTGTTTCGTTTAATATTTCAGAGTTCAAAAAAGACACTAATTTTCTTTTCTTCCCCTCTTTCTTCTCTCTCTCTCTGCCTCTCTCTCTCTCTCTCTCTCTCTCTCTCTCGTATATTGGCACACAATGTTACATTAGTTTCTGGTGTACACATAGGGATTCAACAAGTTTATATGTTATACTATCCTAACCACAACTGTAGCTACCATCTGAAAAAGACACACATTTTCCAATGTACAAATTTATTTTCTTATTTCTTGAAAAAAAAAAGGGGAAATTTTCTTTATGTCTTCTGAAGGAAAGTATTTACACTGGAATAAATGTACAATAACTAACATAAGTCTTTTATAGTTCAGTAAAAGGAACGTGATTTTTTACCTACAGCATCTATGTAATGTTATATAAAATATGTTATGAAACTATAAACTCTTTCAGAGCAAAGTTTAGGTCCTGATCATGTTAATTTTCCTAACCTAGCAGATTGCTTGGTAGGTGCTCATTATATAGTTGACAAATAAATTTAGAAGAGTGTAGTCACAATATAAAGAAAAAAGAAGTGGAATTGAAACTATTTTTAGATGTTATCTCCTCACTTGGTTAAAAAAAGTTTAAAAACATTAACTTAGTGGGGAAAATTGAGTTTCTACTGCGTGCATCAAAAATCTATGATTTCTGTACCATACTACATAACTTAATTAGAATTTCTGAATAGAATTTTTATCCCATTATGCCCTGCAGTGGAAGCTGTGGTATGCTGCCCAAATTCCTCCTTTTTAAGAATTAAAATATTAATTGAGGCATCATCCCACCTTCATAATTGTGTGCAGCCAGGAGTGTTGCTGCTAAAATCTCACATCTAAGTCCTTCTCTAGGAGTTGCGTTCAGTTGAGTGCATTGTCTCAACCAAGGTTAGTCTCCTCCCTGGGGAATAGCCACATCCAAAACTGGCTGATGAGAAATACAAAGGTCTGAACTCCTTGCTTTAATTCAAGTTAACTTGGAAGGACTTTTCTGGCTCAAGAGTTCCCCATAGGATATGGTGAGGACTCTGTAAAAACTGCAGCTCACAGCTCAGCTTTTCCCTCTGCCCAAACCTGTTTCCATACTCCCGTTCAGGTGTATTTTCCCAAACACTCCAATAAAGCTCCTGCACATAAATATCTGCCTAACAGTCTATTTCCTGGGAAATGTTAATTTTAGGATAATTGGTATTTGAAATGATTCTAGGAATCAGACTCTAAAATGGGATTTTTGAGTTGGTCACCCTCCAGGCAGTTGGCAATTCAGTGATAGATGGAGTACTTATAGTCCCTGGCAGTGCTAAAACTCTCTGGTGATGAACTGGGATGAGATACCACAGAAGGTAATGCACTGACTGGTACAATAGATCAGACCTTTGGAAGGTTTGAGGCAGTAGCAATTATAAGGACTATGCAATTGAATGGCTCTTGCTGGGTACAATTGATAGGTTGGAAAAGATAATGAAAGACTAGATTTTTAATCACCAATTAAGGGCAAACTGTCAAAGACAGAGGTCCTCCTTGGCAACATATAGACTCTCATCTGCACCTGGGGGGTAAAGTTGAGGATCAGATCTAAGACCATTATATCAGTCATAGAGCTCCAAAAATGATTAAATTCTCAAACAGTGCAAGTCTGCTATGCCAGGGTCAAGACCTTGAATAGGGAGAAGTGAGATTCTGAAACTTGGGATGAAAATACCTGGGTTGGTGCGCTTTAAAATTCTGAATCCCTAAATTCCACTTTAACTTCTGACCTATAGAAGTGGCCCAACCCTTTCTATTAAAGGCTAGTTCTCTCTCATTGCTTGAGGATGATGTAAAGATTTTTACCGTGCAGTTCAGTAAGCATCCATTTCAGGATTTACCTCTTATTTCCCTTCTGGCTACCAAACCACCAACTAGGATCAAACTGTAATATAAGCTGACTAGAGAGGTAATGTTTCTATAGGAAGACCATGGTTATACCTAAAAAGCCCAAATGTCTAGCCAACATGTTCTAGCTGGAGCCAGGAGAATGTATGGATTTTGAAGATGTCATACCTGAGAGGGAGGATGAAATGTTAATTTGGACAAGGAAAATCTTATTTATAAATATTTATTGATAGAGTAACACCATCCCATGAGTGAAGATTTAACACTTTGGCAAGACCCTGGGAGATAGAGGTCTAGGAAGCTATGGATGTTCTTAAAAAACTTAGAGAAAAGACAAGTGAAATAGGAATATCAGAAATGCCGCAAAAGATGGTGGAGAAAAAATGATCAAATGGCTCAGAGCCAAGGCCATAATAGAGCAAATACAGTATATAAGCCCAGAACACAACAAAGGAAGGCCTGGGGGACAATCTATTTACCAATGCAATGAGGAGTGTCTTCATTAATGAGGAACCAGCATTACTGAGAAAATCATTGGTGGCTCCTCTATGTAAAATAGGGTAAATGATGGGAAATTCTATCCCAGATCGAAGCTTCCGGAAAGTAACATAGATAATAGGGTCCTCAAAAAATAGAAGTAGCAGTGGCATTTAGCCAAAGGAGATAGGTGTAATGATCTCAGGTTACATCTATTGCTCCTTGAGGGTAAGGGGAGACTCATGACCAGCTCACAGAGGAGAAAAAAGGACCCACTTTTTCAAAGATGAGGCATCTCAGTATGTGTGTACAAGCCAAAACCAGACTGCTGCTGCATAGCTCCAGTCAAAAGTGACCCCAAAAGGTAGCAATGAACGTCCTTATAAGAAGAGCTGCTAGTGGTGTACCTGGTCATTCACTTTGTTGGGAAGGACTAGTGACCCAAAATGAGAAAATGTATGGAAATCTAGTGGGTATTATGCTAAATAAAATAAGTCAGAAAGAGAAAGATAAACACCATATGATTTCACTCATATGTAGAATCTAAAAAGCAAAACAAATGAACAAACAACAACAACAAAGAAACAGATTCATGAATATAGAGAACAAACTTCTCAAACCTTAATGTGCATGAATTGCTTGGGTATTTTGTTCAAGTTGCACATTCTGATTTACTAGGTCTGAGATGCAGCCAGAGATCCTGCATTTCTTACAAGCGCTCAGGTAATACTGATGCTGCTGGTTTTTGGACAAAACAGACATCCACATAGGGAAGAATTAGATGGCTTGAGATTTTTAAGAGTAATGGATATTTAACACTTTTTTTTTTGTATGGATTGCTCAGTGGAAAATATGTTTCTTTTTTTTTATATGTATAAAAAAAAGATTTAAATCATCCCCCTTTCATAGACAGAGAAGCTATGTAAAGAAAGCCATGTAAAGTAGCATTTAAAGCAGAGAGTCCACAATTCTTGACTTCTTGTGTTTTACCCACAAGACCAAATTACTTCTCAATTTCATGCTGTGTGAATAATAACCCAAAGCCATAAATTTTCTTTAAATCTCTAGTTACATTTTACTTAAAATTCTCATTGCATAGCTCATATCTTTATAACTTGCTCATATTCCAGCTTTTGACATACATAGGCTCATAATTACTTGTGCAAGTCCCAGTTAATATTAATTAATAGGGTAACAGTTAATATTAATTTTATATGCTAGGAATCATACTCAGTGTTGAGAAAAACATACTATTACTACCTATACAGTTTTTCTACTAGAGATTTAAAGTCTAGTTGGAGGAAACAGACTAAAAGATATAAAACAAGTGGTAATTAATTAAATTCTATGCTATAACATAGAGCAAATACAGGACATGGAGTTAAAAACTGCAGTCTGACACATTCTGACCCTGGCTAGTTACTAGATGTGAGATTTGAGAGTGAGTTACCTAACTTTTCTGGGTCTCTATTTCCTCGTTGGTTAAAGAGAAATAGTAATAACAATATTATAGAATTATTATGGGGAATAATTAGAAAACATATACATAAATACCTAGTCCAAAGAAAGGCAGTATGGAATAGTGATTAAAGGCATGGACTTTGGAACTAGATTATCAGACTTTATAATCTTGGATTTTCCACTTACTGTGTGATCTCGGGTGAGTCCCTTATCCTCCATGTGCCTCAGTTTTCTTATTTAGGAAAGGGAAATAGTAGTAGTAGTAGTCACCTTTATGTACTTTATGTTAAATAAATATGTTATATATAATATGTGTAATATTGATAATAGATAAAAACAGCATCTGGCAGATAATAAGCATGACCATATGAGGGCTTACTTTCATGTTTATGATGGTAAAAACTCAATACATAATCACTACTAGGTACTACTGATGAAAAACAAGAGAAGTTTGAACAAAAATGAGATCAGAATGGGCTCCTGTGGAAGCAAAGAATTTCAAGAACAGGACTTGCTTTGATAGTCACAAAACCACACAGTCCTCAAGGATGTATTTATTTAAAACCATAAGCCATATAGAATTGTAGGCACTGGAGACACAAAGATAAAAAAGATCTCAGTTTAATAGGCAGACAAATAGCTAAGCAAATATAGGTTGATCCATGCTATCATTGCTTTAACACAGATAAATGTAACATGAAGTAAGAGCCACAGAGAAAGAACAGTCACCCTCAGAAGTCAGGGATCGCTTCCCATTGATGTATTTAACAAATATTGAAAAGTACCTAGTATAAGTGAGGCCCTATGCTATATAGGTTCTGGTAAAGACAAGAAATAGATAAGAAAACTTCTGTCCATATGCAGTTAAAAGAAGATTACTGAAGTTGAATCTTGGAAGATGGATAGTGACCAGGTGAAAGTACAAAGCCTGATGGTTGCTTTATATTATCATTTAGGGGTACTAACTACTTGCCAAGGACTCCCAGCAAAGAAATATCAAGTCTGGGACTGGATGCAGAGTTCCCTGACAGAGTCTTTGAGTGTCTTCTCACAACACTTGGCTGTGGTCAGAGACCACAGACAAGAGGAGATTGAGCTGTACTACACCTGGGTCACTGAGCACTTCGACGTATTTAGCCTTTGAACTAATTTCTGTATGTCCTTTACAGGAAGAAAAGAATTTAGAGTCATCCTTTGCCTTCTGCTACCTTTTATCATAGGAAACAAATGTTCTTCATGGTGAACATGATGTTTATGCTGCATATGAATATTAAGAGTGTATTTTGTATGCTTAAAATGGATTTAACTGAATTCATATGAGTGACCTGGAAATGCAAGGCATCAGAACAAGTTGGGGAAGTTTGATCTCAGCCCAGCGAGAGTTTGGTTAATACTGAGTTAGCAGGACCAGTCTTGTGCCCTCCTGCAAACTTTTCCTTCTCAAATAGTACTTGGAACAGGCTACAGACCAGGCTTCCCGCTGGATGTTGAAGACGTTCCTGCTGTTCTTTCCCACTGAGTCATCAAGAGTGATTCTGATTGATATTACATATGCATCAAGGAAATGTGCTGCAGCAAGGAACCTAATTTATCTTCCGATTTCTGACCAAACAGTGTGATTCACCATTCTTTCCATTGGGGGGTGATTAAAATAGTCCTAGCTATAGAGAACTATTATGAGATCTACTTGCTTTTTGGAAATGTAAGTAGGTACAGAATCTTTAAGAGGAAGATACAGAAAATATTCATTCTTACATAAGAATCCTACCTCTATGAGTAATTGAAATTGGATAGAAAATGAGATTTGGAAGCAGTAAACTCAGTTTTCAATCCTGGTTCTACCACTTTTTAGTTGTGAAAAAAATCCCTTTCTCCTCTTTGAGCCTCAGTTGTCTCATTAATAAAATGGTGCCAATTTCCTTTCAGAGATGAGAGTTTCAAGTGGAACGAAATGTCTAAAGGTATTGGCATAGAATCAGGAATAGAATGTGTAGCAGTGACACAGCAGCTCTGTTTCCCTCTTCCTTGAGATGTACTCTACTTAATTTAGATGTTTATTCTTTCCTCTTAAAATATTTGTTGATATTTCTGCATCAGGAAAAATATACATATAAACTTTGTTTTCTTCAACAAGCATTTATTGAGCACACATTTTTTAGGCACTATATAAGCACCAGAAATTGGAGAATATTGCTGCTTGTGATTTCCCAGAATGCAGTTCCTTCTGGGGAGAGACAGTGCAGAAGGACTGTACAACGTTCACAGGCTGAGGGTCACTGAGTTCTACTGTATAGCTCTCTGCTATTTTCTAAGAGTTCTATGAGGTACTACAATCTTTACTACTTGAGTCTTTTCCAGAGTCAGCATTATTACTATGGAGCTTTACGAACACTCTATGGGTTACAAAAAGTAAAGCAGATAGCCCCATTTTACAGGGGAGATAAACCAAAAGTTAAAAGGTCTTATTCAAAGTAGTAGGATTGTTTCTGCATGTCAAAAACTGAGCCTTAGACCCTAGCCTTAAGTGTCTTCTACTTTTTTTTTTTTTACTTCTTAAATAGCTAACTTTTGGTATAATTTTATTAATCTATCAATGAATTTCAGGTTACAACACTTTTCTCTATCTAGACATGATAGACCTTTGCTCATTTATCTTATATAAACTTCAGGCTTTTAGAAAATAGGCATTCCAAAGATGCATGAATTCTGTCTCAATGGCCAGTGGACTATGTCTTTTATCTCTCTGATCCATCTTAGGGTGGTAATTCACAGTTAACCATGTTATAGACTAATATGTGGGAGAGGTGGAAGTGATCCTGAGACAATTAGTTTAACAGAAGAAAATAGAACACTTAAAAATGTGTCTATATATCTTCTAAGGATCAAGGACGATGGTTTTGTTAACTTATTAGATCCTGGTTTAGGGACAGGGACAGAATGATAAAGTGTGAATGTTTGAGGTAATAAATATTTTAAGTTACCCATTTATTGTCTACTTAAACCATGAAAAACAAAGAAATTATCTTATGAATCCAAGTAGTTTTTCATACTGTGAGGGTAGTACACAGGATTCACTTAATCATTAATTTAATAATTATTGGGTTTTATTCTGTGCTGGGCACTGTTCTAGATGTTGAGGATACAGTAGCAAATAGACTTAGCTTCTTTTCTTGAAAAACATATTAGTCCATGAAAGACACAGATGAGTAAACTTGCAATACAATAAATAAAGCCCATTATGTACTAATTAAGAGAAATATAGAATAATGTGAGAACACCTTGGAAGAATGAGTAACTGACCAGATTTGGTGTATCAAGGAAGCTTTCCTGAGGGGCACCTGGGTGGCCCAGTTGATTAAGTGTCTGCCTTTGGCTCACGTTATGAATTTAGGGTCATAGGATAAAGCCCCAGGTTGGGCTCTGTGCTCAGCGGAGAGTCTGCTTGAAATTCTCTCTCCCTCTCCCTCCCCCTCTGTCCCTCCCCCTGCTCATGTGCACACACACTCTCTCTCTCAAATAAATAAATAAAATAGTAAAAAAATAAAAAGTTTTCCTGAGAAATCGATGACTGAGCTAAGACCTAAGGGATGTGGGAAAAGAGGAATTTTTTCAGGCAAAGAAAAGAGCATGTAGGAAGACATAGAGAATAAAAAGCTCAAGGTGCAAGCAAAGATGTGAAAGAAATTTGTATCGCAAATTACTGTGAAGGCTGATGATAAGGGTGGAAAGTCTTAGCTGAATTGTATTAAGGACATAAGAGTTTATTCTAGGTAAACTGGAAGACATTGAGGGGTTTTAATATGGGAATATGATTCTATTTGTACTAAGTAGGGCTACTCTGGAGGGTCTGTAACAGAGCTGGTTAATATAGAGGCAGGAGGCTACTTAGAAGGCTTAGGCAATAAAATCAATCAAGAAGTAGTTGTATCCAAGTCCAGAGTAGTTGCAGTAGAACTTCTCAGAGAATGGATGGATTATGTGAATTCTAGAACATAGTGCCAGCAAAACTTGCTGATGGAAGGATGCAGAGGAAGAAGGAGAAAATTCAGAGATGTGTCCAGATTTCTGGTTTGGGCACCTGTTAAAAAACTACTGCTAACCGTGTGAGTAACACTGAAGGAGGAGCTTGTTTGTAGAGACAAATAAGTTGAGTTGTATCAACCTTAATGATATCCATGGTATCCATTCTGGGAAAAATTGAACAGGGACATTCTGCATGGTGGCATAATCAGTTCCCTTCCCTTGCAGACAACTGTCTTCCAGAGAGGTAGCATATATCTCATCAGCTTTCTCTCTCACCCTAGGCAGAATTGCAAAAAAAAATCAAATTTTTAAGTATTTTCTTTCTTTCTTTATTTGACTGAGGGAGAAGCAGAGGGGGAGGGATAGGGAGAGAGAATCTCAAGCGGACTATCTGCTGAGCACAGGGCTCAACCTGGGGCTTGGTTCCACGACCCTGAGTTCATAACCTGAGCCAAACCAAGAGGTGGATGCTTAATTGACTGAGCCACCCAGGTGCCCCCAAATATTTTGATTCTGTCATTTCCTTTCCCACCTTTATTCCCTTCCAATCCTCAGTTTCTTTTGATAATTACAAATACATCTTAGCCAGGTTTTCTTCTGTTTCCTGACTCAGCTGTAACTTTTCTTTAAATCTGCATTTCCCCCTGGAGAGGAGCAGAAGTGTTTCTAGAACTAAAGGTTACATAATACACCTTCAAGGGCTTTTTAATCTCCAATGATGGTGTAGGACTTACTGTCAGTATGACATTAGAAAAATGCCAATTAGATACTACAGAATGAGAGCTGAAAATAGTAGATTGCAATCCCATTATGAGATCCAGGTCTTCCTTACTTTACATAGTGGTTCTCTACAAAGTCACAGACACATTATAATAAACAAGTTCGGGTAAAGGATTCAAGTCACTAGAACAGAAACATAACCATTAACCCTGAGATAGCAGCAAATTAAACAAACATGCCATGCCAAATGCACTGAGAAATCAGGAGACATTCAACATGGCTATAGACCATGATTCCACTGCTACCTCTAGGTCAGAGAGAAAGTTATCCATAACTAAGCAGAACACATACTTGCTCTCCTGTTTAGAACATGGCAAAGCAAATTTGTTGGGCAGTGGTTAGTTTGGGAGTGTCATCATTGTATGAAATGCAAAATCTTAACTGTATTTATAGCTAAGTCACATACACAAAGAGTCATGGTACTTTGTTCCTTAAAATTGTGACTTTGTAAAGGCTATTACCTGTGACAGGAAAAGCTCTGGGTGTTTGAATTATTGCCAGCGTATCTGGAACTCTTCTCAGGGAGTCGGGGTTTTTAATTTGAGATCAAATACCAGTGCAATCTAATTACTTGAACTTTCTCTGAACTTTGTGGCAGTTTTGCTTTCCAGTTACTATGGGGCTTGTTTTTGTTTTGTTTGTTTGTTTTAGAAAATACATGTATTTGGGGAGATAGGAAGGGAAATGAGCACAATGAAAGACAAAAAGAAGGAAAAGGAGAATTCTGGACCTTCACATGTGTTCCTCAAGACAGTGAAACCTTTTCTGTACCTTGTCTTATCTGCTATTTCCAAAATGGGAATGAAACATTTGTCTGCCTTTATTGATAAAAAACTGAGAGTCAAAGAGATTTAGTCTCTTTCCAAGTCACACAACTGTTGAAGAAAAGCTCTAAGATTTGAAAGCAGTTCTATATGCCTTCAAATAAAACATTTCTTTCTGATACTGATAAATATGGAAATTTTATGCCAACTAAGAATACTCTTTAAAAATGGTCTAACACCAAGAACTCCGCATTAGCTTATAGATGGAAATGAAAATAACTGAAGTATTTTCTTTTTCTATTTTAAAGAGGTATGCCATCATGTTATACTACAGTTGTACTATACTACAAGGCAATACTCATAATAATATCTATTCTTCATTTAAGCCAACACTATTCATATAACGCTGCGCTTTTTAGTCCCCAGAAATAACTTACTGAATTGATTGTTTTTCTAGTGTTCTTTTTTTAATGTTTACCATTCCATTCACCCAGGCTTTTATAAATATGAAAATTTTTTAAATTTTCAGACTCAAAGTATTTTTATTGATAAAATCAGAAAACTCACTTTTTGCCAGTGTCCCACATCGCCAGTGAGTCCACCAGATACAAGTATCTCTGATATAAACAATCCTTCATAGAGGCCTAATACTGTCCCTCACAGAGAAAAACCTTTGAGCGTAATTTCATAAGATACTTGTCATTCATCCACACAAATATTTATTGATTATTTATATGCTTGGTAATAATAATAGGATGCAAGCACAGCCATGTTATAAAATATTCAAATCAAATGTACTTTATATAATGTTGGCCTTAAGTGTGTTTAGATAATATTGCCTACAAATATCCACAACATAGACTCTAAGAAAGGACACTAGCAAGAGTTTATGCCAGAAGTAGCTCTGTGGATGTTTTCATTCATTTGCTTTTTCTTCCTCAGTTTGAATCTACTAAAAATCACCCTCTGATTGACCTTCCTGCTTTAATCTCTTTAAGACCTCACCACGCTCATTTTATTTTTACCGTGGCACTAGAGTGATTTTCTAAAACATGCTCTGATCACATCTTGTCATTCTAAAACTTCTAATATTTTGGCTAGAGAAAAAAGTCCAGATTTGTTAGCCTGTAATTCAGAGCCTTTTATAACCCAGCTACTACTTACTTATTTTTGATCCTTAATTGAGTAGCTAATACTTTAGCCACATTCTTTACACGGGCTTTTTTCCAACACACCAAAAATGTATATGCCTCTTTGCCTTTGCTCATGAGTTTTTCTTGACCTAGAAAATCTGTCCTTTACCCTTCCTTGTCCATTTGGGAAACTTTTTAACAACCTTGAAGGCCAGTTGCAAATGTCATTACTTTTCCATATTTTTTTTTCTTATTTTTTTCCTGGCCTCCCTCAGATAGATTAAACTGTTCTCTCCACTTCGTTTCCAAAGCACAACACATATACTTCTATTGTAACACTTATCACACTGTTAACAAAAAGCTATAATGCATGTCATTTAGCCCCAGTAAACCATGAGCTCATTTGTCTTTGTCCCATTCATCTTTGTATTTTTACAGCCTAACACAATTCTTGGTCCAGAGTAGATACCTAATAAATGTTTGCTGAATTGCTAAATTAAATTTTGATCCACTGCATTTTTCTTAAGACTCTCCATATGACTGTGGTCCTAAGCATATAATATGTCTATAGCATAGGGGGAAGGTAGTGAGTCCCATAGTAAATATTTCAATGTCCATTTATTACTATAATCTTTCGCTGACTTTTATAAACCGACTCCCTTTGTTTCTTCTTCCTCTTGATTTCTAAGCTATTCTGTTTTATGTTCTAACCTTTACTATTTCTGTGATTAGCATATTGCATCAACATTTCCCTCACTCTACCATTCTTGCTGTGATTCTGAGCTTTAATGTCTTTTCCCCATAGTCCATTTTTAATGCATTTTTTTTTCTACAGTCTTTTTTATACAACCCTTGTAGTCAGTGACTGGAAGGCAGACTTTACCCTTTTAGTAAGCTCTGAAGAATTAGCCTCTTCATTACTTAATTAATTAATTGAGGATATATTCTCAGAGTGCTTACTGAGGACATGGCACTAAATGGTATTTCATAGGGAAACAAAATGTATCAATTATGATCCAAAACTCAAGGTCTCTATTGTTTTGCTGAGGAGTTAATATGTCTTCATAAATAACTCCAATAAATGATTAAATGTGAGCCATTGGCAAGAATCAGAGTTTCCTGGATTCTTCGTAAAGAAGTATCTTCATAAAGCAGCTCATTCCACTAGGGTTACAATGACAACCCCAAGCCCACTGGGGGGATTTATGATAGATACCTGCTGTATCTCACACTCAGCATTTCAAGCTGTGACCTGAGGTAGAAACTGAAAAAATTAAGGGACCAAGTGTGAAAGTGCTCACATCTGGGTGAAAATAAGCCCTTAATTGATTTTGTGGGGTTTGGGTATTTTTTCAGGTTTTTTTTTTTGGGGGGGGTGTATCTGCACCCAAAGTCCCTTACAAAATGTCCCTCACAACTAAATCATACTCATTAGGTTGCTAGGGTTAAGGAGTTGTTTCTAAGACATGTACAACCAATGCCTTCATTTGACCAACGGGAGTGATTCTCTAAGATTTAGTAGATTTTACCTTATCGCTGACTCTTTGGTTCAACTACACGGGCCATGATTTCCTCCCTCTTTGTTGCCCAGGCAGCTACTCTTCATCGTTTAGAACGTAGCCAAGACAAAGCATCTTCACAGAAGCATTCCAGGACTCCCCAGACTGTTGAAAATACCTTTTCCCTGTGTTTTATTATCTTGCATATCCTCCCACTGTAGAGCTGACCACCCTGAGCTTTACATATTTTATCTATTTTTATTTTTCACTAGAACGTTTTGAACTTCATAATCTCCTACCTTCCATTTTTCCTTATCTACAGCTCCTTCCTTTCCTTCTTTCTTCCTTTGTGGTTTCATCTTTTTCTTCGTTACACATTTCTTGAGCACCTATTCCTTAGTGCTTGGGGTTAAGGAGTATGGAGGTAGAAGGTGAATATTTTGTTCATTATTCTGATGCAGATGTACAACAGGATAGTCAGGATGAGTCTACAGAAAACATTTTATAAGAATAAAGTAAGATACTACATAAAAAAGCATTTAGAATGTTTGTTGTCAAATATTTCTGCTCAATAAATGTTAGGTATTAGTGGATTTTTAAGACCTATTTCCTTCACTTGGAAAATGAAGATTATCTAGCCATGGGGTTTGGGGGAGCTTACATGAGGTGTATTGCAATAATGTAGCATGCTCGTGTTACATAGTAACTGTATAACACATATAACACTCGCTATTCCAAGTTGGTCCTTAAAGAATAAGTAGAATTAAGGCAGAAATCTCAAAGAGGGACTTACTGGTTGATTTTCTTTGGCCGTGGTCCCTATTCAGTGAAACAGGAATAATTTATTTTAGGTTCTCATCTCTGGAGCTGAGTTGAGGAGTCTCGCAGAGAAGAGACTTGCTAAGAATCAAGATTAGGCCATGGTTGAGCTTGGAAGTCTTGCTGGGTGGCAACACTTTCTGGCAGCCGTCTTAACTATTTGGTGCCAAAATGTCTGCACCTGTAGCACCTGTGTGATGGAAAAACACTGTTAGCACAAAGGGTGATAATGACAGGAAACTTAGAAAAATCTTAATACTGAGTTCTTAATTGCAAGAAAGACGTTAGACAATGAGGCTGGCATCATGTAATTTTGGTATTGTGTATAATCAGGTTCCCGGGTACATTATTATGATTATTATTTTGCACTGGCTTTTTTTTTTTTTTTTTCTGTTCCTTAGGACATCTCATCTGCCAGGCTACCCAAATCCATCTTTTTTCCCACTTTTCTTTCTTTTACAAACTGCTCAGTGTGCCTTGCACAGGGATAGAGATCCTTCTTGCCCTCTACCCCATGTCTAAAGACTGAAGGAGTAACTGCAACAGAAATATTGTCCGTGCATCTGTCAGTAGCTCACATCCAAGGCCCACCGTAGCAGGACCTACAAGGGCCTCTGAAATCTGACTTCAGCCCACCTTTTCAGCCTCATTGCTGTTGTTCAGCCTCGTAACCTTTGCTGTCCTTGTGTGGTCTCATCACTACTGCCTCTGAGCAGCCCTTATTTTCACCATGACGATCGTACGTTTTTCCGTGTGTAATGCTGTATCCTTCATCTGTTCTTAACTTGTTTTCCTATACAATTTCTGGGGCTTAATTGTTAAGAGTGTGAACATTGAAATCATAAAACAATTTGTATTAAAGCTTACTAGTATATGACCTAGTATATTCAATATGACATACATTAATAATAAAAGATACATTAATAATAAATGCTATTTACTGAGTTCTTATTATATTCTAAGCTTGGAACTAAGATATTTGCATCCATCTATTCATTCGACATGTATTTATTGAGTGCTTAATATGTACCTGACATTGATACATATCTGAAGTTATAGATCTTGTTCCTCTCCACACAAAGCTCATAACACATTCTCTCATAATGTATGGAAATGGCTTCGCCCAATGCTAGTGTATTAAAAGCACTCAGTAGGTGGAAACTCCTATTGTATTTCTAGTATTCTTTAGGAGTCATTGAAAATATCATTTCTTTTGTAAGAAGTTCACTGACATCTTTTTATTTCTCCAGCAACCTGCACTTGCAGCTTAAAAGAGAACATTGTTAACATTTTGTTGGTCTTTCCTGTGAGACCTGAGACTCTTAAGATATGAATGTAAACCTCTGGAACGGGGCTCTCAAACTCAGCACCACTAGCATTTACAGATGGATAATTCTTTATTTGGGGAGGGGGGCTGTCTAGTACATTATAAACATTTAACAGCATCCCTCATTCTACCCAACAGATGCATTAGCACTTTTTTTTTTTTTTTTTTTTTTTTTTAGCTGTGACAAAGTGTATGGCCTTCAGACACTGGTTAATGTTCTCATGGGGTAGAACCATCCCCATTTGTGAATCCCTGTGGTTCTAGACCTAGAACTGTGGCAGATACAGATTAGTCAGTGATTGAATTAGAAACATAGAAAACAAAAATAGGAAGCAAGGAAAAAAATCATGGAAAAATGAAAGGAAAGAGACGGAGGGAGGGAGGGAGGAAGGAGGGGGAAGGAAAGGAAACCAACATTTATTAAGCCACTAAATTTGACATGCACCATGTTAAATGCTTCACATACATTGATTGCCTCCTATAATCCTCACCACAGTCAAATAAGGTTGGAGCTCTTATTTTCCAGGCTTTAGGGATGAGGAATTTGCAGCATGGAGACACCAACACTGTATGAACAGCAAGCAAAGGAGCCAATATCTGAGCTCAGGCTGTCTGACTCCAAAGGTTATGCACTTAAACAGAGAGAGTGGAAAGGAGAAAGGGAATGAAGAGAAAGGAGGACAAAGGAGAGGGAGACAGAAATAGAGGAGAAAGGGGAAAGGATGAAATCAGTGTAATTCCCAAGTTACAGCAGGAGGTAGAACTTCTAACAGGGATGGTGGAACACAAGATGCAGAGACTTTAAGGAGAACTGACCCTGGGCTTTCATTATTTAGGGACAAATACACCACTAGCTTCACACAAGGTCAAGAGGGTCCCCTGCTAAGGCACCTTGCCTTCTTCTCACTCTACACCTCCTTATTTGATGAAGATCCTGTGGAGTCACCGACATGACTGACTGCCTGGAGCCCATGTATGCCCCGTGGATATATATGCTGTGGGTACTTGGGAACCCAGAATTCACTGTCTAAATTTTCCCATGGTCTCCCTCTTTACTTTTGTGAAACATATCCTAGGCGCATGTGGTGACAGGTTGTGTGTGTATGTGTGTGGGGGGGTATGGACAGGGCTGGGATGTGTGGAAAGAGGACCCATACATGTGTCCCCAAGGCCCTCCTCATTTGGATGAGCCAGACATGGCAGAAAATGGATGGGGCTGCAGATTTGACTGGGGATTGGTTATTGAGAATGGTATCTCTTAGTACTACCACATTTAGCTCAGAATTCCAAGAAGTTCACTAGTTCTAAATTTAAGTTTGACCTTTCTGGTTGAAAGATGCAATACCTTTAACTATTTGAATCATTTGATTAATAATTTTTAAATGTTTAGGTATATGGTATATGGGCCTCCATCTGTAGCTTTTCCCTGTGCCTCGTAATAAGGTTGAGTAAATGTTAAAGAAGAGGGGAGAGAAGACCCAGACATAAAGTGAATAATGTTTGAACATTTTACCCAGCAGCTTTATAAAACAGATGTCCAAGTCCAGTAGACACCTTTTATTTTTCCTAAAGCAATCACATTTATTCTTAATCATAAGATAATTTCAGGTGTGACAGACAAACAGAATTAATTAGAAAATGTGTTGGCTTTAAAACAAATGGAAAATAAGGATTTTTTTTTCTAATTAGATGTCTTTGATCACTTATTTCTCTGACCCTTAGTTTCTCCTTTCTGAATTATATACAGGAGCACTCGCCTTTGCGGTGGCTATGGGACTTAGAGATCATGCTTAGTGTCTGTGATAGGTGCTCAGGAAATGGTAGCTGCTACCTCAGCTGCTACCTCTGATTTCCATCTTCCTTGCAGTTACCTCCAGTAGCTTTGATTGTATCGGATACTTTCTCCAGAAGCACTCAGAACGCAGAGAGGTGTCTGAGTTTACTCTGAATGAATATCAAGCAAGACCTAAATGATTATAGTAGATAATTTTCTGTTCAGAGCTATAAGGGGATTATGTATCAGAAAAATATCAGCCAATTCTAAAGAGGAAGAGGAAGGACAGCAGAAATGAAGACTACCAGAACAGAAATTGCTTTACAATTTTGAACATGAATGTCCCTTTGTGAGGGTTTATAACCAGGTTAGTTAATAGATATACACAGAAAGGGGGAAGGAAAGGAGAGAGAGAGATAGCATGTACTGCCTGACTCATGATTGCCGGGGTCCCCCGACATTTATCCATCACCTGCTGAACTGCTAACATTGTACTATGCACTTTATAGTCACCATCTCATTTCATCCTCATAAACACCAGATGAAGAATGAGTTTAAAATGTGCAGGGGCACCTGGGTGGCTCTGTCGGTTAAACATCTACCTTCAGCTCAGGTCATGGTCTCAGGGTCCTGGGATCGAGCCCCACATCAGGCTCCCTGCTCAGTGGGGAGTCTGCTTCTCCCTCTCCCACTGCCCCTACCCCACTTGTGCTCTCTCTCTCTTGCTCTCGCTCTCGAATAAATATAAATCTTTAAAAAAAAATGTGCAGATAATACATGCTAGAGAAGAACTTTATTTTAGGTCTGCTGCCTCAAAAGCACATGTGTTTTCTATAATAATATTACTCTTCAGTGGTATCATTCCTGGTACGTCTACATATAGTTTGTGGTTTTGAAAAACTTGCATGAGTGCACGTGCACATGTACATACACACACTGAAAGACATTGGGAGATGGTTGGAATTATCTATCTGAATTTATAAATAAAGTGCAGGTAAGTGATAGAACTAGGATTTGAATTTGGGTCCCTTCCTTGGTCCTGCCAGCACAAGACAGGGGTCATGCATGCTATTTTACTGCAAAAGTGAAAACAACATACTTAATTAGCATAGGTTTTTACTTTATCGCATTGGCCTCTCTTCGCTACTTAAAAGCATCAGAGAAAATATTGGTCTTCACCATCCCTGACAGCTGGAGAACAAGCTAGTTAAGATGGATACCTTGAGAGATTGCATTAATAAAGGTACAATTATACTAGGCATGAAGAAGAGACATGCAGAACAGCTTTCTGTATTTAAATGAATTGTTTTGTGATGCAAATTAGTACACTCTGCACTAATGAAGTGAATTCTTTAACTGCTTGAGTCATTTCTGGTTATCATTAAACCATAGAAACCCCATGAAAAGAATTTACAGCTGAAGATGGTGAATAAAACAAGGTGATGAATAAAACAAACCCATTATAAGTTCACCAAATTGATGCAATTCAGCTATTGAAAAGTAAACTTGTTGTTAGGTTTTCAGAGTCCATATTGTTCAATGGAAATAAAGGAAACAGTCCTGGCCTGTGAAGAAACAACAATTAATGCTGAGTTACACTGAAACCAATTACTAGTACCGGCTCCACATTCGTATCATTGCTCAGTCAACAGAGACTCACTGTCTGTGTGCTACGCACTAGAACACGCACTCAAATACAACTCTGAAATCATGGAGACTACCCTCTAGAAGGACAGTCTAACAGGCAAATGTTTATGGAAGCCGGCAGCAGTGTTTTTGTGACAATTGCTACTGTGAAGGCAGAGTGCTATCGAGAGGCATTGGGTCCACGGTGGATATGTTTTTAATTCTACCTGCAAGTGAAGAAGGTTTTGCTCTGAGGTAGCTTGTCCTCTCAATTCTTAAGTATGTGAGGCTGAAAAAGTAGGTGAGGTCTATGCATTTCTGAATCAAAGACAGAGGTGTGATAAGGCACTGCAGGGAACCAGAGTGCCCACTGACACTTGATCAGAGAGAGAGAGGATAAGACAAGTTTGGGGATGAAGCTAGGAGGATGTTGGCCATGATTGTAGTGGACCATGGATGTCATATCACAGAAATTTAGCCTTTTCCTGAAGGAGCTAGGGAACCACTGAGAGATATTAAACAGGAGAGAAATAAACTAAATTTGCTCTTTGAAAGTCTGTCCTGTAAGGATAGGCTGCAAAGGATTGTGACTTGGAGGAGGAGTTCTGAGGCTATCTTCATTGCTCTAGTGAAAATTATGTACCCACACTACGCATAGCAGTAGGAATGGAAAAGAGGAGGAGGAACAGTGAACTGGGAATACTAGAAAGAATGCCTATTGCTCCGACCCTCTGAAGAGTTGCACCTCTTAGTGTCCAAAGAAGGAATGCTTCAGATGTCACCTAAAATACAGGTGTTAATAACAAACATCTGTTGTCACCAGAAAATGATGGACTTTTAGGTCCATAGGCTGCTTTGGTCTGCAATATAACAAAACCCTCTCTGTTCCTGGCTTATGATATCACATATTAGGACTTAGATCATATGATTGGGGGCTGTCATTCCAAAATCTACAGGGCAAGCAAGCAGGCTGAAGATGATACACTCTAGCTCCATCCATGTTGTTGCAAATGGCAAGATTTCATTCTTTCTGGCAGCTGAGTTATAATCCATTGCATATATACATCCCACATCTTCTTTACCCATTCATCTGTCAGTGGATATTTGGGCTCTTTCCATCGTTTGGCTCTTGTTGATAATGCTTCTATAAATGTCAGGGTGCATGTGCCCTTCCATAAGAGTTGACATTGCAATTCTGAGTGTGAAGGCTAGAAACTCAGGCAGCATCTGTATGTTGCAGCCTGGAAGCTGCATTCCATCTTTTTTGGGAAACCTTTGCTCTCGAGGCCTTCAACTGATTAGATGAGGCCCATGCAATTTATGCAGGGTAATCTACTTAAAATCAACTGATTTAAGTTTGAAATATAACTAAAATATATCTTTACAACAATGTCTAGACTATTATTTGACCAAATAACTGGTCGGTATAGTCTAATCAAGCTGATACATAAAATTAACCATTATATCACCTTAAGGACTCAAACTGGATTTGAAGTTTACAAAATTTTATGTGTTTTTAACTCCAAGTTTATTAAAGCATTTAGATTTTATTTCACTTTCACTTTTTTTAAAAGATCAGGTACTTTTAACTGGTTACATTTTCATATTCAAAATCATTCCAGTTGCTTATATATCAGCACAAACTGTTATTTGAAACTGCATCATTCTTCAAAGTCTTGCCTCCTAATAATTCCTTATGTAACAATCTATGTGTAAGGATTTATTTTTTCTCTTTAGGTTTATTAGGCCTAAACTGAATTTGGCAGAGCTTTTAAATTAGCATTGGCATATACTTCAAGATGATTTAGTCCAAGTTTATTGAGTTTTGTCAAACTGTCAAGCATTGTGCTAGGTGCTAGAGAGACTGAGGGGAAAAAAAAAGATTCTTCCTCTGCTCTCAGGAAGCTCTTTTTCCTTCTATTCCTGCTCGACAACAGTATAGTGCACTACAACGCCTGAACAACTACAAAAAAAACATTCAATATGTGGAAAGGATTTCCGAAATAGGGAATGTCACTCTGTTCTAAATAGAACGTGGTGACTTGCCTATTTTATAGAAGGAAGAAAACAAACCTACGTTTCCCTGCCATGCTAATCAGCAGGTCACTGATCGTTTTCAGAGAAACCTACCATTGAAAGTAGAAAGATCTTCTTTCTACTCTCTCAACAAAAGGTTACATTTGTTTCAGAGATTGTGATACATGCAGGCTAGAGGATAGTAAAGAGTAAAACACCAAGCTCTGAAGTTCAGCAGCACCAGCAGCAACTTACAGAGATGCCTCTTGCATCTTGCAGGAAAAGGATGTCTTTAGGTTGCATGATTACTTTTGGCAATGTGAGAATTTGAACCGAGGAGCTACAATGTTTTGGTGCTTCTAGAAGTTGCTATTAAATAATAATTTCTACTCATGAATCATTTATATTGAGGGTAGGGGATGATGACAACTGACATGTTGACTATTCTTCAACCTTTCTTAGGAATTATAGTGCCTGGAAAATACAAGAGTATCTTTTTGCTCTCAGTCTTCCTGTCTCATAATAAATATATAAATTGTTCCTGAATTTGAGAGGCTCATTTTCTCAGGTTTAAATAATAAATTGGCAATGAGAACAGGGAACTTGTGTCATGATGAAATGCTTAAGACATAAATATCTCACTCCATATTTTCTGATGGTATAGCTTGCTCACACCTGTGTACCATTGTTCACTCAAAAGACATATGAATTTATCTTAATTTTATTAGAATCTGCAAACTCCCAAGTAGCTAAATGATTCCTCCCATTATAACAACTAATTTGACATTTATCCTTGTAAGAGTCAAGACTAATGATATTCTTTACGAAAGAAAATATCTTGTGAAATTCTGACATGTTTGAAAATGTTTTCTTATAAGCAAAGTTGTTCTAATAGATTTATGGAATTTTAGAACAGGAAGAGAACTTAGCTGAATTTCAAGCTTTTGTATCTACGGAAATACAGGCTCAGAAAAACCCTCAATCTTGGCAAGGGTGGCCCGAGTGACATTTCATGTCCTCTCTTGGTCTCAGTGACTCTCTGCTCTTTTTTTTGCTGATGCCTATTTCTCTGGAAGCCTTTCCATAAGTCTTTGGTGGTATTTGGTGCTACAATCTATAGGTCGATTAAAAGTACAGTTTCATTGTCTTGCCATTATGCTTTTGGCTGTCATAGCACTTAACATATTGTATAAGTTGTTTATTTATATCTTTGTCTCACTACTATGGTCATGATTTAATTTAGGAAACTGAAAAAAAATATTTGAGGTATTTTAAGCACAAAGAGATTATAAATATGCATATATATGCATATATATATTATAAATATGCATATATATGCATATATATAATATATAGATTATATATATAGATTATATATATAGATTATATATAGAGAGATTATATATATAGAGATTATATATATAGATTATATTATATATATAGATTATATATATAGATTATATATATATATATGCATATATATATAATCTACTCACCAAATCATTGGAAGAGCTGGGACAACAGAAGTCAGGTGACTGCCACTGGACTGTTGAGTTCAAAGACACCCTACAGTAACTGATACAGAGCACAAGAAGCTGCTGTAGCCCCCACAAGCTGTTCCTACAACTCTCTCTCATGCATGCAAGCTGGAAGCTTAACAGTGGCAATCAATCGTGAGTCTCTTCCATTAAGACTCTAAGCTCCATACAAGGTGAGATTATATCTATTCTGTTCACAAGTGCATCCCTAATACCTAGTATGTAATAAGCATCCAAATAAATATTTGCTGAAATAATGACTAAAGTAGTAAATGCATACATGGAATAAATGAGAAAAGTTTAACTTCACATTGACTGTATAAAATACGTAAGACCACATACGACTATGACTTTAAGTCATTCTATTTGATTCTGAAGGCTGAACCTTCTAAAATACTGTGCCTTTTGAAGACTCATTTCTTACTGCTGTATTTAGATACACATCATATCCTGTAAGGTACTAAACTTTATACCTCTGCATCATTCATTTCCTTGTCAATGTTGCCCTTCTTCCACCTAGAAAAATCTTGATATCCTATAAAAGGCAGTTAAATTGTTCCAGAAAATCTGCCCCAAGTCCTAATAACAGAATATCTCGCTCAACTGTTTATTATACTAGTCTTTTGAGAGTTGCAAAAGCATAAGACTTTTGAAGTAGGCAGAATGGTTAAGGAATCAGATAAACCCGAGGTTAAGTCTTGGTGCTTCCATCTCCAGCTTTAAGACCTTGAACAAGTTAGTTTGTGCTTCCATACTTTCCTTTCTTAACATTAAAACATGATGAGAATCACCACACGTCTATAAAAAAAATAAGCATGGGTGTTGGCACATGATGAATTCCTATAGTAGTAATCTTCTCTAAATAGGTGTTCTTTTTCTTTTCCCTCTTTTCCTTCTCATTATTCTTAAGAAAAATATTCCACCCTTAACCTCCTCTTTTCCAACTCTTCTTATTTTTATTCCATGACCTCTCCTTTTATGCCCTCTTCTATTTTGTCAGTGCCATCTATCTCTTGGCTGCCCAAAATAGCTTCACCATGGCAACCCACATACATACTGCCCTTCCCTTGTTTTATGTTCCAGAATGTTCTGCTGTCTGAAAATTACTTGATATATTTCCTTTGCATTTAACATTTAACAGACAATATGCCCCACTTTGGTTTTAAGATCAAAGGGTTATTCCCATGATGTGAACTTTTGATGTCACCATATGAAAACCCTTAGGCCAGATTTTTGGGAGGCAAGAATGCTCTTGCTGTCATAATTAGCTGCCAACATCTGACAGATGCCCTATATTCTCAATATAGCCCTAGAACCTCCAAAAATAAATGGATTCTGAAAACCTCAGATGCATTTTCTAAAGTATGACACAGACAATGATATAGACTCCTGCGTTAAGGAAAACTTGATTATGTCAAGTCATATTCATGTTTATTAGATGCATATTTAAGACATAGGAATACATTGAGCTATAAGCTGTAATACTTTAATAGTTTCAAAGTGGTGAATTTCATGATGGTTAATCAGGGAGAATGAGAAGAATGGGTTTGACTGGCTAGTATGCTAGAACATGTAGACGCAGGCAAATATTCTACATGTGTATTTCAGGACAGTCATTTACATCTTGTTTTAATCTGAATCAGTCCATTGTGGTAGCTTTAAAACATGGCCGCACATTCTTTGAAAGTCCTCCCATTGAGAGGTGGGATCTATACCTCCCTACCCCTTGGATCTGGTTGGCTTGTGATTGCTTCAACCAGTAGAATACAGTGGAACTGACACCAAAAGACATCCAGGGCTAAGTCACGTAAAACCTGGAAGCTTCTGACTTATTCACCAACAGCCTCCTCAGAGCCCTGACCAAACTTATAAAAAGTCCTATGGCTACTATGGCTACTAGTAGAGGCTACTATGCTAGAGAAGCTACTGTTGACAGTCCCAGATGAGTTCAGCCTTCCAGCTATTTCTGTCAAAGCCCTAAAAATGTAAGTAAATAATGTCTTAGACTTTCTAGATCCCAACTGCCCACTGGATACTACCTAATGACCACCATCGATGTCATGGTGCTAAGTCTGAATTCCTGATCCACAAAATCATGAGCAAAATTAAATAGTCATTGTTATTAGTCACTAAGTTTTGGTGTACCCTTTTGCACAGGAATAGATAACTGGAACACTAATCAATAAGTAATGGACAGGAAGGACTTACTTCTGAGTCTCCAAGTTTTTGAACGTTTTGGAAAGTCTGAGTGAGTAAAAATAGTATTTCTGAGAGTCTTTTATCAGGCCAAAGTATAACGATGAATAAATTTATAAGAAAGACTGAAGTGACACATGCATGCCTCTTGCTTGTGTGTGACCATATGTGCACACCTAAGTGTATGTGTTTACATTTCTATAATTTAAAAAGTGACAGCCACGATATGTCATCAGTTTTTTACCCAGTATCCATCTAAGTCATTGTTACAAAACTGATATCACTGCCTTTTTTTATTTGTGCTTTGGAAGAATTAAGTAATTACGTGAGTCAATGTCCTAACATGGTACATCTGCTATAAAGATAAAGGTGTTAATATTTTTATAAAGCATCAAGATTCCTTCAATGCAATAATTATTGCTATTTCCATTACACAACCTTTTCTTTATATTGGCTGTCTGCTACCTGTTAAAGCCAAAATCAAATTGTACCTCCTCTAGGAAGCCTTCCTGGGGTTACCCACAAAGAAGAATTTTCTTCATTCCATGCACTAACAACAGGTTGCTCACAAACTTGTTCTGAATCCATTACCATGTTTTATTGGAATCTATTGATTATTCTACTTTTCTTTATAGACCATTTGATCCTTGTAACAGACATTTTTATACATATTTGTATACCTAACATCTAATAAGTTGTAAAACCCACTGAGTTTCCCTTTTTTCTCAACTGTCAGAATGTTCACTATTTAGTTTTGTGTTCAAATTCTAGTAAGTAGGCTTTGTGTAGATGTTTTCAACATTGGGAAATTTGAATAATAAATATTATGGAATGAAACAAATGAATGTGTTTCCATATAATAAGAATTTTTTAGTATAGATGTCTACCAACATCTGAATGAGAAAATTGAAAAATTTTTTTTTAGATCAAAAAAATTACTGATTCTTTATTCAGTTCTGGAGGTAGCTGCGATATAATTGCGTGACGAGGTAAGATCGTAATCATAAGCCATGATTGACTCAAACCTCAATTGAGCAAGCTTAGCTGTTTAGTTGTTCTTTCTTTGCATACCCTATACTTGAGCAGAAATGGCAAAAGGAAGAAATTCTTATTTTATGTATTTAAAGCAAAACTAGATAGCATTCCAGATTTGTAATAAGTACAGCAGATATAACAGTCATATTTGATTTAGTAGAACTAAATTTGGACATAGAAATCTGTTCAATCACAAGAGAAATGAATTAACCATACATCATGTATTGGGCTGAAATTAAGGGACAAAATAATAATGAAACACTAATGTAATAATATGGCCAAACAACATTTTTATCTACTTTTGTAACTTTTTAAATTTAGAGGACTTTTAAATATAAGACAAAACGTGCATTTTTACTTAAAACACAAGTACCAAAAAATCATCTAAAATAATAAACATTAGCTCAATTGATTAAAGTACAGGCATCTTGCTATATAAATCCTAACCTAGTGTCTTTATAAACTTATATAAAATAAGGTGTCTAGTTGAAAGAGTAAAAAAAATAAACCTTATGTCTCTTTTCAGCCTAAATTTTCTTATGCTGAAATGACCATATCCCACCATGGAGTGGGTTTACAGTTCTTCCCTCCTGTTGCCATTCATCTGTGCAAAGCACGTTTATACATTATTTATATTACCACAATTTCCTGAAGAAGGTTTGCTGTTTTAAATTTCAGTGTGATTCCTTATCTGCCCTAGTCTTACAGTAGTTTTTCTGAGCTGGTGGTCTGTTTTTGTGAAATATTTTCTAAGCAAGCATGTACTGCTTCACAAACGATCCCTTATTTTTGAGAGATTCTTTTTAAACCTTAAATGCATAATATAGTGCAAGATGACTGTGTAAGACTCTAAGTACTCTGAAGGGCTAACTTTCATGAGCATATATGACATATATTTTGACTTACAATATTAAAAATTAGCATGTGGGGGTGTCTGGGTGGCACAGCAGTTAAGCGTCTGCCTTCGGCTCAGGGCGTGATCCCGGCGTTGTGGGATCGAGCCCCACATCAGGCTCCTCCGCTGTGAGCCTGCTTCTTCCTCTCCCACTCCCCCTGCTTGTGTTCCCTCTCTCACTGGCTGTCTCTATCTCTGTAGAATAAATAAATAAAATCTTTTAAAAAAAATTAGCATGTGGTCAGAGTACAAAGGATTCTTAGGACAGTGAAAATACTCTATTACACCTGATGAATGCAAGTCATTATACATTTGTCCAAACCCATAGAACGCACAACCAACCAAGATCAAACCCTAATGCTAACTATGAATTCTTGATGATAATGGTACATCAGTATAAGTTCATCAGTTGCAACAACTGTATCACTCTGGTGAGAGTGTTGATAACAGGAGAGGCTTATGCATATGTGGGGCAGGGCATATATATGGAAATCTCTGTACCTTCTGCTTACTTTTAAAGCTGTCCTAAAAAAGTTTATTCATTATGAAAATTAGCATGTGATTAACATAGGGAATATATCTGGAATTTATGTTCTTTCCCAAACATTCTTGTCTCCAGAGCTATATCCTTGAACTGCCTGCCCATTTTACTTCATTTTACCTTTGCCTTTAACAGTTTTATGAAAACATTTAAGGATGACTTAATGTGGCAGAATAAACACCAGACTAGGATAAAGAAGACATAAATTCTAGTCTAGAATCTATAATTTACTGGATAAGGGATCTTGATTATATCACTGAAAATTTCAGGAGCTTTGTTTCCTTATATATAAAATGAAGATGATGCTATTCTTATCTATTCTTATGAGGTCACCTGTGTCTTATAGAAATTAGATTTTAAAAGCATAAAATAGTATGTAAATACTATGTGGCCGTGGCAGTAGTACTGTTAGCATTTTTATAAATACATATTTTCATTTTGGCTAAGTTAGCTAAATACTGGGAGAGAGCAATAAATAAATAGATAGATGATAGATAGATACATGATAGATAGATAGATAGATAGATAGATAGATGATAGATAGATAGATAACAAATACCAGAAAAACCCCAAAAACCCACAATGCAATCTCAGTTTAGTCTACCAATTTAAAAAGAAAGTTAAAAAAAAAAAAGTTTTGAAAAGGACTTACTTTTTATATTCTTCACTAGATGGAAATTAAGTTTGTTAGAGATTAAGTGATGGCACATGTTAGCTTTTTAATTAACAGAATCATTGTAATGCTTTATCAATAGAGAAAACTATTCCAAACCTCCATTAGAGTATGCATTTAAAAAGAAGAGAAGCAAATTGTCTTCTCTCAGTTTTAAAAAGGAAGCTGTGTTTATTGGTTAAGTCTCCAGCTCTAGAGGTAGAGAGACTTGGGTTTGAAGACTGATTCCTGCACTCAATGCCGCTGTGCCTTCAGACAGGAAGCCCCACTTCACTCTCCCAACTGGGAGTCAACAAAGAACTGTGTGCATTTTCCTGCGATTCTAAAATATTCCTGCTGCTTTCATATTTGACTCGTATTTCATCTCTCACCCCATATGCCCCCTACATATTCTGATGTGACCAAAAGCCTATTTAGTTACTTTTAATGGATATTAAGATTCTTAATGAATCTCATGCAGTTTTTTTTATGTAAACTGGGTATATTTTTTAAATTTTTTTAAAATTTCAGGTCAATTAATTAACATATAATGTATTATTAGTTTCAGAGGTAGAAGTCAGTGATTCATCAGTCTTATATAACACCCAGTGCTCATTATATCACGTGCCCTCCTTAATGTCCATAAGCCAGTTAGCCCAACCCCCCACCCCCTTCCCCTCCAGCAAATTTATCTATTAGTAATTCTGTTGGCGTTCAAAACCAAGTTCAAGGCCAGAATGAGGACTTTTTTTATACTTTTAAACTGTGGAGCGGACTGTTACATATTCAGGTTGTTGAGATTCTATGGATGCTGAGTATAATGGGAATCATATAGAAGAGTTTAGAATAAACTTTCTTACATAAATCAGAAAGAATAATAGGTTGTTTCTAATTTTAGCTGCAGCCATGATAATGCCATGCTGAATGATGACTGGTTGGAGCAGACCATTCTGGCCTACATTCATCAGTTTCTCATTGTACATCTCAGCCAATTCAATCCGAGTATATTGGGAGATGTGTTCCCAAGACTCTGGGGCATTTTATCTCTGATTAGTTCTCTTCCAATGCTTCACTCCAAAACACCCAGTCTTTTTCTGCCATTAGTCCTCTTTTGTCTTCCCAACCCCCAATTACCTCTGTTTCTAATTCATACTAACCAAAACTATTCTCCACCACCTACTGTGAATTACTTTGTTATTGGGCTCCAGCATTACAGTAGGAAGTATATTTTGTAAATAAGTCTGTGTGGAAATGAATGTTTGCATTTGTGTAGGGTTTAGGAAGATACAGTAATATACCAGTAATATACCAGTACTGTAAAGAGTTGTATACTCATGTGCAAGTAATTATTAAATTTTCAGATGGATGTGGAGACACAACTCAAGGCATATTTGTGTATTTGGAGTATATAGATAATGCATAACTTTGTCAAATAAGAATAGCGGTATTGAAAAAAATAAGTAAAGCTTACAAATAAGATGATAATATTTTGGCACCTGATTGATAAATATAATTAATAGTTCTTAGTATTTATTAGCATATATCCAACTTCGAGCTCAGTTTTGAGCTGATGTGATCATAATAGCTTTCATTTGAATTATGCTTAAGAGTTTATCAGTACTTTCTATTCTGTTATGCATTTAAAGCCTAATAATCATTTCTTAAATTATATAATTCCCTTTATTTTGTAAATGGAGACATTATGACTGAGAAAGATGAGGTGAATTTCCCAAGTCAAGCATGGATCCAAAATTTAATCAAGATTTCCCTCAACCCCTAAATAGAAAGATTTTTCTACTGTGGCATGCTAGGCACCCACAGATTTTGTAATGTAATTGTGCAGCATGCTTTTGAACCCCATGACGGTCTTTAAAAATTCAGTAGATTTGAGCCGCTTTCTTCCAAGATAGATACCATTTTCACCAGGGAATTATCAAGTCACTTTAAACCAGCCTGCTTATAGAAGAACTGTCTGCACTTAACTCATGGTTTTGTTTTTTGTTGTTGATGGTGATTATTCCTATGGGGTAAGAATAAGAAGTGTTAATGGAAAGGAGATGAATTCTGCCTTTGAAATTGAGATCTGACATTGAATCTTTTTTCCGTGCCATATCTGTATGATATTGGAGAAGTTAGGCAACCTATCTCCAGTTTCCTCGTCTATGAGAAGTTAATATCCATTATTCCCTCAAAGACTATACAATACTGTGAAGATTAGATGATCTGAAACATGTAGAAAGGTCAAGCCTAGTAGTAATAGAGTGGATTTTTAATAAGTAGTATGTCTCATTTCCCTGTCCCCTTACTAAAGGTAATTCCACATTGTTTAGCTTTTTTGTGTTTAAGAACTATTGGTGTGCATTTTAAGTAACTAAAACTCTCAAAACAATAGTTAGTATATTAACATTAATTACAATACAAAACAAAACAAAACACCAGTGCTGTGTCTATATAAGGTATATAAAATCAGTCATTATCTATGTAGAACTGTTAACATCATTCCTTATCTATGTAGAACTATTAACTCCATAAACATATCTCTTACTCAAAACATAAGTTCATGAATGTTCTTTCGTTGTTGCCAGGCAGATGCTGTGTAATGCATCATACTTCTAAAGAGGAGGTGCTCAGTCCTACAGTTTCTTGGAATCTACTCAGTTCAACACACTAATGTTATAATCCCTTCATCATTATCACCATTATCACCATTATTATCATCATTCTTTTCCTTCTTATCATCATTTCTAACATATATTGAGTGTTTACCATCTGCCAGGCCCTTACCAAATGCTTCATATGAATTGCCTTATTAATTCCTCATTACCACACTTACAAGGGTACCATCTTAATTCCATAGTATAAATAAGAATAACAAGCTTTATTGTGGTTAGATAATCCATTCAAGGTCAAGAACCAGCAGGTAGTGGAGTTAGGATTTGAATATAGGCAGTCTTATTTGAGAGTCCATTATGCTTCCATGTCTTCATTAGGCCATAATATTCACATATATATTCAATGATGGCAAAAATATATCTTACATATTGATCAAAATTTGAGAACAGAAATGTGAAAGTTTCAGACTCAGTTACTTAAATTCCCAGAGATATAACGCTATGTTTTAGAGGTGTATCTAGGAGGCGGGCAGGTTAGGACAGACTGAAGTTATCAGTGCTTGAGAGCATTTCAGTAACACAGGTTGAGAAGTTTCAAGAATTTTTAGGATCAAACTTTAGCATGCCTGAAGTAATCCACTTAGGTGAATATTTCAAATCTCTAGTCATCCCCAGATCATGAAATGCAGCATTTCTTTTTTATATTGTCAAAAATCTCTATTTGTTTCATGTGTATTGGTATTCATGTATTCTATTCTACTCAACAAAATTATAAGCACTTCAAGGACAGCGACCAAGATTTCTGCTCTTTTTCAGTGTTACACAACCTATCATTCTGCATGTGAAGTACCTGCCTGGTGTGAAGGGAAAAACTTTGTATTTGACATTAGAAAACCATGTTTTCAGCCTCAGGTCTTGCTCTTACTACCATTATTACCTCAGACATGCTACTTTCTTTGAAACTTCAAAATTGGGTGATAAGGTAGTATCTCAAAAGAGAGACTTGATAAATACAAGGTAGTAAACTGCTGTGTCAGAAGTTTATAAATCTACTTTCAGTATTTCTTTTAAAGAAATTATTAAAATCATGTATATATTACTGTGCTCTCAAAAATCTATTTAATAATTATTTTATTGTAAACTATTAGCTTTAACTTATTTCACATTTTTATATAACCTATCTAACCTTATATACACATGATTATATTTAACACTGAGTCATTTCCATATTCTAGGTCATGAGTAAAATAGTTTTAAATACACTGTACTATTTAATCCTTGGAACAATTCTTTGACATGAGTATTATTATCCCCAGCTTGCAGAGGCAAAAATTGAGGTGTTAATCTCAGATAACCAATTTATCCCAAAATACAGAGCTAGTAACTAGAAGACATATTCAATAGTTTAACATGTTTATGGATTACAGAGCATGTTAAAGGCCCACCTAGGACAAATTAAGTTATAACATTATTTTTTTTATTAGGAAGTATGCTCTGAATTTCAACGAACAAATTTTAGAGCAATAGTTTACTTCCTCTGTTTAATTCATTCCAGGATTAGCTACATAATTCCCTGGGCCCAACACAAAATAAAAATGTAGATTTCCTTATTTAAAAATTAAGAATTTCAAGATGGACACAACAGAGCATTAAATCAAGAGTAAAGAACTTGTGACACATCTGATAAAGGATTAGTATCCAAAATATATGAAGATTTATAAAACTCAACACCCCCCAAAACAAATAATCTAGTTAAATTGGGCAGAAGATCTGAACAGACATTTCTCCAAAGAAGACTTGCAGATGGACAACAGACACATTAAAAGATGCTCATCATCACTTATCAGCAGGGAAATGCAAATCAAAACTACAGTGAGATATCACCTCACAACTATCAGAATGGCTGAAATCAACACCACACGAAACAACAGGTGTTGGTGAGGATGTGGAAATAAAGAACCCCTCTTGAACTGTTGGTGGGAATGAATGCAAGCTGGTGTAGCCACTGTGGAAAACAGTATGGAGATTCCTCAAAATGTTAAAAATAGAACTCCCCTATAATCCAGGAATCACACTACTGGGTATTTACCCAAAGAATACAAAAAATGCTAATTCAAAAGGATATATGCACCCCTGTGTTTATAACAGCATTATTTACAATAGCCAAATTATGGAAGCAGCCCATGCCCATTGATTGATGAATAAATTAAGAAGATACACACACACACACACACACACACACACACACACACACTGGAATATTATTCAGCCACAAAAGAGAATGAAATCTTGCCATTTACAAAGGCATGGATGGAACTAGAGAGTATATGCTAAGTGAAATAAGTCAGTCAGAGAAAGACATATACCATATGATTTCACTCATATGTGGAATTTGAGAAACAAACGTGCAAAGGTGAAGAGAGAGAGAAAGAGAAAGATAGAGAGACCAAGAAACAGACTTGTACCTATAGAGAGTAAACTGATGGTAACCAGAGGAGAAGTGGGTGGGAGTTTGGGTGAAATGGTGATGGGGATTAAAGAGTTCCCTTGTTGTGATGAGCTCTGGGTGATTAAAATAAAAACTTAAAAAAAAAAAAAAAGGTAAAGACCTTGTGAGCATGGTGCCCAGTGCAAGTACACAGATCACATGCCCATGAAGCCAATTCTGGTCCTTCCTCTAAAGGGTGCATGAAACTAAGTTTTTATAGACCCAAGTATCTATGTCTTCTCTGATTAATAAAAGGGATGCAAGTCCTCTCATATAGGAAGAAACTGTAGGGATTTATATGCTACTTTCTTTACAGTGAAGTTTGATTATTTGACTCATATTTATGAGGCAGAAACTTCTTAGCAAAAGGACATGATGAAGCTTCCATTCTTTATCATCATCCTCATTATTATTAATTCAAACTCCATCATTATCATAATTGCATTTATTATTAACCATCATTATCTGATTATATTCTATGACCAAGAAGTATACCATAAGAAATTACCATCTGATTTAATCATAAGCAAAATATTTAGGAAGTTCAATGGCTAAGACATTTGCCAAGTAGCATACATCCTGCAAATAACGGAGCATGGGTTTCAAACCAGATATCTTGGGTTCCAGTGCCCAGTGTCTTTTCTGCATATTATCTAATAGAAGAACATTTTAGCAAGCACTGTTAGGAGACTTCATGTTTATAATCAGATTATCCAAACATTCATTTGTAAACACTAAAAGTTTCATCCTCAGAAATGTGTTTCTGTTGTTTTTCTTATACTTTTTTCTCTTTTGTTGAGGAACAGAACAATTTATCAAAAAGATTTAAGAGGACACATAAAGGAACAGCAAGCCTTAAAAGTCTGCAAGATAATTTCTGCCTCTTCATTCCATTTGAGTAGAGAAGGGAATTAAATATACTTGGGGGAAAAAGGTTGAATTATTTGTTGTTTTTTATTTATTTGTTTTAGAATGATATTGTAGAATTCAATTATCCATGTGTGTAGCAATTCAGATAATTTTATTTAAAACATACACATAAGTATTAGAATTTCCAATTTAAATGTCAGAAGACTATTTGCATATGAACTGTCCTTCCACAATTATTGAAAGATCCCTAATTTATATTTCTATACCCTAATTCATATTTCTATAAAATTAATTAGAACATAAGGGCTAAGTTGAAAGTTTATTCTCTTATTCTTCAAAAAGATGGTTTAGTTTATTTGATTTTATTAATTTTGGTTCAATGTATCAATGCCCTTCTTCCTATATGAGTCAAAAAAGCATTATTGGAATGTGAAACTGATTTCCAAATTATGCTAGAGACTATTACATGGAAATATAATTTTTAACATCATTCCAATTAAATCTCTATAAAAAACATATTCTAACTCCCTCATGTTTTCTCTACTTTTCTAAATACATGTTGATGTGATAAAATTATATTTACTTCCATTTAACCAGTTCAACTGGTAGTTCAATACACACGTGCACACACACACACACATACGCACACAAGTGTAGCTACCATCTAACTAGAAGCCTGCATCTCCCACTCCCATTTGTTTCTCTATATAATCTTAGGTCACTCCTTCTGATCACTCCTTAGAATTCCTGGTATATATTATTCTGGTAAAGTCT
Organism: Ursus maritimus; assembly: GCF_017311325.1. Taxonomy (NCBI): domain Eukaryota; kingdom Metazoa; phylum Chordata; class Mammalia; order Carnivora; family Ursidae; genus Ursus; species Ursus maritimus. The sequence goes on from NW_024424008.1 coordinate 22,368,396, forward strand.
CTTAGGTTGTCTCCAAAACTTATTGCTAACAAATAATGTGAAGAGCATCTTCACATGTCTCTTTGGACCTGTTGACTAGGTTGTCTTGGGTAGGTAAATCCAGAAATAGAAGGGCTCAGGTTGAGGCCTCATATTTAATTTTGTTTTTCCAGATTGTTCTCTAAATGGTATATCACTTTTAACCCACGTTAGCAAGTACTTGGCACTAATAAAAAGCATTTTGATTTTTGTCAGTCTAATGCACATAAGTAAATACCTCATCTCTAAAACATTTGCTAATTACTAGTGAGGTTGAGAATTTCTTAATATTCTTATTAGGCATACAGGCTTTCTGGTTGATAAATTACGTGTTTTCAGTTCTTTGACTATATACGTTGCTTTTATTGACTTTTCCTCACTGATATTCAGGTGTTCCTGGTGTATTCTAGGTGTATCCAGTATATCAATTCCCAGTAGGTAATCCATCTGTTTACCTTGTATATTCCACTGCATTTAATACTTTTAGATTTAAATTTCATATATGTCTTTAAACCATCTGGAATTTATTTGTATATATAGCAAGAGATAAGGATCTAAATACTTTTTCCCCTGTAAAGGTAGCAAAATATAATGGATACAAGAAAAGACTTTATAGCCAATCCAGTAAGTTTGTATCCTGACTTTGCTACTTGTGTGTCACTGTGTACAACTTACTTAACTCCAGCCTGTGCCTCAGTTTCCTGATCTGTAAAACACAAAGACAATGCCTATCTTATAGGACTGTCTTCTTAAGAGAGTTAGCAAATTTGCAGTGTTTAGATCATTGCCTGACATGTTTTGGATACCACATAGGTACTGTTATTGGTTATATCATCATCATCATCATCATCATCATCATCATCATCAATGGACTGATATTTCCAACATTCTTTTACAAAATAACCCATTCTATATTGATACACTAATTTTCTAATGCTATCTCCATTATGAACTAAATTCCAAAAAAAATAACATGGGTAACTTTCTGGACCCATATTCTAACACACTGGTTTATTTCTCTTTTGATTTAATTGCATGAAATTGTATAATTTATTGTGGCTCTAAATGTCTTAATAGCTGTTAAATGAGACCTCTCACCATTTTTTCTCAAGTTTTACTATCAAAACACTATTATTATTCCATACAAATTTTAGAATTAACTTATTTTTCAAAAAAATCTTCTATTTTATTAAAATTATTTTGAAATTATCAATTAATTTGGGAAATATTGAAATCTTTATAATGCTAAGTCACTGTATTTGGTGTGTGTTAGTCTCAGTATATTTGCATTTTGTATTATTGTGTTTCATAAATTTCTTCAGAAGAAATTGTTAGATTAATTTCCAAATATGTTATATTTTTGTTGTTAAAGCAAATGATCATATTTTCTCTTTCATTTTCAACTTGAATTTATTGGTAAAAAGGAACAAGTGATTTTTAATGTTGGCCTTTTATCTATCACCTTTCTGAAAATTTGTGGAAAATTTGTGATTGTAACAATTGTTCTATCATAGGTTATGATGTATCTTTAGATACTTATTGTTTTTTTTTTTTCCTTTGAATCTGTATTGCTTTTTTCTTGTCTGGTTGCATCAGTCGGGACTCTTTGTACAATGTTAAATAATAACACTCATAGCAAACAGTTTTATCTTGTTCCTGACCTGTAAGGAACAAATAATCTGTATTCTAGATGTCTGGAACATTAATTGTATTAATTTTTTCATCAGAAATAACACATATTAATATAAGAATTAATTTTAAAAAAAATAATAAGCCTATCGTAGAGAAGAAATAAGTATTTTATACCAAGAGCTTAAATATAATTTTATCTGAACAAATTAATTTAGGAAAAGATAGCTAAAATGTTATGTAAAACAAAATGACATTTTACAAGACTGTCTGAAAACAAAACAAAAAAAAGTTTCATTCTGCATGTTACTGAGAATAGCCTTGAAGGCTTTGCCTCTACCTACTGGAATAGTTTATTTTTATATTAAGTTCTATAGTATGTTCGTTAAGATGTTTTACAGGTAATGAGTTCTTTGGATGAAAGAATTGTGAATCTGGAATAGAAGTTTGTTTTTCTTAAGATTTTATTTATTTGTTTTAGAGAGAGAGAGAGAGCATGCATTAGCAGGGGGGGCGGGAGGAGGGGTGGTGAGGAGCAGAGGGAGAGGGACTAGCAGACTTAGAGTTGAGCCCAGGAGTAGGACCTGGGGCTCAATCCCAGGACCCTGAGATTATGACCTAAGCCAAAATCAGGAGTCCAAGATTTACTCGTTTAACTGACCGAGCCACGAGGTGCCCCAGAAATAGAAGATTTTTTGGTAAGCTTGACCTTGAACAAGCCACTTAACTTCTAATCTACATTTTTTTTAGGATTATTAAAAATTAAATAAAATAATGAAGTAGTATGACGCATAGTTTCCCTCCCTCTCTTTTCTCTCATTAGCAAACGCATCTGTGACTTTTGTTTACTTAACACATGTGACTATTAAGATGAATGGATATAAAATCATTATATCAACAAAAGACAGTGTAAGGAAGAATATGTCCTTCTGCTTGTTTGTTGACTTTAAGAACTTTAACAATTTTATCCGTTAATTCTGTAAGAATGCTTTCTGAAAATTGTGTGTACCATTTCTGCATCTCTTTTTTCTGTTTCCTTGATGAACTAGAAGAAAGCCATAGAAATACTACTGGTCTAAAATAGTTCGTTGACCCTTCTTACCTAATCCTTTGTTTTTTCTGATCAGAAAATAATATAAAATCTCAGTGCAAAAGGTTTCTCAGTGCCAGGGCAAAGATGTATATAAAATATTCTTTCTATATCTCAGAAAATAGTGACAGGTAGACTTCTGGAATTAATTCATAATAAACTGTATCTTGTATGTGTTTCTGTGTGTACATGTGTGTTTGCTGTTTTATTACTAAAATTTTATAAGTAGTGCCTACATGAGGTAGATGTATTTTCTAATGATCTCCATCATCAAGTGCCTCAAATTCCAGGAAATAGCATTTGACATATTTCAGAGAAAAACTTGACTGAATAGATTGTGCAGCTTGATTATAACCTTTTTATTCTGTCTCCTATTGTGCTTTGACATGTAATACCAACATTGTTCTGTTGCCTACAATTTGCATCCATGTAAGTCATAATAAGAAGAAAGCATCTGTGCCCCTATGCTATGCAAAGCTATTGAGGCATTGCTGCAGATCAAGCAAATAACAGAATCAGAATTCAATCTGCCATGTTGCTCTACGCCTTATTTTGTTAAAAGCATTAATGCTAAGCAGAGTGCTTTCACATCTGTAATCTCTGTAATGCTCACAGCAAGCCCAGAGATAAGCAGGACAGCAATCATGAGCTTCATTTGACACCAAGAAAGGTGAAGTTCACAAAAGCTGATGAACTGGAAAGTAGCAGGGTTGTGACCTGAAACCAAGTCATCTTTTTTCCAGTTGAATACCTTTTCCCAAGGCAGTGAGAGAAAAGTGTATCCATCGTTTCACTCCTCTTTTCATTTTTTTATAATAATATTTTTTATTATATTATGTTAGTCACCATACAGTACATCCCTGGTTTTTGATGTAAAGTTCCATGATTCATTAGTTGCGTTTAACACCCAGTCGCTCCTCTTTTCAGTTCAGCGCCATGGAAATTTGGAGCACTGTCTTTGGAAAAGGAAAAAAAAATGTTAACACTTCAAAATAACTTTTAAAAATTCTTCTAAAAATGGTTTAAATATTTATTTTCACTACTTCTTTTTAAAATATCTTACTGATACTTGAAGAGCTATCTACATTTTCTTTGTATCAGGTACAAATTTGAAGGTTTAAACCAGTAAGACTTCAACAAGAGAAGAACCAGGAAGAGATATATATTGGGAGATTTATTGCAAGGAATTGTCTTGTGTGCTTAGAGGGGATTGCTGGGCAAACCTGAAATCCTTAGTGGGGATTGTCAGGAAGGAGCTGTAACTCTGGGGCATACGGTGAATCTACTGGTCCCAGATGGAATTCCTTCTTTGAGAACTGTTCTGCTTTTAAAGGCTTTTGATTGATCGATTCAAGCCCATCAAGATGATCTAGGATAATCTCCCTTAGCTAAAGTCAACTGATTATGGACTTAATCACATCTACAACATATCTTTACAGCAATACCTAACTTAGTGTTTGAATGCCTGGGAACTGCAGCCTTGCCAGGATGACATTAAAAAAAAAAAAAAAATCACAGCATTGAAGTGGAATCCACACAGACTGTAGAAGAAACACTGACTTGGGGATTGAGGAAAGATCTTGCCTTGATGATCAGTTCTCACGGTGATTTGCTAATTTTTTTTCTTGAACCTTTTTTAGCCATCTTTCCTTATCTGTGAAATAGGCATGATATTAAGCTGTTTGAACAACATTACTAAGATTAAATGACATGATTATTCACCTATAAAGATTTTCATATTACTCTCTTACCTAGTACCAGGTATTTCCCTTCAGATCAATTAACTCAGTATAATTGAATATGTAATTGTGTATGTTTATTTATATTTGACTTTCTTCTTACATTATAAGCTTCAGGATCATTAGTACCATATTCTTTTTGCTTACTATTAAATCTCCATAAATTTTCTTCCAGCTGTGTCATTGTCTAAGAGGTTCAATACCAGATCTCAACATTTTAAACAGAAAGATACATAAATAGGCTTTGAGCTTTGCCAAGTGCTAAGGAATGTAAGAAACCAAGATATCCATATAGCACCAGACTCCTCTGACCTGAAGTTAATTTCCTTGGGTGGAGTCCACTAAATATTGCAAAATAGACTAAAATCTCTGCTTTGAGCTTTCATAGTGTAGAATATGACAGTTTATCCAATTGGTACAAATGATAAATAAATGTAGATAATTGAGCTCTGTTTCTGTCTTCTCTGAACCATGAAATGCAATTTAGAATTTGCTCTTTCAAATTAAAATCAGGGAGAAAAAAAGGAAGCAAACAAGACAGGGCAAGCTGTTCTCCAACCCTGCATTCTAAAACCAGGGTCTTAGCAGAGCCCTCTGACAGCTGTCATTACAAATCAAATACCCTCATAAGCAGAATTCTCTTCATTTCAGCAGTGCTGACATGGTGCAGAGAAGATTATGTCTCATAATAGAAATTCAAATAATGACAACTTTGTTACCTCCTGTTCATCCCCTCAACTGAGCCAAAAGAATGGGTCTTGTCCTGGACCTGGGATTCAGTCTCTGAACATGGATCAGAAAAATGCCTGCTGACCAGAGGTTATTTACATCAATGTTCAACCTTCTTCCACTCAGGAAGGTTAAGAAAACCACCCCCAAGGAAGTACAAAACATGACTGAATTTGCTCAAGGTCATGTCACCAGTTGATATGGGTACTGGATATGACAACTCTATTCGCCAGTCTTCCGCGCTAGTCAGGACTGTATCCTCCGTCTTGCGTTGGAGCCAAAGATCAGCACCAGGGGTGGTCACCATGCTGTCCTCTCTCTTTCTCAATCATTAAAATTATTTTCTGGGAAAGATGCCAAATTTTATATAGTTAATGACAGAAGAAGAAGAATCCTGTGATTGTGACATGGAGAAATCCACGAAAAGACTAAGAGGGAAAAAACATGAAGGTGCAAATGGGAAGCAGCAACACAAGATGAGATAAGGTTTTCCTGAATGGTGGGATACAAAAGTGATATGAAAATAACATGAATCAAAAGTTGCTGCTGCTTTTTACCATGTGGAAGTTACAAGGTGCCTGCACTACAAAATCGAGTAATTATTTTAATTATATGATTATGTTGCAAAAGTTTTTATTTTAGGTTTCCTTTTAATTGTAAGGTGTCAATACATTTCTAATACAATACAATTTACCAAAAAAAAAAAAAAAAAAAAAAAACAAACCCAGATTTATGCAGAACTGTTGAGATATATATCTCTTGTCTAAAGTAAGATGCACCAGTATTTTGCACTGGGACATGCATCAATATGTCTCAGAGAAATGATCAGATCCCAAAGGCAGGGCCTCTCACTTCTGGATATTTTTCTCATGTTTAGTCTACCATGCATGCACATACAGATGGTTGATTCCATTGTGCTGTAGCAGGGAGCACACTCTCCTAAGAAGTAGATGGTTCACATACAATTCTAATTCTATCTGTATGATTCTGGTAGGTCAGACCCCTTTCCCCAAGCTGTTAAATGGAGATGATGCAGTTTTGGAGCCGTGAATATAAACATGCTTTAAAAACTACAGTTACTGTATATTACTTACTTATTACAATAATTAGTGGTAATAAACTTTGGCTTGAAATTTGATTTTATTTCTTCCTTTGATAAAACTTGCAGGACTTCATTCTCTTGTTTATGCACTGCACTGTTCTCTTCCTTCGTGGCAAGTAGGCAGTTCAGGTATGAATCTGTGTGGTTCTTCGCAAAGCCAACTTGTTCGTTTGCTTAACACGTTCTGTTTTTCTTTTCTGTGTCCTCATGTTTATGCAGTTTGGCAGTGCTCTAAATTGAATGTCATTTTCCAAACACATTTTCCTAGATTTGCATGGAGAGAACCAATATTATCTCCCTCTTCAAACTCTGGATAAATTGCCTTTGTCTTTCTGATACCATGTCATGTAGTGAAGTCACACCCAGTTTGTGTGTTTAGAATGATAAGTGGATCTGGATTGGGATTGGGAACCACTAGAGTTCTGGGTTCTAGTCCCAAATTTGTCACGAACTCCCTTGCAACTTTTTTGTGTGACTTGAGGACTTTAACTCATTAATTCATTCATTCATTTAAACAAATGAGTAAAACATAGTTGTTATTCTCATTGAATTCACAGTCAACTGGTGCAAACACATGTAAATAAATCAGCAAAGTACCCACTGGTAACTGGGATCCGTACAATGAGTGTGAGAGCCCTGGGTAGACCATGATGAGTTCTGCCTATGGGTTTGTCAGAGGAGAGGGTTTTTGTTTTTGTTTTTGTTTTCATCACTAAGCAACATTTATAATTGTGTATTTATTTGTATGGTGTTTTGTTTCTTTGCCATAGTATGTGTCTCTCACCAAATACACCATGAGGTCAGAGACCATGTGTTTTTTCATTACAGTCTAACCAGCATCTTTCTTATACATGATAGATATGTTTTGAAGAAATGAGTAAATCAATATATACAGGACAAAAACAAATTAATATTCCATGCAGGAGATTTGCATGATCCTATTTCTGTTATTTCTGCTTTACAGTGATCATAGCAATAGCAGTGTGAAAGCTAAAGTGAAGGGGGAAGACAAAAAAGGCATGACTAACAGAAAGCAAAATAATTATTTACACTCATGCATAAAATTGATTAACATTTATTTTTTCTTTAAATGACTGGTAAAGATGCATATTGAAAACAATGCCAGTGATCAAGCAGCTAAGAGCTTAGTCCTGCTTTCCTGTTTGGGTGCTATGTTATCGAAAGCCCCTTAATCTTTCAGGATGTCAAGTTCTTCACCTACGAAGTTAACTAATTAAAGCTTAATTATCCCTAACCCCCTGTGTAGTTTTAACATTCTGTGTGACAAAATAGCTAACTGAGCTATATCAAGTATACCAAAATGGAAATAGAAATGGAAAGAACTTCAGAAGAAATGCATACTCATATAATAGCACATATTTCTCAAGTGTGTAACTTGTGTCTATGAATCAATCGATTCATAGTAATCATCGATTACCTCTTTTTTTTTCTTATCTTAAACCATGCTATATTTGTGTCTGGGCATAGCTTTTGCACTGGACAGTAGATGTAAGTGTGCAAATGTCTTGTGCTTTCTCACAGGTATATCTGTCACATCTGGGTGTTCGAGTTGTGTACTATACAAAGAAGGCACAGCTCAGGGCTATGCTGTTCACATCTTAGACATGGATATTCCAAGTCATAGAGAAGCAATAAATAAACTGATGTAAACCTTACCTGCTTAAAGCTACCTTGAAGCTATTCATGTTCAGCTGTGCCCTTGTCCTGTGTTCCAAGTGTACCCTGAGATGGCTTTCTCCTACCTACCCACTCTCTCTGAGGCTGAAATCTTGCCCTTCATCCAGTTCTGCATCTGACATAGTCATCTCAACCTGGGTCAGGGGGTGGCACGGCACTGCATATGTTCCGTAGTAGTGGTGTGAGTATCCTTGTAGTAGCGGGGTATATGTGGGAAGGCTAAAGTTTGGGCATGTGTGCATGTATAGCCTGTATTCTGCTCTTGGATTCTGAAAAGTTTTACTGAGCCTGGCTGCTAAGATAAGAAAAATTATAATTTTTTTTTCTAATTTGCACAAAAGTATCTTTTGGGTCATCAGAAATCCTTGTCTTTCCTCAAATAGATGTTCTTTTTAGGGCAGCCACAGGTATTCAACCCTTGCTGTCATCTGAGTCTCTGTTTGCCTGTGACTGTTTTTGCCAATTATGTGTCACCATTGCTACTGATTTTTCACCCTCTTTCTTGTACAAGAATGGTTCATCTCTTCTCTGCCTCATTCTATAGTTTTGCTAGATATGTGCTAGATAGTGCGGTGTATTGAGAACAGCATCAGGCATAAGGCAAGCAGGATTTTTAAAATGACAATGTATCAAACTACTACAGTAGTTTTCTGAGGAAAGTTGATTCTTCCCAAACTGACATTTAAAAACATGTACAGGTGGATTTTGTAATTAGTTCAATTGCTCACTGTGTTTGTCAATGACCACACATACAAACAGATGGTTTGTAAAGAGAGCTGGAGTACCTAACTCACACAGCATTAGGGAAGGCATGTATTAAGAGTTTGTATGTGTCAGCTAACACTTCCAAAAATAAATTTAAAATATATACACTATAGATGATGAAGGGATAAAGAAAATACAGAGAATGTGGTTTAACACACACACGCACACACACACACACACACACACACACACACACACACACAGGAGTATTATTCAGCCATAGATAAAGAACAAAATCTTGCCATTTGCAACAACATAGATAGACTTTGAGAGGGTTACGCTAAGTGAAATAAGTCAGACAGAGAAAGACAAATACCATACAATCTCATTTATATGTAGACTCTAAGTAAACAGACAGTCAAACAAGCTTGTAGATACAGAGAACAGATTTGTGGTTGCCAGAAGTGGGGGTTAGGTGAAATGGGTGAAGGGAATCAAAAGGCATAAATTTCCAGTTATAAAATGAATAAATCATGGGGATTCAATTACAGCATGGGGACTACAGTTAATAATGCTATATTACATATTTGAAAGTTGGCTAAGAGAGTAAATCTTAAAAGTCCTCATAAAAGAAAAAAATTCTTTGTAACCACATACAGCGATCAATGTTAACTAAACCGATTGTGGTGATCACTTTGCAATATACCCAAATATCAAATCATTGCTATATTCCTAAAACCAGTATAATGTTATGTGCCAATTATACCTCAATAAAAATAGATTTAAAACATAAAATATATGCACTAATTCTAATTGTCTGAGAAAATACTCTTGCTACTATTTAGGACCTGCAGTTCAGTTAAAGAACGAAAGGGCATTTATTCGTTGTCTCATAGAATCTTTGAAGGATATTTAAAGTGTGGCTTATGAGTAAGTTTTGAGTGTATTCAAATATGAATAAGCTATAGTATCTTTGCTGATAAAGCTCATTATCAGAAGGAGAAACATTAGTGTAAATACATTTTTCTTTTTAAATTTTTTAGGCATGTTTCCTAAATTTAAATGTTGCTATTGACTCTTTGCTCAAGGTTGTCAAGGACTTGGTTTTCATTTGTTTATTCCACCAGTAGGAACAGATGCATATAGTGTTGTCGTGAAAATTACATAGTGCACTAAGGAAAAGTACACCAAATCATTTTTTAATCAGAAAAAAAAAGATAATATCCATCATTTGTTGAACACCAACACCACGCCAGACATGAGCTAACTGAGTTACATGCTTGAGTGGATTTACTCTTTATAAGAGCCCTGTGAAGTCAGAAATAATGATATACCTGTTTCAAAAATGAGGAAATTGAGCATCACAGGAATTAAGTCACTTACCTAAGGTAAATTAAATCATCCGGGATGGCCAACTTCAATGTTCTGATTCCACATGCTGCCTCTGACAATGCACTGTATTTGGAAGAAGGAAAGTATTGAATTTGGGAAAATACAGTCCTCAGGGGCCCTTGGTCATGGCAAGACTGTGCGGTCTGTAAGAAGCTTCAGAGAGGGCCATGGAGAGAAAGTGAGAGTCCTGTCAACCAGGCTGTGATCTGGACAGATGGACAGTCCACACCTATAATGTTAGACTACTGCCAATACCCTACTTGTGCGGCATCTAAGTTTGAAAGGAGTAACTGGATGGTGGTGAGGAAGAGAGTGCGTTGATTCTCCTACCCACAGGACTTAAATGATAACCTTTTAAAAGGCAAGCTTGTAAAACCAGATGGGAACTTCTGGTATAAGGAAACCCCAGTTTCTACAAGGAGCCAACAATCCCTCCACCCCAACCTCTGTTTCCACCCTGCCATGAAAACTTTGAACCACTTTACCCTGGTCTGGGCATAGCAAACATTCAAAGACACTTTGCCAGCCTGGACTCACCACTCCAGATACAGTGATCAAACTGATTATTGGTGGTGAACAACAGCTACAATAAGCTGACCACAAGAGACAAATTGAAAGGCACAGAAAGTAGAAGCCAATCCCTTGGAAACCAAGGATAACTCCTGAGTTCCTATTGTAGGCACAGCTATAATCCAGGCACAGTATCTGCTGCCACCATACCTACTCCATAGACTCACAGGCTTGAACACATTGACCAACCCCAACATACCAGGAACCAGCCCCAGTCACCTAGGAGGAGAAGAGGGCTGGAGTAACATCACATAATCATCTTCCGTCTTTTCTACTTATTTAAGAGTTTTTCTGGGGCATCTGGGTGGCTCAGTCAGCTAAGTGTCTGCCTTTGGCTCAGGTCATGATCCCAGGTCCTGGGATCCAGCCCCACATCAGGGTCCCTGCTCAGCAGGGAGTCTGCTTCTCCCTCTCCCTCTGCCATTTCCCCTGCTTGTGCTCTCTTGCTCTGTCAAATAAATAAATAAAATCTTTAAAAAAGAGAGAGTTTTTCCTTTCAAGATAATGAGGAACTAATTACTACTTGCTAATTACTAAGCAAGTGTGTGGTATATATAAAAAGAAAAAGCAAAAACAAAAACTTAAACACCCTGGCTAGCATGTAGATGTTTCCATTCATTTTTAGGAGTGCTTAGTCTGCCCAGCAATCTGATAGAAAGAAGGAAAGGGGCTTCAAGCAGCATAAGTATATCACTTTACCAAAGATAGAAAAAAAATTTCATTGATCATATTAAAGAATGGCAGGAGATGGAGTATGAGTTTAGGAAATGTAGGGGAACATGATAAAACACCTCTCAAAGCATCATGACAGTGCTCCTATTGCACTCAATTTATAAATGTTAGGCACCTTAACCTTAACATTTAAGCTATTTATAAGCAGTATATATGGTTCTGCATCTATCACAGGGTCAGGTTTTAACAAAAATTTTATTTTTCACAAAATTTCACTGCGTCATAGCTATGTGTTGCTTTCATAAATTCTTCATTTGTTACTGTAGACACAATGAGATTAATAGCTCTTTTAACAAAAAAAGACACAATATTTGAAATCTTATATCCGATCCAGCAACAAGTCCTATTATTTACAACCACAAAATGTTTCCCAAGTCAGAGGACTATTCAGCACCTTCGTCTGTAATGCAAGCCACAATTCCGTCTGTCCTCAACAAGAGCAATGTACCTTCCTCACTGACCTCCTTCCTTCCCCTTTCTCTCCAGGGCATAGTGGGAAGGATCTGTTGAAAATACAACTTAAATCAATTAAAACAATTTATAGATCTTGGATTCCCATAACATTTAGATTATAGTCCAAACAACTGAGTATGAACCCTACTGTCTTCTGAATGTCATCTCTGATTTTCTTCTTCCTAGCTCACTGCACCTGTATCACACAGGCTTTTATGTCGTCTCTTCCCTTTGCCTGGTACAGTGTTTTCCTGAATTAGGCTTGGCAGATTTTATCTTCATTTAAGCCTTGTCTCAAGGGTCTCCTCAGAAGAGCAGTCTTTGAGTGACCTATGTAAAACATACACTCTTCATCCTTTCACCTATTTTATTTTTTTCCTTTATAACATTCATCATGACCTGAAATTGTTTGGTTCTTTGTTTGTGAATTATTTATTATCTGTGTGCTTTACGAGGGCAAAAGAACAAAAACAAAAACAAAAAACCAATCCTTTCAGAGCTGTTACCCAAGCTATTCATTGATTGTTGAATAAGTCAACAGACAGATTTTGAAATGAAATAGTTATTACTATGTTAATAATGAATCAGATCTGCTAGAATGCTACAGGTTATACTGGGTATAAATATTAAAGGTCAGTTGGAAAATGCTACAATAATATAAGGTTCACCAAGTAAAGAGAGTCAATTTACCTGGAGAAAGAATAGGGAACTTCATAAACACAATTAAATCATTTGACCTTCACAACAATTCTTTGTAATAGATAATATTACACCCATTTCACAGATAAGAAAACTGAAGTTCAAGAGGTTAAATACTTTCTCAGTTAGGACTTAGTAGTATCTGACTTGAACACTAAATTTAGGTCTATCTGTGGTAGAGCCTGTTCTTTTTACCCTTCAGCTGTGTTTTATGAGTTATAGTTTGTCCTGGGATGATCCTGCCATAAATATAAGCAGAACAATGTCCTGAGAATGGTATGCTTTAGCTTTTAGACAGACATGTAACTTCTAAGTTCAGTTTTACCACTTTCTACTAACTAGACAACAGATACATAACTTGTTTTCTGTGAGTCTCAATTTTCTCATGTATAAAGCAAGAGTAACTTGTCAGGGTCTTGTAAATATTAAGTTAAACAATCAATATAAATTACTTAGTACAATGCCTACAACATAGTGATCATTCCACACAGGCTTCTTCAATCCCCTGGACCCAGTTCTAGAACTATGATCTAATTATGATACAGATTTCTCTTTGGACACTTACTGAACATTTGTCAATGAAAAGTAGTTTTCTTCTGAAATTCCATACTCCTTTAGACAAGTATAGTTCCTCAAGAGTTGAAACATAAATAAACAGATATTTTTAAAATACCTTTGTAAATTTAGAGCACATAAAAAAAGAATAGGTTTTTAATTTGGTTTAGTTCTTCAGATTTCAGAATAAAATTTGTTTCCAGAGCTCACCTTAGGAATTACAGGTCCTTCATTATTTAAAAAGGTTAGCACTGCTGTATTGTTTCTCACTAAATGATGAATATGGAAGAAAGTATGTCTATTAATTATATAGAGATAGTCCTTAGTTTTCTATCATACTTGATTTATTTTTCTCTTGTTCAAACCAGTTGTTTCTCAATGCATCAGTCCTCCTGATATGTTAGGTGAAACTCATGTGGCTCTCAGGAAGGGGGAAACTGTAGTCTTCTTTGTTAATATCAGTTTTCTCCTTCTTTTTTTGCCTTTGTGAGCTTTTCTCCAGAAGAGCGTGTGGCTCTCATTTTCTTAGTACGGTTGTTCTTGATCTATATTTAATGTATTCAAACATTTTTCATCCCTATGTACTTCATGAAGTCATAGATTCAGAACATCGACATTTTGCATGGTGAATTTTGCTTCACTTTTTCAGTGTTAGTCTTGTTTATCTATACCTGTGCTCCAAATTAATGATCCTTTTAGAAAACTGTTTTGGAAATATACACAAACATTTTTACTCTTCCTTTCTTTTCATGTTGTGTCATTTTCTGTTTTTATTTTTGCTTTATGTAGTATCAAAATTTACATTATGATAAATTATAAAATATCATTCATACGCTTCTTTTACTCCAATCTCTAAAGCAAAATGTTCCATAAACTTATTTTTGCCTCAGTAATTCAATTAAAATGGATCCATTGATTTTGATTATAGAAATTCTAGATTTGTTAAAAAGAGCATGCCATTATTTTGTTCAATTAATTATGTAGGCCAGAGGTCAGAAAACCTTTCCTGTAAAGTGCAAGATAGTAAATATTTTAATTTGTGTGTCTATGATATTTGCTATAACTACTCAGCTCTGCCATTGTAATGAAAGGCAGCCATAGAAAATACATAAATGAGTGTGGCTAAGTTCAATAAAACTCTAAGTGGACAACTAATCTGAATTTCATATCATATTCATAGGATAAAATATAATTATTTGCCTTTCTTTCAAATTGTGTAAACTATAAAAATTAGTCTTAGCTGATAGTCTTACAATGAGTCAGTGGACACTATTTGGCCCCTAGGACGTGATATGCTGACTCTTGATACAGGTGATTCTTTTTTCTAGACTATCATAAAACATTTACATAGAGAATCTTGGCTTATATCCAAACTGGTACATATTTGGGAAATCATAAATCAGAAAAGAATGGGGAAGAATGTAGGGGTTATAGTCAGTGGCGTAGTAAAGAAATTATAAAATTATTAGAGTCCTTTGATGAAGAGATAAATAAATATAAGTGTATGTTGAAAGAAATAGAACATACCTTATGTTATTTTAAAATATGTTAATATAGTCTGTCTAAAATTGTACTCACAAATACAGTGGAGTAAGTTGATACAGAAAAATCCGTACTTCTACTCAAAGCAAATACATAGTAATGCTGAATAACAAATTGTTTTGAAATTAAAATATAACTACAAGCTTAAACCAAATAAGGACAATGCATAAGAGCAGTGAGCATTAGCAGAATCTGAAGTATCATCATTCCTTTGCAAAGATATAGACCTTCTAATAACTGGAAACTAGGGTTGCAGAGTCCACATGGTGTAACAAGTCCAGGCTGTAGAAACTGAACTACTTGGATAATGCTCAAAGATAATTTGTCTATGGACTAAGACTTATGTAGTTCATAAAATGGAATCAGGAGACCATAATAGCTAAAGGTACCTTGATAGGAACTTTCCATTGCCTCAGGGTTTGTCACCTAAGAAAGAAAGCTCTTCACTATTCATGATCCATCCATGGTTGTAGTTCCACATTCTCAGTGTTCTCGTGGTGCATAAATAGATCCTATTATCCTATTGGTCCAGCACAGTTCAGTTCTCGTTTATGACTGTTATAAAGCTCCAGTTCACTTTCATAAGTGTCCTATTTGGATATAAAATTATAATATCATCCTATACATAGCCAGAAGCTGAGAGATTAATGCAAAAAAAAAAAAAATGATCAAGAACTGATGAAGACTCAGGGCCCTAAGCTGAGGCAAATCAAAAATTCTCCTTTAGTAACTTGGGATAGAGGGCATTCACACACACGTACACACAAAAATGCACACACATACATGTGCATAAATGTACACACACACATGAACAAAATTAAAACTCCTAAAGATGAGTGTATAATCAAAAATTACAAACACAACATAAAACACTGCACATGGAGGGGGAATCAGTCAACTCTTCAAAGAGAAGTCACAATACAAGTAGAACTAATAAACTGAAAGAGGTATTTTAGAGTGTTCAAATAGATAAAGACAAAATATAAACTTAAGAGGGTGCCTGCGTGGATCAATGGGTTGAACGTCTGACTCTTGGTTTCAGCTCAGGTCATGATCCCAGGGTTGTGGGATTAAGCCTTATGTTGGGCTCTGTGCTCAGTGCAGAGTCTGCTTCACTTATGCCCTCTCTCTCGTAAATAAATTCTTTAAAGATATATAAACTTAAGGAAGAGTATAATATGGGAAAAATCAGGAATATGAAAAATAATCAGGTAGAACTTCTTGGCCAAATGTATAGGTATGGACAAAAAATAATAACCTAAATTATGACTTAAAGGGTATACCAGACACATATTCCCAGACGTATTTATTAAACCAAATGACAAAGTTTAAGAAATATCTCAAAATGTTGTTCAGAAAAATGAAAGAGAAGCTATGAATGAATATGGAACATTAAAGTTCTAATCAAGTCCCTGTATATTTCAATATACAATGACTAAGAATTTTCTAGAATTAAAGAAAAAGATGACTCTTGATTTAGAAAGAGCACATTGAATCCTCAGGGGGAAATTTTATACCAGACACATCATAGTTAAAATGTATATCATCAAAACAAAACAAAAAAGAAAATAAAATTTGGCATTACACAACAAAGATTAGTACAGAGTAGTAACAATGATAAAATAGGTTGAAGATAGGCTTCTATTCAGCAATAATACATAACATGCGACCATTGATTGATATCTTCAGAGTACTGGAAGAAGAAAATAATTGTCAACCTAGAATTTTTAACTAAGCTATTAGTCAATAATGTAACACTTAAAGCCATTTGTAGACTAGCAAAGATCGAGAAGGTAAATTAATCCTACTCTGATATTAAAAAGGTCCAATGAATAATATTCTTAAGGAAAAAGGATACTGAACCAGAAGGAAGGAGTTCAATAAAGAATACAATTGTTAGCAAAGATATTAATAAATATATTGGTATATAATTTTCCTAACTTAGAATTCCTATCTATCAGACCTCAAATACACTGAACTCATGTTTCAATGCCCTTCATTAAGTCATTGAGGATGATCAGTTATGTATCCTAAACACAGGTCATCACTGCACTCTTGATCCAGACATGACCGCCTTCTTTGTTTTGTTTTCTAAACATTGTTTTGGCCAGCTCGTCTAGCACCTTTAAATGCACACACACACACACACACACACACACACACACACACACCAGAACTGTCAAAGGTTGTGTGGTACTAAGTGGAGTAGCTGATTTAATTCCAGGTCTTATGAATTAAAATTAAAAGAAAAAAAAAAAGCTCAACTACTTTGTGTTGTCTTAACTGATTTTGCAATAGCAAATGATTATCAAAGGTCTGGTCTGTCTTCAGCTTTGTAGTAATACTACAGTCTGTGACTACTGTAGAGTGATCAACCACAATCCTATATATGGGAAAGTGTAAAATACGTATCTTTTGAGGCTTACTTCATAAAAATACAGACATGATAACCAACAATATTAATGAACATATTTGTTTAGAGAAACACTAAGAACATTCTGTAATAATGGAAATCTTCTCTGTACTGTCCAGTATGGTAATCACTAGACACATGTGAGTGTTGAGTACTTGAACACCTGAAATGTAGTTCATGCAAATGAATAAAAAATTTTTACTTTTATTTAATGTCAGTTTTTACACTTATATTTAAATGGCCGCATGTGACTGATGGCTACTGTATTGGATGGCATTGGTCTGGAATTACAGTTTTCTAGTCAGGTAATTAGGGATAGGTAGACATCATAGTTAATGAGATATCCTAACTTAATGGCAAACTCCTCCAATACCTACATAAAGTTTCTCCACTTTTTACATAGCTATAGCCTATTTTTATACATTTATCTCTGAAAATATTTGCAGTAATTTTCTTCTGCATGAAGAACATTATACAAGTTGGCACACCTTATTTTGAGTCAAAAATCACATAATTACTAACACTGAACAATTCATTTAATCTAAGTTTCAGTTTTCTCAATGTTTTAAATAATAATAATAATAAAAATTCCTTGCCCTCCTCAAAGACTAAGAACTGGAAATTATAGGGAGAATTGGAGAAATAATACATGTAAATGGCTCATCATGGTGATTTGTTGTATAGATCTAAATATATTGGTACCAAAGGGTTATCTTTAATTTTTTTAATTTTTTTAAAATTTATTTATTTGACAGAGAGAGAGAGAGTGCACAAGCAGGGGAAGCGGCAGAGGGAGAGGGAGAAGCAGGCAATCCACTGAACAGGGAGCCTGATGTGGGGCTTGATCCCAGGACCCTGGGATCATGACCTGAGCTGAAGGCAGACACTTAACCGACTGAGCCACCCAGGTGCCTCTAAATTTTAAGGCTCTATCTCTATGGAAGTATTGTTAGAGATAATAAAATGGCAAATAAAAAACACAAACCAAAAAAATAAGTAATAAATATATACAACAATAACTAATGTCCGAATGCAATTTTGTTGTCTTACAAAGAAATTGTGGTGTTGGTTTGCTGATATATTTTTCTAGGTGTCCATGGTTTGTGCATGGTGAATATGTTTATAAGAGTATAGGGCATAAGAGAACACAGAGTGTTAGAAAATAATAGAAAATCAAATTAGGTATCATTATGGTATGTAATTATTAATTGGATTGAGTCATTTCTAGATATAGCTATTTTACCCATAACAGCATCACTAAAAGTTATCTGTTTATAACCAATAATTGAATAATAAATTAAGCTAGTTTATACTCTGTTGGGTTAATTAAAATATTTCTGTATTCCTTATTGGATTTCTATCACAAACTAGATTGAAATAATTGGTATTACTTGGGGGCAATTAAAACTAGACCTTATGTTGTTATATACCATTCTCACTCACACATTTCATATCTCTTCCCAATGTTTTCTCTATTTATTTTCCCTTATAATTGGTTTAGTTGTAATCAACAGTACAAGTCTTGAATCTCTAAGGACTTGATAAGAATAAATAAATAGCTATAAATCTTGAACTCAGAAGTGTTCTGGAAAAAAATACATTTGAAAATTATACATAACTGCTGACTTCTGGAAAGGAGTTTCCACTGGAGTGAAGCAGAAAAATTGTACAGTGGGATTTGTTCCATCAGTATACTTCAATCTAAGATGCACATTTTATGACAGTTACACAGGTAAGTAGTGTATTTACTAGAAAAGGAAAACATAAACCTACATTATTCTATTTAACCAAGAAATAGTCATTGCCTGACAACTCATTTTCATTCAATCATTATTCTTAGCTGAAAGCAGAATAAACAGCTTATTATTTAATAATTATATCAATTAGATGATAAATTCTTATTTGCTAGGACTTATATACTGCTATAAAACTACCAAAATGTATGCAGGTAATACTTAAAAAGTACAGACATATTTTGAGAATAGGTTTTAGCCTTCACTTATTTTAGGAAAAAAAAAATCATGAAAACAAGACTAGTTCATTTAAAGAATGGAAGAAACTTTTTAAAAGACATTCTCTGTTTTTCCTTGTATTTTCTACTCTTCATTGCCAGTTTAATTTGTCTCTGTTTTCTTTTCTTTTTTTTTTTTTTGGTATTTTCTTTTTTCTTGTATTTCCACTTTTTAAAAGACATTCTCTGTCTTTCCTTGTATTTTCTACTCTTCATTGCCAGTTTAATTTGTCTCTGTTTTCTTTTTCTCCACCAGTTTCATGTGCATGCTCTCAGATTCAGAAACAGGTTTCAGCATAAGAAAAATAATTCCTGGTGCTGGCTGTGGCTGGTTAAAACTGGGTGCTGCATCCTGGGTGAAGCATGTTAAATGGAAAGAGCACTCTGGCTACCAAATGATTCGTCTGACTACTGCTGTCAAAATTTTATATATCACACAGGAGGGGTGTGTGTGTGTGTGTGTGTGTGTGTAGGATATATACCACTATAAAAAAGTGATATATAAAATATGTCACTATAAAAGTGGTGCCATTTCATCCATTGTTAGGCCTGCGATAAAAATAAATTGGTGTGATATTGGTGATATATGGTGATATCACACCAGTATATTTTTACCACAGGCCTAACAACCATTTAAATGGCACCACTTCTATTGCAAGAACTCTTGGGAATAACTACTACTACATCTCTACTCAATCCCACCTTTATTTCTGGGTCCATGGGAGACATTGCCAGTGATTCACACCAGTTTTTTTCAGGCTACCTCTTACTCAGACAGACCCTTCTAAATGATTAGAATTGGCCTACACAGTGCAAAACCATGTGTAACACCTGCCATTTACCTTTCTTTGATAATTAGCAAAGTATTAGGATTTGCAAATTACTGACAAATTTCCAACATAAAAAAATTCCAACATTATCCTTAAAGCTGAAAACATTAATTTGAAGTTTGTGAGTAGAATGCTGTCTTTCATAATCTACTTACTAAGTTTATCTTTATTGGTGAAGTCACATGCCAGTTTCTCTGAGAAGTATTTTCTATCTTCTCCAAGAAAATTTAATTTTCATATTCCACTCCTACAGATTACTGCCTCCAACTACAGTTTGCCCAGTTTATCATTTATATTATAATTACTATACTTATGGGTTTACTTTCTATCTTCTCCAAAATACTATGAATAGCTTCAGGACAGTTTTGAGACTCGTTAGGACTGTTTGTAAATATTCCAACTCCCTCCTTCCAAACACATGGTATGATTGCCATTCCTCAACCCTTTTCAAATTGGTCATAGCCTTGTGATCTGAGCCACCTCTGTACTGAACATTCAATAACCAGAGAGTGATGGGCCATATTCCCATCCCCTGCCATGCGGATTGTGGGAAAATGTGTAAAAAATGTCAGTGGGGATTTCTAAGTTACTATATGAGCATAAACCAGTCATGGTCACCCAAAAAGGATCATGTGGTTTGAGAGAAATAAAATTTTAAGCCATAGTGATTTGGGATCGTATTTTATTAATTACAGCAAAGCTTATTTTATTCTGAGTAATATATTTGTTGTACCTTATCAATTCTTATACCCTAGTACCTAAGGGTTTGGTGCATATTAGTAC
Source organism: Ursus maritimus (assembly GCF_017311325.1). NCBI lineage: Eukaryota > Metazoa > Chordata > Mammalia > Carnivora > Ursidae > Ursus > Ursus maritimus. The sequence continues at coordinate 22,389,086 of NW_024424008.1, forward strand.
TTCCTGAATTGATATTAAATTGGGGTGATTCAACTGTTTTACATGTTTAATGAAACACATGTGCATGTTATTTAATAAATAACAGTTGCCAAGTAACATCTCAACATAGTAAATATCTATATATACCAGAAATACTGTTATTTTATCCAAAATATGAAAACTTTCCAAACAATTTATACAAGAGGAGGCCACTAGCTGAGTTGCTGTTTTGAAAAGAGTGCTAGCCTGGAAGCTGAAAAACCTGAATTTTATTCATGGTTTTTTAAATTGTTGGCTACAGTACCTTGGATGAGTTATTTAAAAATCCATTTTTCCATATTATAAATAAGAAAAATATAAAATCTCTCTATATCACAAGCTCGTTAGGAAAAATTAGATAAAAGATATTAAAGGATTTTTGAAAACTGAAAGGAGCTGTATAAGTGTAAGGTGGTAGTACTACAGTCCTAGGGATTTCCTAACTATATCAGCATTTTTATCAGCACACAGGTTGAAACAAACTTTTAATGAATAAAAAGATTAAGCTTTCTATACAATGCAATAAGCTAAGAAAAATATGTAATGTTTATAAATAACAAAGTGGAATAAAATAATTTTTTTAAGTTATATTATTTTCTTCCTGCAAGGTCCAAGAAATTCAGCTAAGTTTTAAGAAACAAAAAGAAATTGCAGGGCAGGCAGGGCATACACTTCTCAGCTCCAAATACACAAGCCATCTGTGTGAATAGTTCCCCTGTTTGGGAACAGGAAAACATTTTCTCTTTGGGTGTTAGTTAAAAGTGAACACAAAACATCTAAATAAAACTTTTGAAAAAAGTATCTTCCAAACATTTCTGAAAAGAAAAATGACAGTAACTTGGAAAATTGTAAAAGAAATTTATACATGAGCAGCAGTTTTTTTTTTTTAATATTATAACTGATGGCATCAATAGAAGAAAATCCTATATGTGATAAAAATTCATAAAATATTACTAAATTTAAGAAATATGTAATATCAATATCAAGAGCACTACAAAATATTTATATATATTATACTATTATAAATATATAAATATAAATATGTAAATATACATAAATTATAAATATATAAATATATTATAAATATATATAAATATTATATGATATGTATATAATATGTAATATATATTAATGGAGTGTTACATTTGACATTTTTTAATTAGGAAACTCAATACTGAAAAGACTTCACATCCATATCATTTATGTAACACAATGTAGCAATACTAATACCATTTCCTCTTTTAAATTACAACTGGAAGAATTTGTTTAAAAAGATGAAAACTGGGGGCACCTGGGTGGTGGAGTCGTTAAGCATCTGCCTTCAGCTCAGGGCGTGATCCCAGTGTTCTGGGATCGAGCCCCACATCAGGCTTCTCCGCTGGGAGCCTGCTTCTTTCCCTCCCACTCCCCCTGCTTGTGTTCCTTCTCTCGCTGGCTGTTTCTATCTCTGTCAAATGAATAAATAAAATCTTAAAAATAAATAAATAAATAAATAAATAAATAAATAGCTAAATGAAAGTCAAATCAATACAAGTTCTAGAAGAAAATGAATAGTTGAGTATTTGCATAGTCATAGAATGAGCAGGACTTTATAAACATGACTTTAAAGGAAGGAAGATTCATGAATATAGTTGCATAAAAATTTACACCTCTTGTGTGGATGTGAAAGGATATACCCAATCATATTTGAAAAACAAATAAAATTGGAATATATATATGAAAAAGAACAGGTTGTTACCTTGAGTATATAAATATATTTTGCAACTTAATAAAAACTGATGAAAGGCTCTTTATAAAACTAGGTAAAGGATAGTAACCAGAAATTCATAAATGAAGACTTAGTAAGGATCAATAAACTAATATAAGAATGTTCATCCACAGAGGAATGTGAATTAAAATAGCAAAGAAATAACAGTTTTATATCCATCATGCCTGTGAAGACTAAGTAATTCCAAGAACTAGGTCAGTGAAAATGTAGAGAAATGGATGCTTTCACACATTGCTGATGGGTATGCACATTGGTTCATTTTGGGGAAAGTAAATTTCCATTATGTATCAAAAGACATAAAAACAAAACACTGTCAATCTAGAAATTCCAAAGAAATCAGAGTGCACAAAAATGTATACAAAGAAATCACTAGTTGTGTGCAGCAGCTTAAGAATGATTATTAATAATCATTTACTTTTTTTGGTTTGTCATAAATTAACTTATTTAATCTCTTACAACCCTCTGAAATGTACAGTTGTTTTTTTTTTTTTTTGTTAAGCTTTTTAATTTTGGCATAGTTGACATACATTGTTAGTCTCAGATATACAATATAGTGATTCAACAATTCTGTTTACTACTCAGGGCCCATCAAAATAAGTGTAATTTTAATCCCCATCATGATAGGTAACATTACTATCCCCATTTTTTAAGTGAGAAAATGAGTGCCAGAGAAGTCACAAAACCTGCTAGTTTGCACAGTTTGTAATAAGCAAAACATTAGATAAAGCCTAACTATTTAGTGATAGTAGATTGGCTTATTATATTCCTGCAATACATAAAAATATATTCATGTAGTCATTAAAGTGATATTGTAAAATAGTTAATGAAATGGAAAAATGTTCATGGTACATTGTTAAATGAAACAAGCTAGTTTCCCAATAATATAATCTTTATGTTACCATAAAAAAGAAACAAAAGATTTATACATTTGCTTAGTACAAATACTAGAACGAAATATCAACAGTGATTATTTCTGGGTGTTGTAACTCTAGGTCAGTTTCTGTTTTAATCTTATGGCTTCTCTTTTTTAAAAAATTTCTACTGTGAGGGGCGCCTGGGTGGCACAGCAGTTAAGCGCCTGCCTTTGGCTCAGAGTGTGATCCCGGCGTTCTGGGATCGAGCCCCACATCAGGCTCCTCCGCTATGAAACTGCTTCTTCCTCTCCCACTCCCCCTGCTTGTGTTCCCTCTCTCGCTGGCTGTCTCTATCTCTGTCGAATAAATAAATAAAACCTTTAAAAAAATTTCTACTGTGAACATTAATTTTTTATAATGAAAATCATTTAATATCAAGAAATATTTTGATAATTTGTATCAAGAAAGGGGGGTTATCTTCTAATTTTCACCATATGTGTAGCCCAGTATAAGAGAATAGAAACAAAGGGAGGAATTTCCCAAAGTTTAAGTGTAGACTAAGTGTAAGTATATTATTATCACTCCAGAATTCTTAAATAAAAGAAAATACTTTCTCCTTAACCTCTGGCATACAGGTTTATAGGTGCTGAAATAGATTTATTGATAAAGAAAGTGGACATCAATAGCTTTTGGACTTTTCACCCTCTCCCCACTCTCTTTCCCTAATCTCATTTTGTATGCGTCATTTGGCTATTACTGCATCCAAATCTTTTAGAATTCCAAACATATCTCATAGACCAATTGTAAAAGGAGGGTTGGTGTTTGAGGAAATAATCTCAGACTAGCACCTACTAAATTCATAGCCATGTGCTAAGACCTATGGAGAGACAAGCTTAGGTTCTCAGAGAGCATAAGTGGAGAGAAATAATAGAAGCGTATAGAAGATTATTTAACAATAACATTGCATAAAAATAACTGCAACCATAGAAGAGGCCTCGGGGATAATAAGTGATTTCCAGTGACCTGAATGATCATTGCTTATTTTAGAATATAGAGTGGTCTCCATGGAGTAGAGTGCTTTTATAAGAATTTATGATTTAAGAGGGATTTTAACTAACCACAAGAAGCTGCACAGGTTTTGAATAGATGAAGTCAAGAGTCAAGGGTAGCTACAATGTAGTGGAAAGTGCACTAGGATGAGAGGTATAAAATTAGAGTGCAGTCCTTGTTCTGTTGCTTCCCAGAGGGATAAGCACAATCAAATAAATGACTTTTTTGAGATTCAGTTTCTTTCTTTATAAAATGGGGAAAATGTCTCTACCTACCTCACCAGGTTGTTGGAGACCAATGAATGAGAGGAAGAGAGATAGGAAATGAAACTGCAAACGTAGTTTGGAATTAAGGCATGTAGGTCACAATGTATTGAGAGTATGGATTGCATTTCACCAGGAGAATGCTGCTCTTTGGTGGAATTTTACTGTCAGTTTTCTATGGGAATGACTGGTGGCAGACTTATGTTACATATCAGAATAGCTTACGTTTAATACACTATTTAATTAGATTTAGATAAGTGTAGTGGAAGCCAGATAGATAAATGCAAATAAGTGATCAAAATGAGTGACTGAAATGAAAAGTCAAAACAAATTTCCAGCAAGCTTTACGTTTTGGGTAAGATATGTGACAGAAAGGGCTATTGACTAGGGGACAAAGATATGCCTCCAAATTGTACAAAATATTAGAAACATGTGATTCAACTTGCTTGGCTATACTGTGCAAGCTTAACATGAACATCACAGAGTTGATTGTAATTTAATTCCTTTCATATGGGTAATATATCCCCACTCTTGCTCTCCTTTGAACCTCCACTAAAGACAAAATTAAGAACAAGCTATTGTTCCTATTACACAGAAGAGAAAACGGACCACCAAGAGGGAATTTTGAGGAGTCCAGCTTATGGCCTATGGTCTTTTTACTATATGGATCATCTTTCCATTTGCAGACCTTCTGTTGGCCATCGCAAGACTCAACTCCAGGCTCCTTCTCTTTCTCTTTTGTTCCTGCCTCCAGCTGTTCTGTCTCATTCAGAAAGCTATAGATTGTCCGATGGGAGACAACTACATCAAAGGTGGCCTCTCATTGGGCTTTTTCTGTATTTATCCTGGGTTTGGGGAAGGCTCAGAGGAAACTCCTCCTCATTCCCTCTTAAGGAAGTCTTAGAGTTAGCACGTTAAGAGTCACAATACAATATTCTAATGGAGAAGGCGACCAGAGACTATTATCCAGAAGTTACTAAATGTCAGGACCGTGAAGGCGGGCTTTATGGATTTCTTTAAAAAGCTTCATTAACTTGACTAATTGGAAAGAAGAGATTTGCAGACTTGTCTGCTTTTGGGGTGAGAAGACAAAGTCAATAGGATGTGTGTGCAGGACATGTGGGACTGTGTAAGCCACTAATGATTCCTGGCAGATGGACAATATGTTTGCGTTTAGTCCACTGTAAACAAGGATGTTAACTGAAGCAGCAGTGTTTCGTAGGACAAGCCACAGATTTGGAGTCACTCTGAACTGGACAACAATTCTGGTCTACCAATTATAAACCTTGAGAATATAAAATAACTACTTAAATTCTCTGAGTTTAATTTTTACTTTTGTAAAACAGTGAGTATTCCACCTTTGCATGGTCTTTATGATAATTCATACTAATGGACTCTGGGTAGAGATAGTAGAATAAAAACACGCTTACCTTTATTCCCTAAATGGAAATTAAAGATGTCTTAAATTGTACAAGCCCACAGAGGAAAAGAGAAAAGAAGGGGAGATAAAAGCAATAAATTTTGAGAGCTGTGAAACTGACAGACAACTGTTAGGTGAGTATATCCAAGGAAGCTGAATCCTACACCAGTAATGAGGAAAACAGAAAAATCATTTGGTATATAATATATATAAAATCCTCTCAAAAAAACCCGAAACAAAAAAGGCAGGATTGAGTATCAGTACCTTTGGGAATGGGGATAAAGGCAAAAATTTAAAAAGATTAATTGAAGGTAAATAAGAGAAGTAGTTAAATCTCCATATAATCTCCCCACTTTATCTTCCAACTATTAGAAGACTAAATGGGTGAAATAGGGGTTTCTGGTAAGAAGTTATCAGCCTTGGTTGTTAGGGCAGTGCTAAGAAAATAGAGAGGTTAAGTGTGTTTACACACTGACTGCTGAGACCTACCTCTCTTTTCCCTATCTTCTGGAAAGTTTCCAGACAGGACTGTGGAATTCTATCGCAGGGTAAACTGATTCACCCAAGAGGAAAAGCATAAAGTAAACAAACCAGCCAGATTACCCTACAATTATCCCACAGTCTACAAGTCTCACACATTGGCTCAAACTTACAAATAGATGTTTTTTAGTTTCCCCACTCTTAAATATAAGAAGATAATTAAGAGTCACAAGCAACTGAGGAATGCCTCTAATATGAAAGATAAATAACAAACCAACAGAAAGAAAAAGCAATTCCGAATAAACAAATTATAAAAAGAAAACAAGCAAACAAAAATCATTGACAACTTCAGAGGAGTAGGAGAAAATATATAGTCTATTAAAGAAGGACAAGATGCTATAATATGGTATATTTAGAAAACAAAGAACTCTTAGTAATTATATGTAGTTATTTTATATATTTTATATATATTAATACATTATAATATATAATATACATATAATTTTATGTTTTATAGAGTAACATGTAGATGTAACATCAGAAATCAAAATTTAATAAAATGCTTCAAATATTAAATTGAAGAAATATTACTGAAGGGGAACAAAAATATAAAGAAAAGGAAAATTAGAATGAAAAATGTATGAAAATTAGAATTATGGGAGGTCTGTCATCAACATAATAAGAGTTTTAGAATGACCACAACCAAGAAAATAAAGATTTTTTTTTTAATGGGAGAGGATATTTTCAGTAGGATACTTCAAGAAATTTTTATGTCAAGAAAAACATTTGCTTCTTGTTTGGAAGCGTTCAGTAAATGTCCCTCAAAAGAAATGAAAATTGACCAACATGATGCAATAAACATCACATCATTGTCTCCCCCTTCTGATCCAAGCTACCTTATATAATGACTAAGATACTTCAGTAGCCTAACCAGGCTTTCTGTTCTTGACGGTCTTTAGTCTTATCTGCATACAAAAACTAAAGCAACAGTTTTTAATTTAATACTCCTAAGGCTTCCTGTCACACTTAGAATACATTCAAAGTTCTGCCTCTGATTTATGATTCTCCCCATGATCAGGCCCCTAATTAACTCTCCAGTCTCCTTGCCTTCCATGCTCTCCCTCCAGCTTCACTGGATTCCTTGCTGATGCCTGGACACACGACACTCGGGACCCTGCTACTGGCTTTTTTTATTGGTCCAGAATGACATTTTCCTTCTATATATTTATATATATATATACAGTTTTTTCGCAAGTTTCTGTGCAATGCAATGTTTTCAGACTTCCACTGACATGACAATCTATATTTTTCTTCCATCGCTCTCTCTTTCTTTTTTTCTATTACTTTTCCTCAAAGCACTTATCATTAATTGAATAAATGAATAAGTAAATGAGTTTTCTGATTTATTCTCTTTGCTATAGAATATAGACCCCATGTTGACAAAAACACTGTTTACTGCTACAAGTGATAGCTAGAACTGCTCTTGGCAAAGAGTAGACCTGTAATACATTTCTATTGGATTAAATAAAGTTGTAGATGTTTTCAATCAGCTTTTATCTGTAGCTAGATCCTCTGTCTTCCCTAAGTTCCATTTTTTTAATTTGACCAAAGCAGAGGTTTTCTTTATTTTTAAAACAGACTCCTGGAGAGGAGTACAGTAGATTCCATCTAGATCTACCAAAAGTGAGGAGGGAAGCTAAAGCAGATATTCCTGACGAGGGAGTTTGGAGGAACCTAGTCTGAGGAGACCTTCTAGCTGTTTCCATACAGGGCTCTAGGAATGTGAGGGGAGGATCTCAGAAAGAAGCAGGCCTCCCTGGGGACTTAAATCCTGGAGCCTTGCTTTGTTAAAGAACTATCTTCAAACTCACCTCATAATGATTTCACTTCCTATCTTCTGGACATGGACACCAAAAATGTTAGCAAGGGAGTTTTCTGGAAAATGTAGGATGTCAAAAATCTTCATTCATCCCTGTGGGAAGGAGCAAGAACTCTAGTAGGGCCTGTGGTTGAATTCGTTTCTAGGCCAGTGGGTTGAGGATTAAAATAATAATAACAATTAATAATAATAATAATAATAATAATAACTTGGACAGATTCAAAACCTGTGACCTTATTCTTATCAGGGGAGTAAAGTTCATACTTTCTACAAATGGAGTGTTTTACCCATTTAGTATAACAGAAATAAAATAATCTCAGTTACACCAGAAATTTTGACTTCCACACTCAAAATTCAAACCAGGAAGTATACACTGAGTGTGAATGGTGCAGATGCTGTATGGGCTATAATAAAATACAAGGCGTAATCTCATGGGAATAAAACCTATCTATCTGAGAAGATACTGCAATTCCTCTATTGTAAGAGTTCATTGGGTGTAAGATGGACAATCAGTTTAATAACAATTTTGCATTTGGAGAAAACAGCAACTGTAATTATTTTAGCTGAGCATACTAGTTCTAACGTGTATCCTTTCCTGAATTTTAGTTTGACAAACAGTGTCTTACAATGAGGGAAATGTAAGAATTGAAAATATGAGGGACGAAATGGTAAGAACCATATAAGTGAATGGATAATAAATGATTTATGAGATGAGAAACAGTTTCAGGGGAAAGTCTGTCTATTCTAGGGGCTTCGTTGCCAACCTTTAAGAAATATCATGAGATTTCTGGGGCACCTGGTGGCTCAGTCAGTTAAGTGTCTGCCTTCATCTCAGGTCATAATCCCAGGGTTCTGGGATCAAGTCCCACATTGGGCTCCCTGCTCAGTGGGGAATCTGCTTCTCCCTCTGCCTGCTGCTCCCCCTGCTTGTGCTTTCTTTCTCTCTCTCTCTCTCTCTCTCTCTCTCTCAGATAAATAAAATCTTAAAAAAAAAAATCATGAGACTTCACATACAACCAGATCTGATTTCTGGCAACATTAGGTCTTCATTGTCACCTGGCAATAGTCAGTGCACGTGGGTAACTCAGCAATTTCAGACTGGGCACATGGTATCTGGTTAGCCACAGTCACATCTCCCCTGCTTCTCTCGTTTAGGTTTCCAGCTTGGTTCCTGTAGGTATGCTTATTTGCCCCCTAACCTCCAGAGGAAGGCTTCATTATGCTTTTCCTCGCTTGGGTGTGGATGCTATCTTCCTATGTTGTTCTGCTTGCTCTAGTTCTTACTGTGCCTCTCTGGTCAAGTTACTTAACCTCCCTTTGCCTCAGTCTCCTGTTCTATAAAATAGACTTATAAATAGAACCTACTTCATAGGGTCATATAAAGATTAAATTATTCATTTCTGGCAAAGTATTTGGAACTGTTCCTGGCAAATAGTAAATTCTCATTGCTACTATCATCATGATCATTATCATCCTTCAAGTCTTAGAGTGTGGCCTTCTAACCAAAATCTTTCCTGACCACCTTTACCCCAAAGTGGTACTCCTTTGCTTAACATTATAAGTAGTACAAATCTTTCCACGCCCTGAAAATCTTGTATTAAAAATATGAGTATACGCCTCATTCTTCTATCAAATCACAATCCCATTGATGGCAAGGGTTATGTTTTATTCATCTATGCATTACCAGAATCTGACCCAATACACAGTGTTACACAGTAGAAAATGCATCTTTAACAGTTTTTTTCATGCAATTACTTTTATATGGCATTTGTTGTTGGACACCACACATTAGGGCATGGGTATGCCTTGAGACCAAATGGCAAAAGACAAAATTCTATCTCTATTATCGGTGTTAATAGCAATACATTTATTATCCTTATGCTCATCTATTATCTTTATCTCTCAAGGATATATATTTTTTCAGGCAGGAATTAAATCTGAGTTATGTTTTTCAAACTTTTAACGTGTTTTCAGTGGATTCCAAAATAGGCCTTTGTATCCATAGCCTCTACCACAATGTCTGGCAAAGATAAGGTACTTTCTAAAAGTTGTCTAAGGAATGAGTAACTGAATGGATAAATGTAGGAATGAATATCATTCTCTAGCTAGAGATCGACTCCTGTTAAAGGCAACAGGGATTCAAGTCTCTATTAGCGTTGTGAAGAAATTCTTAAACATCTTTTCTCCCTCCCATAACCATATCTACTGGTTGCTGCATTTTCAGACCTGCGAGCGAACTGGTAGCGCTTCCCTCACCCTGTTAGATACTCATACATAACTGAGGGAAGCAATACAGAGCTTGGGTGGCATTGTAAGTAACTTCTGGAAAGGGGTAGACATATAGTTGACGGTGACTTTCACCTACAAGGACACAACTATGCCCTGAACTATAGCACAGATCGTTCTTATTGAATGTGAAAAGGAAGTAACGATTTTCTTCCTTATGAAGATGTGAAAATGACAAGTAGATGCTTTACAAATGGTAGTGAAGAGGCAGGTATTCAAAATGGTTTTAGATACTTAATCGGAGGAACTTCTATAGACTCAATACATTTTATAGAAAATAATGCCTTGCATTTTGAGTGCAGTTAGCAATAACTCATACATGTTTATCAATTTGATGCTCACATCAACCTTGGGAGGTGGAAAAGCATTGACCTTAAGTTTTCTTTCTTTTTTTTTTTTTTTTAAAGATTTTATTTATTTATTTGACAGAGATAGAGACAGCCAGCTAGAGAGGGAACACAAGCAGGGGGAGTGGGAGAGGAAGAAGCAGGCTCACAGTGGAGGAGCCCGATGTGGGACTCGATCCCAGAACGCCGGGATCACGCCCTGAGCCGAAGGCAGGCGCTTAACCGCTGTGCCACCCAGGCGCCCCCGACCTTAAATTTTCTGATGAAGTGACTGTAGTTTAGGATTTTAAATTCCAAAGTTTAAAGAAAATTTTCTGTGAAAAATGTGTATGCATCTCAGATTAAATAGGGTTGACCAACTACCTTTTCACCAGCTGCCCTCATTTTAATGCCAAGTGTTTCACATATTGTATTCATAAGGTAGAATATTCTAGATAAAAATTTCAAGGATTCAGGCCTTCCCAACTATATCTAATTCCTATAATCATAACTTTAAAATTCTCTGACATGTAATACAAGGTGTAATTTCAAGTTCTCAGATTCTCACTCTGGCTTTTCATCTGAAGGCTATGGGATAACCTTCAAAAGCAGCTCTGCCATTAACATTTACATTAACCTTCATCAGTTTCTCTTTCAAAGACAGATTGCTTTTCATTTCCCCTACATCTGTCTTGATATGAATAAACTTTATTGGCACTTAGTTTACAACCTTTGGGGATTCATTTTTTTTGGAGATACCAGTTTATTGCAACTTTGGAGAAACAAAGAAATATCTTCAACAGGGATATCTGACACATGGGCAAGGACACAACAAATCATCACTCTCCCTTAAAGGCAGGTGGCTACTTACATTCCCAGTAAGTATTTCATTGTTCCTGTATTCCAGTATGCCCCATGGTGTAATATGGTCACTAAATTTATAAAGTGTTATATGCCATAATAAATAGAACCCTCTACTTCTGCAGAAGCATGCCCATCTGTCATAAATACTTATTTAATAACAGACACCATGGCTGCTTTGCTTACCCCTGTCCTTCCCAGTGCCTATCAGATACTGATACATAGCAGACACTCAACAAGTATGTAATAACTGGGTGAAAGTGTCTGCATCCTTCACGGGAGACTCAAAATTCACATTTATTTATAAAGAGCATCAGGAGTCCTTCAGTCTAGGAACCGTTACCTTCAGTGGATTTTCATACAGAAAAGTTGAAACAATTTTACAAAGAACCCACATATAACCATCGTCTAGATTCTATAAATAACATTTTACTATACTTGCTTTATTAAATATCTAGTCATTCCTGTGTCCCCCCATCACCCATGGCCTTTTTTTACTTCTTTTATGTTTCAAAGTAAGTTGCAGACATAAAGTTGCCCCCTCAACTACTTCAGCATCCATACCAACAAGAGTTCAACATTTCTTTATGATTATTTTTCTCTTTTGAAGTAAATTTCACATATGAGGAAATTAATCTTAAGAATGCATTCAGTGAGTGAGACATGCATATACCTGCATAACCCAGTCGTCTATTAAGAAATGGGATATCATGCAAAAGAGTTCCCTCATGGCCCTTCCCAAAAGCCCATCCCTACCCAAGCAGATGTAACCATGAATCTAATTTTTTTCCCATGTTTTTGTTTGTTTGCTTTTCTAGCAATTCATAGTAGTATGTATTCTTTTACATAACACAGGTTTTTTTTTATCTCAGCATAATGTTTTTTAGATTTATTCATTTCATTGTTTCCATTGTACTGTTTAATAAAATTACCCATACTTTCTAAATCTAGAATGTACTCTGGCCCTGCCTAACCCTGAGGTGTCAGTTCTCTTCCTATCCCCATTGAACTCACCATGCTTCAGCCATACTGTCTTCTTAAAAAAATATATATATATAATATTTTTTATTGAAGTATAATTAACATACAGTGCTAAATTAGTTTCAGGTATACAATATAATGATTCAGCAACTTTGTAAGTTACTCAGTGCTCATCAAGATGAGTGTACTCTTAATCCTCTTTATCTAGTTCACCCATCCGCAACCCACACATTGTCTTCTATTCCTCCTAGATACTCAGACTGTTTTCTCTCAGATTGCTTTTGCTTGTACTTGCTAGTCCCTCTACCTGGAACAAGGTTCTACATAATTATAGTTTCCTTTGCAGTCTTTAGGTCTCAGCTCCTATATCATTTCAGAGGTTTCTTTCCAACCACCTTATCTGAAGTAGCCCCCTTGTCCCAGATTATTTGCTGTCATAGCATTTGATTTATTAGCTCTTATCACAAGCTAAAATTATCTTGTTTGTTGGCTTTTTAAATCTTTTGTCTTCCCTATAAAATTATAAGGTTTATAAGTCTAACACCCATGTCTTTTCTGTTCATCTTTATATTTTCAGAATAAGCACAATTAGGGGCACATGGTAAGTATTTTATCAGAATTTGTTGTCAAATATATTTAACTTTGGGGTTTTGTTGCCAAACAATATATGTCAATATTAACACCCCTTGAACCTAGTGTTCTACAGAACAAAATGTGGTTTTAATTACTACTAAAATGCAAGTGCCCATGGAAAAGATAATTCTTTAAGCTTTCTCGGTCATTCATGCTTAGTGGGAATGACTTCATAATTTTACTCCTAAAGATATATTTGGTAAATAATAACATTTACTATCTTATGGCTTGTTGGTCTTCCTGAAGCACTTTGAAGTACAGTGTCTCATTTGGTTCTGAAGCCTGGAGAATAATGTTATTATTAGAGAGGTTTGAGAGAAGAGAGCAGAGGTCAGAAAAGGGAATAACATCTAAGATTGCACATCTGGTAGCAAGTGTAGCCACGATTCCCATTTCAGATTCTAGATTCCTTCCCACTTCTTCATCCACTTCCCCCAACTGCAAAGATGGGGGAATCAGCTTCACAAATACCAGCTTATTCAATCCATTCAATAATCCTGTTTGAGAACCATTGCTGTCCCCATTTTATTTTTTTTCCACCTTTATTGGCAAATAATATATATATATATATATATATGGAGTACAATATGATGTTTTGATGTTCATATACATTGTGAAATAATCACCACAATCAAGCTAATTAACATTTCCATCACCTTATATGTTACTTTTTTTTGGTGGTGGTGGTGAGAAGAGTTAAAATCTTATCTCTTAGCAAATTTCAAGGATACAGAAGAGTATTATTAACTATAGTCACCATGCTATCGATTCGTTTTCCAACATTTCTTCATTCTGAATAACTGAAATGTTATGTACTTTGACCAGCGTCTCCCCATTTTCCCCACACTTTGGCCCCATTCTACTCTCTGCTTTTATGTCTTTCAACTTTTTTAGATTTCACATATAAATAAGATGAAGATGAATTTCACATATAAATAAGATTTCACATATAAATAAGATGAAGTAAAATTTATCTTTCCGTGTCTGTTAGTAATGCCCTACAAGTTCATCCATGGTGTAATGGCAGAATTTCTTTCTTTTTATGGCTGAATAATGTGTGTGTGTGTGTGTGTGTGTGTGTGTGTGTGTGTGTAGGTATGTATCACACTTTCTCTATCCATTCATTTGTTGATGTAAAACAATTAGATTGTTTCTATATTTGGCCATTGTGAAAAATGTTGCAATGAACATATGGGAGAGCATATATCTTTTTGAGAAACTGATTTTATTTCCTTTGGATATATATCCAGAGGTGGGATTGCTGGTCAGTCGTTCCATTTTTAATTTTTTGAGGAACCTCCATATTGTTTTCCATAATGGATGCACCAAGTTACATTCCGACAAACAGGGTACAAGAATTCCCTTTTCTCCACATCCTCACCAGTACTTGCAGTATTACACCTTTTTGATAATAGTCATTTTAACAGGTGTGAAGTACTAACTCACAGGTTTTGATGTCCATTTCTCTACTAGTGATGGTGGACATCTTTTCATATACCTGTTGACCATTCATATGTCATCTTTTGAGAAATGTCCATTCATGTCCTTTGGCCATTTTTAATCAGCTTATTTTTTCCTATTGAGAATCTGAGTTCTTTATATATTTTGGGTATTACCTCCTTATCAGATACATGGTTTGCACATATTCTCTTCCATTTCATAGATTGTCTCTTCATTTTGCTGATTCTTTCCTTTGCACAGAAATGCTGTCCTCATTTTATAAGCATCTGTGGCAAACTCTGTAGTATTATGAACTGACCATAAACAATGAGCTTATATGGTGTATTTCCCATGAGTAAAAACATACACACTCAGGTGTGTGAGTCAGTTTCACAGAGGGAAAGAAATCCTCCAAGAATTACTAGGGAATATATTTGATCTCGAGAATATAAAGATGAGAAAACAATTCCTCTCCTTGCTAAAATTACATCTGAAAATGAAACAGACAAAAACATGTATAACTTATGCCCTATGAAAGTTACAGAGTACATGTGAATACTTTGTAAAAGAAAAGTAAGAGACATCTAGTTTACATTAATGGGTTAGAGGTGCTCTGCCTTAAGGCAACATTAAAGTTCAGACATAAAGACTCTAAGTTAGCCAGATAAAAGGTGGAAGAAGAGTGTTCTGTACAAAGAAAATCATGTATACAAAGGTTCTAAGAGGACAGGACCCGAAGTTTTCAAATAACCAAATTGTGTAGAGTAGGGGTTATAGAAGAGTCAAGACATATAAAGAAGGACTAGAATACGCATGGCCATTCCAGGTCAGTGAGTTATGAATTTTTCCTACTGTAGCAGAAAACCACTGAAGAGAACTGGGCAATGGAATTATAGTGATGACTGTGGGTTCTGAACTTCACCAATTTACTTAATGTTGCTAAAATTTCATTTCCTCATTTATAAAATTAGAGTGATGCCTGTGTTTATTTCATTGTATTATTAAAAGCAATAAACAAAATAATACAAAAATTGTTTATAGAATTATGCTTACCACATTATCATTATAAATATTTTAGCTATTTTATAATAATATCATGTTCTTTTATATTTATTGAAGATTTTACCCCTGACTCCGATTGATAAAAGAGGTTAAGTGAAAAAGAAGTAGCAAGGGAAATAAAGGCAAAAATGAACTATTGGGACTTTATCAAGATAGAAAGTTTTTGCACAACAAAGAAAGAGTTGACAAAACCAAAAGACAGTGGACAGAATGGGTGAAGATATTTGTGAATGACATATCGAATAAAAAGCTAGTATCTAAAATCTACAAAGAACTTATCAAACTCAACACCCAAAGAACAAATAATCTAATCAAGAAATGGACAGGGGTGCCTGGGTGGCTCAGTCCTTAAACGTCTGCCTTCGGCTCAGGTCATGATCCTAGGGTCCTGGGATCAAGCCCCACATCGGGCTCCCTGCTCAGTGGGAGGCCTGCTTCTCTCTCTCCCACTCCCCCTGCTTGTGTTCCCTCTCTTGCTGTGTCTCTCTCTGTCAAATAAATAAAATCTTAAAAAAAAAAAGAAATGGACAGAAGACATGAACAGACATTTCTCCGAGGAAAACATAAAAATGGCGAATAGACACATGAAAAGATGCTGAACATCACTCAGCATTAGGGAAATACGAATCAAAGCTACAATGAGATACCACCTCACACCAGTCAGAATAGCTAAAATTAACAAGTCTGGAAACAACAGATGTTGGCTAGAACATGGAGAAAGGGGAACCCTCTTACATTGAGACTCTTAATCATAAGAAACAAACTGAGGGTTGCTGGAGGGGAGGTGGGTGGGGAGATGGGGTAATTGGGTGATGGACATTAAGAAGGGCATGTGATGTAAGGAGCACTGGGTATTAACTAAAACACTGGGTATTATATAAGACTGATGATTCACTGACCTCTACCCCTGAAACTAATAATGAACTATATGCTAATTAATTGAATTTAAATTAAAATATTAGGGGCAGGCAATGCATTACAGCTATTATCATATTGTTTGGCTAAAAATTTCTTCTACATAGATAATTATCTTTCAAAGGATCAAAATACAATGAAATATATTTTTTAAAAAAAAGAAGTAGCAAGGACAATTCTGTTTTTCTGGTATGAGAATCACTGGGTAGATCAATGGGTCAAGTACAGATATACTTGGAAGTCAGTCAGGTGATCTGGACAGGAGATCCAACTCTGAGAATCACTGAAATATGGATGACACTTAAAATGCAGATGAGATTTTCTGGAGAGGGAATGCCAATAAGAAAAAGTAGCGCCAGCTTTGAAACACAGAGCGACACCGAAATTCGGTGTCAACTTGGGAAAGAAGAGGTATTAAGAAGACTGAGCAAAATAAGTCAAGCAGAGAAAGACAATTATATGGTTTCACTCAATTATGAAACCTAAGAAATAACAGGAAGTTAGGTAGGAGAAGAAAGGGAAGAATGAAGGGTACGGGTAAACAGAAGGGGGAAAGAACCATGAGAGACTTGGACTCTGGTAAACAAACTGAGGGCTTCAGAGGGGAGGGGGGTAGGGGACTGGGATAGGCCAGCGATGGGTATTAAGGAGGGCACATATTGCATGGTACACTGGGTGTTATACACAAAAAATGAATCATGGAACATTACATCAAAAACTAAGGTTATACTGTATGATGACTAACATAACATAATAAAAAATTATTATAAAAAAAAAGAAGAAGAAGACTGAGCTTAGAGATAGGGGAAAGGACTAGGGCAATGAAACCAAGGAAAGAGAATGTTCCAAAGAGATGAGAATGATCAGCTGTCCCAAATGATATCAGATGAGTTTTGAAAAAATGTCTGCTGGATTCAGCACAAGGTAATTATTGGTGATATTGGTGAGAAGAATTTTTTTTAAAAGTGGTGAGAGTAGAAGCACATTGGAGGGTGCAAAGCGTGAAAGAGAGGAGAAGTGGAGGCAGCAGATCCAGAAACAGAGTTTGAGAATCTTGACTGTGGAGAAGATTAAAGAATAGGGTGGTTGTTAAGGGTTCTGAGATGAAGAGAAAGCTTTATTAAGAAGGCAAATAGTGAATTATATTAAATATTTTATTAGTTGACTTTTTTTTTCAAACTACAAGCTTAATATGTACCTACCTATAACAAATACAGAAATACAACAAAAGATGAAAAAGACTAAGCTCATTGTCCCCCTCCCTTATTTGCCCTCAAACCTCACTCAACCACACAGATATCAAACCAACTGTAACAGGATGGTGTGCATATTTTCCTTCATTCATACAGACATATGCAAGCACACATTCTCATATGAAGAAAACACTATGATTTGTTTTGTTTGTACCTAAATGGAATCACACCATATAGTTTTGTTTCCATTTTCTTTGAACAGAATCTACAGAAATGTAAAACTTTTTTTCTAATTTGTTTATACTGACATAAACATATGTTTCATTTTGTAGACAATCGTATCCCACAGTCAGAGTTTTCTCTTTTACATGCAATTTTTGTTTTTGTCATTGTTGCCTCTTCCTTCCCATACCCTTGATCTGTTTGTCTACAAAGCTGTCACTCCCAGTCTATACAGATTTGTTTATAGTTGGGTGCTCATTACTTCACACGCTTGCTCATCCTCAAATAATCTCTTCTACTTTTGTTTATTGTAACATGTTAATCTTATTTTTGTAAGAAAACATACATGCATTCAAATCATAAAGCATAAAGACCTTAGTAATATTTTTTTCTTAAGGAATACCAATTCTTAGGTGGCTAAAACAGAATTAAAAAAAAAAAAGGAAGTCCATATACCTTTAATAAATAAATATATGGAGTTCAAAAATCATAATGCAAGTTAGTATTCCTGGAAATCTATCTAAAGATCTTGGAAATGCTTTACAGTTGCTAATTAAGCCTCTCCATGCCAACCAGTTTAACTAAGGAATATATAGTAACCACACAGAGGGACCATTTCATCCAACTCAAGTGTTCTCCCCTGGAATAGAGTAAAATAGCTATGTGATAGCCCAGAGTAACACTGAACTGCATCTTAAGATGGAAAATGAATGGTTTTATTAGAGCCAAATGAATCTGCCAAGGGAGTTTATATAGAACGTGTTTTAGATTTAGAATTTGCATGGCATGCTAGTTTTTATCACTATTAATATGCTATTATGAAGCTGGATGCTTGGTGTTTTAAAGTGCCTCCTGACCGTAAATTAGTCAACGCATAAAATGCTTTTGAAGTAACATCCCAATTTTCCAGTTGAAATCTCTGCATCCCAAGGTGATTAAGTGACTCTCACAAGGTGTTTCAATTTCTGTACCTCACTCCTTTGCAACTTTCTTCATAAGGGCGCATGTACTTTCCAGTATCTACTTTCTTCCGTGTTCAGGATTAAATAGGTTCTTCACATGTGATCACATTTATGTCTCATTATGTGAAGTAGGTATGATTTGTCTCCAATTGGAGGCAAGGAGACTAAGGTTTACATGATTTGCAAAAGAAGGTCACAGCTACTAAGTTGGCAAAGCTAGAATTATGAACACCAGTCTTTGGGAAGTCAACGCCTGAAATCTTTCAGGCCACATTGCGTTCTTCAAGCCCTGTATATGGCATAATTTATGTACTTGGTTTGGTACACATCAATAATATTTCTATATTGGTGATGACATTTAAACACATTTTAAATATGAGGCACTGGGCATATGTTTACTACATATTTCACTAAAGTTTATGGAATATGGATTATTTTTCCTATTTTACTTAAACAAAAACTGAGGCTGTGACTTACTTGGATGGTAAGTCGAGAAAGAAGAGAATGGTTATATCCACATTATCTGTTTCTGAAACCCAGGTCCTAAATTACTATACTATATAATTCCTAATTTTGTTCTGCCATTTATCCTCCCACCGCCACCACCAACAACAACAAAAAATTAGAAACTACATTTTGGTACTTATTATTTTTTTTATTTTTTTTTATTATATTATGTTAGTCACCATACAGTACATCCCTGGTTTTTGATGTAAAGTTCGATGATTCACCAGTTGCATATAACACCCAGTGCACCATGCAACACATGCCTTCCTTACTACCCATCACCAGCCTATCCCATTCCTCTACCCCCCTCCCCTCTGATGGACTCTGAGAAACATTTTGGCACTTATATCAGTTAACTTTTGCTTAAAACGTTGGTACTTATTCCTCATTTTTGTTGCATGTAATCTGAATATTGGCTACAGCTGTGCTAGTGGCTTCTCATTCTAGGACCCAGAATAAAGATGCAGGCCCTATTGGGGACATGCTTTACTCATGACAGAGGTTAGAGGCTCAAGAGGGCTAACTCAGCCATACAATCAAATTTGAACTAGTGCATGAAGGTAGCATATGTCATCATTGCTCAGACTGTTTTACCTAAAGAAAGTCACATGCCAGGGCCAAGTGTGGGGCGAGGAAATACATTCTACCTACTGGAAGACATGGCAACTCACATTTGATAGGATGTGTAAATAATCCTGTTATAGGTGAGAGAGTGGGTAACTGTGCACCATGTGAGGTACCATATTTCCAAAGGCACGGCTAAATCTCAGCATTTCTGGATAAATGTCCAAACCTTTGTAATCTGGACATATCATTATCAACTCAACTGTAGTTATCACCACTGTCTTAAATAATCCATCTGCTCAACCGCCACCACATTGTTATCCGCTGCTCATTGTTCATGCTTTATCTTCCACCTGGGATATTTTCTTTCATTCTTCTCCACATTAAATACATTTCACTTAGCTTTCTTAACTTCCTATTCAGTTACATTACGACACATGACTGGGCTTTGGAAGTGGAATATGGGTGATTTCTCCACCTCCAAACAAGACAATAAAATACCCAGTATGATCCCATGTTAAAAATGGTAATGTCATGCAACAGAAAGAATCTGGATCTCTGAGTACCACTTGAATGAATGCTGTCAGGGTAAGTAGCCTAACCCAATCAAACCAGAAATATACCACACTATGCATACCACACACACACACACACACACACACACACACACACACAATGAGGGAAAGCTAAAAAGCCAGTAGAGAAGAAAAAAATGAAATCCTAAAAAGTAATTTATTAAACCTGAAGAACACAGAAAGGAAAATATCAAAGAAAGGGGGGATAAACAGAAATACTATAGTCTACTACCCAAACATACTAATAATTAGATTGAATTATATGACAGGGGTGATCATGCTAGATAAAAATCAAGATGCCACTACGTGCAATTTACATGGGATATGTGTTAAATATAAGGATACACATAGGTTGAAAGGACAAAGATGGGAAATGATACACCATGCAAATACTAAGCATATGAAAGTCATTAAAGCTATGTTAATATCAGGTCAAATGGACTTTTGTCATTATATCAACTTATAACTTCCATTTAACTATATAATGTTGAATGTCATTTCACCACACCATAATGATCCTGAATGTATGTGCATCTATCGCAAAATTTTATATACATAAACCCAAGACTGATGGAACCAGAGGGAGAAATGAACAAATCTAACAATTGGGGAATTTTTTAAAGGACTTATTTATTTTAGAGAGAGAGAGAGCACAAGTGGGAGGGGCAGAGGGAGAGAGAGTCTCAAGCAGAGTCTGGGCCTGAATACAGAGCCCAGTGTGGGGCTCGATCTCATGACCGTGAGATCACACATGAGCTGAAACCTAGAGTCAGATGGTTAACTGACTGAGCCACACAGGCACCCCAACAAGTTGGGGATTTTAATATTTTTCTCAAATAGTTTTAGTCCAAAGTACAGGGAGAAAGAAGGGTGGTGAGACAAAACATGTATCTGCCCTTCCTAGAAATTGGACACATTACTTCCACCTACATTCATTTGGCCAATATTTAGTCACATAGGCACACCTGGCTACAAGACAACCTTTAGGCTAGATGGCTAGATGGCTCAGTATATATGCATGCTAGATATTTATGTGTGTATATATATGTGTATGTATGTGTGTGTGTGTATGTGTGTGTGTGCATGTATAACATAGATAATATATACATATGTGGATTATATATGTATGTATAAATAGAATCCATACATATTGCCATAAAAGAAGGCAGAATGGATATCAGATGCCAATTAACTGAGTCTGCCATGGGAATGATCAAAGATTTATGTAGTTTTTATTGGAAAAGCATATATGTACTTACTTAAAAATACAGATAGTAATTTAAACTAATATAGTGAAAGTAAGTTTGGTCTATGAGTAAAGATAACTTGCAACTTCCCAAACCAAAAAGAAAATTCTAGGCTATTTTTATTGATGGACATAGCTTCAAAAATACTAAGTAACAGTGCTTAAAAATCATGATATCGAAATTTTTATTCTAGGACTACAAGAAGGGAATAAATAATGGTCTGTAAAAATGGTAACATAATTCTAAAAAAAAAGAAATGAGAGAATAGGATAAAAGAGAAAGTGTTATTATCAGACAATATACTTGTATACAAAGTGAATGCAAGTGAATACAAGAACATCTAAAAAGTATACAAATAAGAGTTCATCAAGATTGCGAAAGAACCATGAGAAAAAAATCAGTAAGCTTCCTATACACTAGTAACAGAGATGTATTTACAAAACTCATCAACTGTAAAGTGCAAAGAAATACATATAAAAAAAAAGATGTGTAAGACATACATGGAGATTCTTAAAATGTATTAATTCTTAAAATGTATTAAAAGTCATAAAAAGAGACTGGAATAAGTACATTGACATATAACAGCTAGGGAACTCAATAAGCATATCCAGATAATCAAAACTTAATTCAATTTAACCAATTTCAACGAAAATTCTTAACAAGGTGTTTATGTAAATCATAATATATTCCTAAAATATATACGAAAGAGCAAATGCCCTAGAATTGCAAAGACATTTTTGACATTGCTTCACTAGATATCAGTTCTTGTTATAAAGCTGTAGTAATACAAAAAAAAAAAAAAGGGTATTGGCACAGGAAGAGAAACACAGAATAAGATTAAAAATTTTAGCAACAGACCCATTGCATATATAGAACTTGATATACATTATAAGTTGCATAACAAATCAGCAGCAAAAAATTGCATTATTCTATAAATTATGTTGGGAAATTTTATTTTTCACTTAATACATATTTGCATGTCTTTCTCATTTAGAAAGTATTACTTTTAAAGAAAATATAAATAATGAATTTAGGATGTTTGAAAAGTGAAGTGTTGTTTAAACAAGGCACTTTAAAAAATAAATCCTAAAGGATAAGATCCAGTTTCGAATTCCTCAAAATATAGTATTTAAAGCAAAATAAAATGGCACCAACAAAAATGTGTTTTTTTTTTTTAAGATTTTACTTATTTATTTGTCAGAGAGACAGAGAGAGAGAGCATGAGCAGGGGGAGCAACAGGCAGACGGAGAAGCAGACTCCCTCTGAGCAAGGAGTCCTGTGTGGGACTAGATCCCAAGATCCTGGGATCATGACCTGAGCCGAAGGCCGAAACTTAACCACTGAGCCACCCAGGCATTCCCCAAAAATGTTTTTTAAAAAAGGAAAAACTGGGGCACCTGGGTGGCTCAGTTGGTTAACTGTCTAACTCTTGGGTTTGGCTCAGGTCATGGGATCTAGCCCCAGATAGGGCTCCCTGCTCAGTGGGGAGTCTGCTTCCCATTTCCCTCTCCTTCTGCCCCTGTCCCTGCACTCTCTGTCTCTCTCTCACACATAAATAAATAATTTTTTTAAAGAAAGCTGATGGGAGAATTATATTCGCAGTTTATATTTTTCAAAATCCTATCTAAAAAAACTCAACAAAATTGAGGGCCACGACCTAAAACACGTAACAATAATCAACCCTACTGGCTAAGGAGGGAAATGCAAAGAGAGTGACCAATTGTGCTAAAAGCGTGTATCAGTTAAGAAGAGAAGTGGGCTTCGAATTTGTAAACATGAAGTCTTTGGTGATCTTGACAGGTGTAGCATTGGGCAAGACTGTTCCAGGTGAAAACCTGATTGGTATGAGTTCAAGAACAAGTGAAAAGAGAAGAATCAGAGACCGTTTTGTTAAAAGACAGAACAAGTTAATAGGACAGTGGGTGAAGAGAAATGTGGGCTCAAGAGAGGTTTGTAATTTTGTTTTTTATATTATAGCATTGTGTATTGATGGAAGAAATGATTCAGCAGAGAGAGAAAATGTACGAGGCAGGAGAAAGGGAAGAATTGCTGGAGTAATGCCCCAGGTTAAAGCCTAGTGTATGTGGGAAGGTGTTGGCCTTAGAGGGGCAGTTGATCATTCGACAAGAGAGCAGTGGAGAAGAGCACACAGCACAGGTGCAGGTATGTGGGCAGGTGTAGGACCTGCTTCATAATTACTTTTGTTTTCTTAGGGAAATAGAAAGTGACATCACCAGCTGAAAACTCAAATGATGGAGGTTGGAGGAGAAAGGGGAAGGTAGAAAACAGTCATAGAATAGCATGGAAGACTGAATGAAATAGAGTCAACATGATTGTTAGTTATAAGTAACAGGCTACTCAATTACCAGTCATAAGTTTAAAATTGTTTTTCAACTAACATATAAAATAAATATAATAATGATAAAGTGAGACCACTCATATGACCTGCATGTTCATCTGTGCAGGTGTTTTCGCAGAATGGGTGTAGGGGTGGCATGGTGGACCCAATTCTGTGGTAATGACAGGCAAGTTTGATGAAATAGAGGGAGGGCAGGGAGGTTGAGTAGGTATTCAAGGGGGTGATGATAATCCTCAGTCATGGAATTTAAGATATAAGGAGGAAATGACAAAATGATGAGGATGAGAAGCATTGGAAAAGTAAATGTGGTAAATAATAATTATCGATAAACATAGGGCTCACAAAACACAGTCAAGTGAGAAAAAGGGGTTGGAAATATATAGATAGATATAGATATATTTAAATATATAGATTTTTAAAATTTGTTACAAACAGAAATATAGGTGACGTATTATAGATAGGTGTATCTATGTATATGCATATATTATATACATATGTATATATGCATCTATATTATAAACACATGTGCACGCATATATAAATACGTGAGGATGGGAAAGAATACACAAACATCAAAATAGTGATTGCCTCTGGAGAAGGAGGAAAATGTCTTTAAATTCACCATTTTTGTAATTTTTATTTTTCTTTAAGAGGTGATGGGATATTATCTAAAATGTCAGCTTTGACCCTAGACTACCTGGATTCTTATTACCCTTGAGCAAATTACTTAACGTTTCTGTGCTTATTTCCTTTTTCCTAAAGTACTCTGTGTACCTCAGTTTCCTTCTCTAAAATAGGAATTGCCATGGACTCCATAGTGCTCCCTGAAAATTCGTTTGTTAAAATCCTAAGTCCGAGAGTGATGGCATTGAGACACGGGGCGCTCTCTCTCTCTCTCTCTCTCTCTCTCATGTGAGGACACAGCTAGAACATAGCCGTCTGCAAGCCAGGAAGAGGGCTCTCACCAGAACTTGACCAATCTGGCAACCCTGATCTCTCGGGCTCCCAGCCTCCAGATCCGTGAGAAAATAAATCTTCGCTACTTAAGCTACCCCGTCCGTGGTATTTTGTTATGGCATCCCAAGCTACGACAGGGATCATAAAAGCACCTTACTCACGAGCATAGTAAAGCATTTCTATTACTAGCATAAAAGTGCTTCATAAGGCAGTAGCTACAACTGTAAATGACCAGAAGCCGTAAAGCAGAATTTGTGAGTGATGAGTTCATGGGTATTTGAAGTAATGTCTTTAGTTTTCTGTAACTCGAAATATTGAATGTTTTAAACAAAAATGTAAATCAGTTTGGCAGTAATCTGGATGTAAGATGGACGCGATTAACACAGGATGACAAGTGAGAAGTCTATTTCCCTAACACTGATGAACTGTGATTTTGATTCAACTGGAAAAGTGGCAGAGGACAAGAAGAAGGTGAATCAAGGAATACTTTCGATATAAAAAATGGCAAGGAGAGAAAGGACAGAAGGACAATGCCTTCGTTCCAGATTCCTGTGTACAAAGTGGTACCATTACCTGACATAGGTCTTCTTTACAGCAGCTTTCTTCAAGGAAAATAATACATTCTGCTCTTGATCAGTTCCATCTCAAGCTCACAATTAAGAATGAGCAGAAACAATTGCTCTCTTTCACCCTGTGATTTCGGTTTTACTATTTAACTGAACCACCACAAGTGAAGATTATAGAAGCACCCATGAGTGATAAATTCACAAATGTGAAGCATATGGTTAAGACTGATGAGAGTTCATGGTAAGTGTTAGAGGATGGGAAAGTTCACAAGAAGATGAAGCTTTTGGCAGTCCAGAAGGACTATGATATTCTCAGCACAGGTGCTAACCATTAAAGTCACTGCTGCAGAGGTGGTATTTAGTCTAAATTTGTCAAGTGAGTTTTCCAAGATCATAGCAAAAGATAGTTCTTGAATAGCTTCCATCACCTAAATTAGATAAACACACTAGTGGGAACAGTTGCCTGCTCTGATATGTGTACCTAATATCTATATTTAAATGAAAAACAATTAGGGGAAAAAACAAAGAGTTTATATTTCCCCAAATGCTTTGCAATTTCAAAATTATAATTGTTACTGGAAAAATTTTAAGATTGCAGAAGTAACTATAACTATTTGCTTGGCCATGCCAGAGGTCAGAATGATACTTTGCATGAGGGAGGAGCAAAGGAATAAAAGAGGAATTCAGATGAGGGAAGATGAAAATAAAGCCATCAGAAGAGTTCTTCTGTGCTTTGGCGGAAGCCGTTTCTTAGTGTGTAATTTGGATGAATTCAGCATTTATGTTTGGCAAATACTTAGGACAAAAGAAGAGAAAATGATAATTATGTCTTTGTGAATTAATTTATCTTCAGTAATTATAATATCTCTTAAATATTTAGTAAAGAACATGAATACCGGCATTGTAAATACCTATTAGTAAAGATTTTTTTTCCCAATAAAATATAACATGTTATTGTCCTTTGTGTATTATCATCTACTAAGTTGGAAAGTCTTATTTTTTGTTGCTCAGATCAACATTCTTTTTCAAAAACTTTTATTAGTGAAACATAGTTGACACAGTGTTATATTAGTTTCAGGTGTACAACCTAGTAATTGATGATTCTATATATTACACATTGCTACCATAGGAAGTGTAGTTATCACCTGTCTTATTTTATAATTGATAATGTATCTCACTGAATTAACTAGAATCTTGTCTTTACCAATTTCATCATCTTTCAGATTATTTTTTTAAACCATAATTAAAGGCATGAAAGTCCAATTTGGCTATCATTAAGTTATTAGTCTGGCATAAAAATTACTGTATGATTAATTTTTATTTTTAAAATGCCATCCAAAATAATATTCACATGCTGGATGTTTCAGTGCTGGAAACATTTTATGGGTTCTCTCTCTGAAATATTATATTATATGAAAATCTAACATGGGTATTGTACCGTCAGGGAATTCTAATATTCTTTCTTTTTTTTTTTTTAAGATTTTATTTATTTATTTGACAGAGATAGAGACAGCCAGCAAGAGAGGGAACACAAGCAGGGGGAGTGGGAGAGGAAGAAGCAGGCTCATAGCAGAGGAGCCTGATGTGGGGCTCGATCCCACAACGCCGGGATCACGCCCTGAGCTGAAGGCAGACGCTTAACCGCTGTGCCACCCAGGCACCCCCTAATATAATTTATAAGCTTCATGAACTTATTTTTTTATATTATTTCTTTAGTTGAGTAAAATGACAATTAAAATTTAAATATATCTACACATATTTATTTAAAAGCATCGACATCCCATGCATTGTTCTGCTCACTGAGCATAAGACTGACCTGATGTATAAGCAGGAGACAGACGCCATCTGTTATGGCTTCAATGATATCAAGAATTACATAGTCTCCCCCACCTCCAAGTGCCCAATTGAAATGCTCAAATAATGATATCACCAAAATTTGTATAATTTTCTACTTAAACATTTATACATATGTTAACTTACTTGAATCCCAAACAATAATACTGTGAAATACTGAGAAAGTAAGGCTTTAAATCCAAGTCAGCTCGAAAGCACAATTCATAAACGAGGACCGAGATTCTAACCTAACGAGTAAATACCAAAACCAGGACATAAACCTTCATCTTTTTACTCCAGATTCTGTGTGTGTGTGTGTGTGTGTGTGTGTGTTGTGTGTTTATTTTAAACCTTATGAAAGCTTTTCAGGGGAACTCATTATTAATAAATAACATTATTATATAAGAAGCCTATACAACTGTCTGAAGAAAAAAATTAAGTAACTTAAATCTTCATATAAATGCTTAGCAACGAGGACAGTATTTAGTTAGGTAAACAGTCTTGCTAGATATGAAACATACTGATCAAAACAATACTGAAATTGAAATACACACAGATTCAGTCAGAAGATGTTTTTAAGAAAACGATTTAATTCCGTTGAGATTGTGGTATACCTGGTATACTGGCATATTCCCAAGAGAATTGTCTATTGGCAAAATGTTTAGAAAGCAGTCTGTGATATTTATGTGGTTTCAGCATCTTCAAATATATCCTGCACTGATAATTCAAAAATAAGAAAAATACATGTTCATGAGCAAGTACCGCTAGTAACAATGGTCAGATATTGGAAGTAATAGCATTGTTAAAATAGGGAGAAATAGTAAATTAAGTAATTGTTTGTAGTCTATGAAATAATATGCCTTCATTTAAATGGTAATTATAGATATTATGAAACAGCATAGATGTGTTTATGGCAGGGGTGCCTGGGTGGCTCAGTCGTTAAGTCTCTGCCTTCTGCTCAGGGGATGATCCCAGCGTTCTGGGATTGAGCCCCGCATGGGGCTCCCTGCTCAGCAGGAAGCCTGCTTCTCCCTCTCCCACTCCCCCTGCTTGTGTTCGCTCTCTCACTGCCTCTCTCTCTGTCAAATAAATAAATAAAATCTTTAAAAAAAAAGACTCTTATGGCATAATGTAAATTAAAAAAAAACAGAAATGCATATGTTTATTAAGATAGCCACATCACAAAACTATATGCAAGCATACTATTAAAACGTGGAAAGAACGTTAGTATTTTTGCTAAGCTAGTTGAGGTTATAAGTAATTTTTTTCCTGTTTTCACAACAACCGTATTACTGTGGAATATTTAAAAAGAAGTACAGAAGATAGAATGATAATCTACTTTACAGTTAAGCTAAAATCCAAGCTTCCTCTTTTCACCCCCAATATCAGAACATCATTAGATTTGGACACTCCTGCCTCATAGGAATCTCCCTAACTTAACTCTTGTGTTCCATTCCTCCTGCCACCCCCAGGAGCAGGCCATCATTATTGTTTGCTTTCATAACCCTAACAACCTTCTTCACTGTTATTGTTCCGTCCCTCTCCAGGGTCAATTCTAGTCTCTCTCCCATTTGTATTCTGCTCTCCAGTCATAAAAAAGTTGTTTTCCATTCTCCACTAGATCCTGCTTTTCACACCTCTGAGTTTTCATCTAGCCCTCCTCTTTCCTTTAGCTTCTAACACTTCAGAACTCACTTAAACACTAATGCTTCTGCTCACACTCTTGCTGACTCCTCTTCTTTCCACTTCTAAATTCTATGGTGACATGCCTCTCCTGTCTTTTCCATTTTATTTCTCTTTAGTTGATTTTTTCCAGTATTATACTCTGGCTTTCATCTAAATTCCACTGATTCCCAAATTTATCTCCAGCCCCAACCTCTTACATAAGCCATAGAGTTGAACGAACGTATCACTGCTTCCTTGACATTTCAGTGTATAATAGGCATCTTTAATTTTTCACGTCCAAAAATAACTCATGATTTCCCACCCCACCATCAACAAGCCAATTCTCTTACTCTCCATCTCTGTAGATGGCATCACAATTTATCCAACTACTCGGATCAAAAACCTAGGTGGATCCTTGCATCTTTGCTTTCCCTGACAACCAACCTTGAATCCATCAGCAAATGATTTTATCTTCTAACTTCAAAATATATCCCAATTTAGTCACTTCTTGCCAGACTCACTTTGATCACATGTTTCGAAGTCACCAACATCTCTTTTCTCATCTAATGTTGTAGCCTCCTAGATTGTCCCCCTACGTTCTCTCTTGTTCCTTCCAAGATCTAGTCCTCATACATTACTGAGAGGAATCTTTTAAAGAGATAAATATGATCATGTCACTCACGAGCTTCAAACTTTAATGACTTCCCACCACACTTAGATCAAAATCTGGAAATGTCACCATGATCTTTGAGGATCTGTATTTTTGGTGCCCCTTTATCCCTCTGGTCTCACCTCATGCCACTCACTCCCATGCCACTGTGCTCCAGCAATAAGTCTCTTGCCATTACTAGCACCCAGCAACCTCTTGTCTGTTTCAAAGCCTTTACATTTGATATTTTCTCTGCCTAGAATTCTACTCCCCCAGATCTTCACAGGTCTCACTTCTTCTTGTCGTTCTAGTCTCTATTAAAATATCACTTTCTCTCAAGCTCCCCTTGTCTTCTCCATCTTAAAAAACAAGTCTGTTAGTCCCACTTTATTCTGCTTTATTTTCTTCATAGAATTAATGTGCATGACTCACGAGGGCAGGGTATCTGTTTTTATTCACTGATAAATCTTAAGCACCCACTAGTGTCCCTCTCGTATAGTGGGTGCTCAATAAGTGAGATAAGTGAAGAAATGTATTACCATTATAAATTACAGTATTTTTATATGTTATTTGCTTATTTCCTCCATTAGAATGCAAGTTAGTTTTTATGTGTGTATTACCAGTGCCTAGAATAATGCTTGGTTTGCAGTATTCTCTCAAAAAAATAGTTCTTAAAATAATGAATAAAAGACCTTTCCTTTATTCCTTCATTCCTTATTGTTAGAGTTGTTTTACTTTTCTATGTTAACATGCAATTAAACATTTTATTAAAATCATTTTGACAAAACTAGGTATCAGCTGTTTAAAAAAAAACACACTACCTTGATAATACACTGGAACAAAGGCTTTAGAGGTAAAATTTGTTGAAGTATTTGAATACTTCCCATATCTCATGAAGAGACATGTAGAAAGAGACCATGAGCTCTAAAATAGCTGCTCCGTGCCATGTTTGCCAATTGTTCTTGATTATAGCATATGTCATTCATTTTTTTTTAAACGTACCATTGTCTCTTACCAAGAGTAGCTTACTATTTATTATAACTGGGAGATTTTTATGATATTGTAACTAGGAGACTTCCTAGTGCTGACTTGTAGAATTGAAGTGATAATAAGTGTCTATGGGTCAGAGTAATGAATCTTAACATTTCTAAGCTTCCCATTTTCAAGTGTTTGTCACTATGTGCAAATGTGGTGACCCATTTTTGAATCATTGCCTGCCTATATGCTTAAATTCTTTATTTTTTTAAATAAAATTTTATTTTGAGAGAAAAACTGCCTATAGAAGTTTAACATATTAAATAGGACTTTTATATATAAATTTTAATAAATGGTTCCTCTCAGCCTTTTACAAAAAGAAAGTTATCCATAGTTAAAAATCATACTCAGATATTACACAAGTTATGCAAGTTTGGAAGAACATGTTTAAAATTGATACGCTTCAAGTTTTTGGAGTTGTGTCAATGTCTAGCTAACTGCATTAGTGGATCTAATTACTAAGGCCATTTTCTCACAGATCCAAATGTACAATTAGAACATATACTTGCAATCTTGACTACAAAGCAGGCAAAGATACAGTAAGTGAATCCCATTTCATTATCATGGTAGTGACAACACCTGATTATAAATCTAGTTATTTTAGTACCCTCAGAAACGAAATTAGCACAGAAAATCAGATATCAGGCTCTCCTAAAAATTTGAATGTAGTAAATTTCTTTATGTCTTAAGAAACACAAAGTTGACTGGAAGAATGAAGAAATGTCCATAGATAGAAACACCTAGATACTTAATTGGCTTCCAGACTTGCTTAGACCAGATAACCAATCCAAGTCGTGTGCATGTTCTACAGGCAGTAACAAAGCATCTCATGGGCTCCCTCTGTCTCCACCTTTGCTCATGAGGACCTTGCCCATTTCAGCCCAGAATGTGAGATGACACGGCTACACACTGGATCAGGCCCAGTGGGCAATTTCATCTTCTCTGCTCCGTCAAGACCTTCTGTCATCTGTCACAAGCAAATTAGCAGCTATTTACTTTCTGTTTTGTTTCTTCGACGTAACTTTATATGCCCGATTGTCACACTTAATAGGGCATAGAGAAGGTGCTCAACAAATTGTTTTCGTTATTAATCTAAAATCATATTATCTCACTCTTCTGAGAATCTTGGAAGATTCCTGTCACATAGCAGCTACTCAGTAAATGTTTGGATAAATGGCATTTCCTTACTTGAGTCCACTTTATTTGGGGGAAGAAAAAATATTTAAATTCCATTGTTTAAAAATAGCTTTGAGACAAAGTCATTAGATGTCACCTTAGAGTACAATAATGCATGTTGTGTAAGTGAAAAAGTAGGGCAAATACAATTTAGTTCCTTTGGACTTTCAAGTAAAAAGTACACGTTCCTTGTTGCATAGCAGAGTGAAAATGTATGCCCCTGGTAACATCCAATAAGACAGGGCCCGCAGGACTCCAAAGTCCTCCAAGTTCATAGTAATGGGAAGACTTGAGAAGACTTCCCATAGCCCCAGAGCAGGGCAGTGTTCTTGGGGTGAGACACTGCTCACCTTGGGGAATACTGGTATAGCTTCTCACCCTGCAAACCTTGAGGCCAGAGAATACTTAGCATTTACTCTTCACTGAAGAGACTACAAACTGATGAGAACAGACAAACCTTCCTAAAAGAAGGTTTATATCTCTCCTGAGATTGGCTACTCAGTGTACAAACATACTACCCTATTTAATAAAAAGATAGAAATTGCTTCTATTCACCAATCACTTGCTCAAGAGAAAGATACCTTGAGTAAGATCTGTTATTGTATCCCTGTCCTGTTTTCTCCCAGGACACTGGAGGTTGCAGCAACTACTTTGTTTTCTGTATCCTGCTAGCTCTCCCATTAGCTTGGGACATCAGGTCTTAACTGTGGCCTGGAGAGCCACACCTGCCAGCAGTGAGGGAAAGGACAGAAGAGAGCTGTAGAATATGAAAATACAGTGGCTCCAGAGGCTATGCTAGGCATTTTCTTGTGATGACCTGAGAAGGAAGAATGATGCAGCAGGTTGTGCTCCACTCCCCTAGAAATCATGGGGCTTAAGGGCACACATGGTGGGTCCTTTCTCTTATCTGCAGAATTTCCAGAACACTAATTTCTTCCTCTGCCTGGCATCCCACATTCCAGCTTCCCCAAGCTCACCTCCTGGCTCCTCCCAGACAGGTTTCTAGAGGATACGGGTTTTCTCTTCAACTAAGGAGCTCACAGCCACTCCCACGGGGTGGGGGTACCAGGCCATGGGCAGAGTATGGAGAAGGAAGGCAGGCAAACTGCACTCTACTATTCCTCCAGCCTCACTTCTCAGATAATTTTTGGATAATTTTGTTAGTTGCTAGTAGTAGAAGTAGTGGGTACAAAACAATTAATTCTTCTCCAAGCCATTTTTGATTCTAACCTATCACTGGAAGGGAGGAAAGTGTTAACATTGAAGAAAAAGATCAAGTCTCTGTGGGTTCTTTATTATTTTATTCCCCAAAATGTTTGTTTAGCTCTTGCTATGTGCCAGACAGTCTGATAGACCCTGGAGATGCAATAGTAAACATGTGGGAGATCACTAACAAAGTAAAGCAGGACTCTGTTTTATTTTACTTATACAGCTCTTAGAATGCAATTTTTCCCTGTCATTTTTATTTAACTGACAAACATCCTGAAATTACAAGGTAGACTACTTTAAAAAGCAGTTGCTATTTGCAACAATGCAAATCTGAGTTTCATAAATACATTATATTCCAAAAAAATACAAAAATAAATTGGATGCTGAGGCTAATATTTGATGTCATTCATAACTTCTATTTCAGTTTTGCATCTTCACCAAAATACTATTTTTCCATTTGTTAAAATTTGGAAGCAAAATGGTGAAATGAAGCTTTTATCTTTATTATTTTGCATCTCTTGATGTGATTTTTTTTCTAGTTCAGAGGACTCTGGGGAGGGGAGTGGTGCAAGGGGATGCCTTGTAAAATAAAGAGTTTCAAGTAAAATGGCCTTGGTTTTGAGTATTACCTACGTTAGCCAAGATCTCAGTATGTGTATACCATTACACAAGATTTTAAAAAATTTACTCTCCATCACCCTATCTACAAATTAGCAATCACAGGATTTAATATCATACAAATCTGACTTTAAGTTCTGATGTGGTGATTCACAGGAATCAATTCTGACTAAAAGGCCAGACCCTAAGCAAATAGTTGGTGAAATAACTTTTGGAATGATAAACACTTCATGAATATTGTGTTCTGGGAGATAATCTGCAATCCTGATGTACCGATGTTATATTACACCCCTCGTACAAATAATCATTGGAAAAGCAGGGAGTTGAGAGTAGAGACTTGAGGTCTAGTTCTAAATCTGGGTGGGGCTTCACATATCATTTTCTTCCTCCTCTGAAACAGATTGTCCTCACCTGTACATAGGAAAATTGGAGTAACTCTTCAAAGCCTACAAGTCTGTCGCGTGCTCTCATGTTTTAGTTTCTAGTTCTCTCAGCATTTTTTTCATCACATATATACGTGGATAAATTCCTGACTCTTAACTAGATTTTCTTTTATTCTAAAAATATTTTTTCTGTTCCATCATTTAACACTAAGCTATAATATAATTCACGTGTAGTTGACAGTAAAGAATGTAGAAAAACTGGGTTCTTGTTGCGGGTGTTGTCATCATTGTTTTTAAGAAACATACAGAAATCTATATATAGATGGTTGTCATAGATTTCTGGAGTTATCTGAACTAATCTAGACAAAGATCTTAGGGCAGCAATACGCAGATAGTAAGCAATCAGTATTAACTACCATTATTGTTAGTAATATTAGCTTGAGTACTAATTTATTATTCTTGACAAAATTTAAGCATTCACCATGTTTTTAAGGCATTTTAATTATAGAAAGTTTGAAAAAATAAGAAAAGGTAAAACATCAAGAATAAAATAAATATTATCTATATTTTTACCGCTCAGGGATAGCATCTATTAATAGTTTGCTATATATTATTCTGTGTTTATCTATATACATAAATATTCATACACACATAAAGTTTTATAAACTACTTTGAAATACAAATAGTTTTTTACTTAAAACATAGGAAGTAGTCCTTGTTATAGAATATGAGGCAATTTTTGGCTGTTATTTTATTGAGCATATGTATCACAATTTATTGTACTAGGACCTTATTATTAGACTATTATATTGCTTATATTATAGTTATTTTCTCAGGGTAAAAACTTAGAATTACAGGGTCAAAGAGTAAGCANAGTCACATTCTGTATATTTGATACAATTCTTCATTTAATTATTTAATGTTATGAACTAAACTGTATTCCCAAAAATTCATATGTTGAAGCTCTAACCCCAAAATGACTATATTTGGCGATGGGGCCTTTGGGAGATAATTAAGGTTAAACGATGTCAGAAGGGTGCAGCCCTATTCTGATAGGGCTAGTGCCCTTATCAGAGAGGAAGAGAGGAAGAGCCCCCCCGCCCCCCGAGATCTTTCTCTCCATACATGCATGGACAAAAGGCCCTGTGAGGACATAGTGCAACGCCAGAACAGGAGCCTTCCCCCGAAACTGAATCTGCCAGCCCCTTGTTCTGGGACTTCTAGCCTCTAGAACTACAAGATAACAAATATCTATTGTTTAAGCCACCCAGTCTGTGATATGTTGTTAGGGCAGCCCAAACTGACTGATACACTTTGCAAAGTTTGTCTATAAGCTCATCTATAATACAACCAAAAATATCACAAAGTAGCCCTTTTTGTCTTACCTAAATTAAAACTATCAATGGGCTTATAAATAAATGCAAGCAGACTAATAACCATGTGGCTGCTGTACTAGTTCAGAGGAAAGGAACACCTTCCTATGGTTGGATAGCCCTACATTTGGAAGGACATCTGAGAAGGGTGTTATATCATCTGGACTCTGTCGTGGACGTGCTATGTGCCAAAATCACCCAAATTTCTCTTCCATGAAGGCCATGTAGCCCCAACTGCTGATGTGCTGTCAGGCAACAGCCTACAGCCGTCAGCTCCTTTAGGGATTGCCCTGGGTGCAGAGAGCTGCCATACCCAAGGTCAAGCCCTTGCCTAGTGTGACCCACACTGAAGGATTAATCAGTTCGGTAGTATAAAGGCCCAGTCGTCTTGGCCTTTTTTGGGACAATTCCGAGGTGCCATTCCAGCCCGGAGCTCTCCATGTGGTAGATGGAGGCTGTGGTTGACTAAATTGCAGCTTGACTTCTCCCTGTGCCAACTCCTGCTTCCCACTCATCCCTTCCACAGGTGTTGCTCCCAAAGGCATACCTAAATAAGCTCGCTGCATGCTAAATTCCATCTTAGAATTTGCTTCCCTAGGAACCCAACCTGTGGTACATAGTGGGTAGAAAAGGTTACAATAATATTTGCAGGTGCTATAATTGCATCACTGCCTGATTGCTTTTGCTCAAAATGCCCCCCAGAGGGAACCCATACCCTTTATGCCAAGCCATTTGGCTCACAAAATCAGACAGACCTAACAATTGCAGCATAAGACTGTATTAGGCTAAATTTTTCATATTCTAGTTGTGTAAAGAATTTCATGATAAATATTTTATTTCTTAAATCAACTGTTTTATTATTAGCCTTATTATAGATTATTCTTACTCAGAAAAATGTAGACTATGCTCAAAATTAGATACACAGATAATCAAAATGTACTTACAGAGCTAATCCTTTAAATTTCAAATATCTGTTTAGACTTTTTCAAATAGGTGTTACCTTCACAAAATATATAATCCCATTCACTTATGCTTTCTGTTAGAATTCTTGTGGTCCATTTTCTTCATTTATCTTTGTTCTCTTTTCCCTTCTCCACCTCAAATCAGCCCCTGTCACCACCACCTCCAGCCAAAAGATAGTTTTTCCCATCTTTGCTATGTCTTCAAATCCATGTTCTGACACTTTTCCTATATAATGTTGAAAAGGTCATCTAGTTTCGCTGATCCCTAGTTTCCTTTTTTGTTAAACATGGAGGGAAATATTTAACTACCATAGCTGGGTGTAAATTAAATAAGATAATGTATGAAAAATTACAGAACATGTCACATAGCATTACCAGGTACTTTTTTTTTTTTTTTTTTTTTTGTCTCTTCCTATGAGAAAACTTTGAGAAAGGCTATGATAGGAAAGACCCTAGGATTCATTGCAAGCAAATGGTAGGTGCGTTGAGGCAGGGGCAATCTCTCTCTATTTCTTAATTAAACTCTTATTTATGGGACACTTACTGTGTGCCAGTATATAATTGTGGACAAGAAAAGCGTCTCTTAATTCAAGAGCTTACCACTTAGTGGGGCACTTACAGATAAGAAAATAGGAATGTAAGAGAAAGTGGGATGAAGAGCAACTGCATATACAGAAAGAATGGGAAGGGACCGGTGCTTTCCTTTATTCATAACTTTGTGTTTTTGGAAACAATAGCATTTACAAGGAGAGCTAGGTTGCCACCCCCTGGATTAACAATGTTGACCATAAGCATGCAAATGGCTCCCAGAACAGGGCTATTCCCAGCTAACACAAAAGCTCATCTAAGGAGAATTACAAAACAAAACACCTGGTGTTCCCAAGCCTGACACTTGTCTTTGTAGTGCTGCTAATGATGGATAAATGATAAAAAGAAATATGGATCTAAGTGGTGGCTTGGATGAAATAGAAATTGTTGCAAATTGAGTAAAAAAAGTTTATCTCCATGAATTATTACCCCCCAAATAAGCACTACTGTGTGGCAAATGCAAATGTAGCCCATTACTTGGACTTCTCAAAAGTCCCCTATTACAAAGGACTTTGCTTTCTCAAGTGAGCATCATTGATTCAACATAATTTTCTGGGGAGCTCTTGTCTTTGAAATGGATAAAAATCTAACTTGCCTGCCTTGTCTTTTGTGTGTGTGTGTATATGTGCTGTAGAAAGGACTGTACTCATATAGTATAGTATGCAGCATCATTTCTTTTAGGTAAAAATAACTTGGAAGAGATTAGCCCTGGCTTATGATAAAATAATACTCTTGGGGATTCCATATAGCATGCAGGTGATAAAAATAAGGTTTTCTTTGATTTATCACCAGGAATAAAAGAGGAAAAAAAAAAAAGGGAAGTCAGGGATAGATAGAAGGAATTTTGTCAGAAGACCAAAAGCAATATACATTGTATAAGAAGAAGAAATGGAGTTGAGTAAAGGCAGGAAAGGGGAAAGCTAGGGCAAGGTATTGAATAATACTTAGCCCTTTATATTCCTTTTCCTATTTACTCTTATAATATTTTATAGATGAAGAATCTGAGCCTCAGAGAATTTAAGTTGCCTGCACAAGCTGACCAAGCTACCAAAGATTTGGGTTTGTGCCAAAACCAGGCACAATCCAAAGACCATGCTTATTCC
Source organism: Ursus maritimus (assembly GCF_017311325.1). Classification (NCBI taxonomy): domain Eukaryota; kingdom Metazoa; phylum Chordata; class Mammalia; order Carnivora; family Ursidae; genus Ursus; species Ursus maritimus. Next base: position 22,427,069 of record NW_024424008.1, read on the forward strand.
TGTTATAAGTCCCAGATTTCTAAGCCATCCCTACCTCTTTATTAAGGAAATTTATAACAATTGTTCTAGTGATTCACCCGAAGGAAATCCATCACGTGCTGCAGCTTGTGTAGACTATCTTTGGCTTCAGAACTTACCTCCTCACCTCCCCTTTGGGATGAGGAGCATGATGATTAAAGAAGGCAAGGAATTTGATCAGCTTAGCTCGAAGCTTTAATTAAAATCAAAGTTGATCTTTCTTAGACACAGAATCTTCCTGTTTTCCCAGATTTCAATGTAAGAACACCGCTATGTACTATTGTCTTAGGTCAAAAAGTCTAGAATACAGTGTTCTTTCCTGAGTTCATCAAACATAAGATGGCCCTCCTGTTCCCAAGGGCTTTGCTTATGCTATTTCCTATCCCTGAAATGTTTCTTCCTTCTGAGTACTCTTCTCTGCCAATACACACACACACACACACACACACACACACACACACACACCTGTATCCAGCTGTTCTTTTCGATCACGATTCTTATTTTTTAAGATTTTATTTATTTTTTTGAGAGCGAGAGAGCGCGTGCACACGTGCGAGCACATGAGCTTGGGGGGAGGGAGAGGGAGAAGCAGGCTCCCTGCTCAGCAGGGCTTGATCCCAGGACCCTGAGATCTTGACCTGAGCCAAAAGCAGATGCTTAACGGACTGAACCACCCAGGCATTCCTAGATCAGCATTCTTTTATCACATCAGAATGACAGAGTGGATCTGTTCTTTACGCGCGTGCACACGTGCGAGCACATGAGCTTGGGGGGAGGGAGAGGGAGAAGCAGGCTCCCTGCTCAGCAGGGCTTGATCCCAGGACCCTGAGATCTTGACCTGAGCCAAAAGCAGATGCTTAACGGACTGAACCACCCAGGCATTCCTAGATCAGCATTCTTTTATCACATCAGAATGACAGAGTGGATCTGTTCTTTACATTATAGTAAATTCAAAGTACCAAATAGCTCTGCTTAAAAAGCAATTATACTTAATATTGTTGTAATCTTGCATTTTTCATGTACTTTTCATGTACATTTTACTTATGCCTGCTTCTCATAAACTCCACAAGAAGAAGGGCTATACATTTCTTTTTTTTTTTTTTTTAAGATTTTATTTATTTATTTGACAGAGATAGAGACAGCCAGCGAGAGAGGGAACACAAGCAGGGGGAGTGGGAGAGGAAGAAGCAGGCTCACAACAGAGGGGCCCGATGTGGGGCCCCGGGATCATGCCCTGAGCCGAAGGCAGACACTTAACCCCTGTCCCACCCAGGCGCCCCAGGGCTATACATTTCTGCTATTTTGGTACTTAACATTGTATCCCCAGGATGTAGCTTTACTAAAAGCTTAAGTGAATGAATAGTAGTTTCAAGATTTTTTTCTTCCTTTCCTAGAAGGCATGCTATGATGGGAAAGCTATGTTCCTTTTCTTTCTCTCCCTTTAGTAACTTTGAGTAACCTCCTGATATACTGAAAAGATCTCAAGCTTCTGTATACTCCTGGGTCTGAATCCAAGCTCTGCCACCTAATGTGGATGATTTTGTATAATTTATTTACTTATTGGAAACTCTCAGTACTCTGTTAAAATAGATATAAATTCATATCTCATAGGATTGTTCCAACTCTTAATGAGATATCAATACATTATATGAAATTAGCAAGTGAGAGTTCCCTAACTCTTACACCTATGCTTTCCTTCTCACGAATAAGCTTGATGGATATGCAAGGGTTCTCAGTTGGTGGTGCACTTTTGCCACCAGAGCATGAACCTGTTTCCAAATGTTCAGTTTGACATGCGAACCACGACTGAAAGTTTTACCTCTTCCTTGAAGTCATCCTAAACTAAAGTGATTGCTAGTTTAATCACAGTCCTTAGTCTCTTTTGTTAATACCATATGGTTTAGTATTTTTTATTCTATTTTTCATTTCATCTTAATTTTTCTTACTTTGTTTAATTAACTAGGAATTTTGATAGGATTTGCGGGGTGATACAAACGTGAGGTTGGCATAAGACAGCGTTCATCTTGCAGTCTTTTGGCATAGGCAAAAGTTAAAATAACATAATAAAGGCGATATTGATAGTAATTCTAGAAATTCTTTGTATGGTATGATTACTAGGTATCAGACAGTGTGTAAACACCAGCGGTAGTTATATTCCAGGAAAAGAAAATCACAAGTGCAAGGGCATGGTAACATGAAAGGGAGTGGTGAGTGCTAGAATGGCTGCCCAGTCCACGGGGCTAGAGTACTGTGGGTGTGTGGAGGAAATAAGGACACTGGAGACTGATCAGAGGTGGAAAGACGACCTAGATCATAGGGGCTTTGCCAGTCATTCTACAAAATTTCTGCATTTACCTAAAGGCAATATGACAATGTCAAAGACTTTTAGCAGGAAAACAACACGATCCCATGTCAGTTTAAGAAAAGCAAAGCTCGTCTCACTTACAGTTATTGTCTTTCTCTCAAAATTGTGTCTTCCATTAAGGCAAGGGCCACATTTTCTCCTTTTTTGCATTTCCTTAAGCATGCTAAGAACTGATAGGTACAGAATTATCCTCAACACATTATACATAAGTTGTATAGTATGCAAACTAGCATTGGAATTCCCAGTGACTTATGCGCTGTTAGAAACAGGGAAACAAGGTATTAATTACTTTAAATGTTTATAAGTAGAGTTCTACAGGCTTGGAGAGTTCTTATGCAGATTGTGTCATTTGTTCTCATGATATTCCTCTAGACGGGATAGGAAAGGAGGGAGCCAGACATAAATATGTACTTTGAAATCTTGATAGATTTCATAGACGTAACCAACCTTGTAAGTACCCTTAAAACATAGACTATATGGAAACCAGAGGCCTCTGGGGAATCCTCAAGTCTTACTCTGTCCAGTCATATTTTTATACATTCATATCCACAATATCTTGTCAATAAGATGAATGCCAATGTACCGCATTCTGAGCTAAAGAGAGTGCTCAAACATCTAAATAACTGATGCATTTTTTTTACCGGACTAAACAATAGCCAAAAAATAAAATCAAAACAAGAGTCTGATAACAGATTTTTTTATCAGTTCTGATATAGAATTGTTTAATAATTTTATCATCCCGTTGTAAAGGAACTGAAGAAATAAAAGGGTTATTTGGAGACAGCGCACTCCTGTCTTGAGGTGTACGTCCTAAAATTAGAATAGGACAATGTGAAAAATTGTCATAGTATAAAGAAAAAAGTTTTAGAGCCAGGAGCATGTCATTTTCCTCCTGCCCTTCCTCATCTTGTCTTGTCTTCCCTTCCCTTCTGTCCTCTTCCCTCCTCTCCTTTCCTACCATCTACTCCCCTCCCTACCCATCCTTCTCCGCTTCCCCGTTTATCTCTCTCTTGCCCTTTTTCTTACACCATCTTCCTTCAATACATCATATACCTGTAAATGAATGTGGGGTCTGTTCACATTTCCTCTAATAAGCAATTGTTAGTGCATATGTGAAAGCCACTGTGATCCACACTAGGAATAAAAAAGATAAATTAGACTGTGAGTTATGGAGAGAAGCTGTGTATAAATTTCCTTTGTACCCAAAGGGACTGGCTGTGCTCAATTTTCACAGAATATAAACAATAAGAATAAAATTCATAAATTGAGTATTTGCTCTATGATGGTTTGTAAAATGTGGTTCTTGGACCAGCAGCATCAGCAACAGCTAGAACATGTTAGATATGCAAGTACTCAGGCTTCATTCCAGACTTACTAAATCGGAAATTTGGGGAGAGGGTCCCTGGAATCCATTTTGTAATAAGCCCCCAGGTGACAATATCAGACACTAAAGTTTGAGAACCGCTCCTTTATGTTGAATACTTTGTACGGGTCATCTCATTTAATCCTCATAAATTTTATTGATCCAATACTATTCATCCTTTGCATTAGTTATTTATTACTGTTTAGCCAATCATCCCAAAAGGCAGGGACTTAAAAGAAGAATGGTTGTTTTGTCATTATCTCTTATGATTCTGTGGGTTAAGTAACCTTGCAGTATGTTCTCGTTCGGGGTCTCCCATATGATTGCAGTCAGATGGTGAGGCTGGAATGAGCTGAAGGCTTGCTCACACATATGGCCTGTGTTGGAAAGATATAAATAGCTGGAAGCTGGAACAGATGCAACTTTTAAGACATCTCTTTCTTTTTCTATGTATTCTCTTCATCATGGCAACTTCAGGGTAGCCACACTTCCTACGACGTTCCCAAAGAGAGAGAGAGAGAGAAGGAGAGAATGAGAAAGAGAGAGAGGGAAAGTAGAAGCTGTATCACCTTGTGTAACCAAGCCTTGAAAGTCGCATGGCATCACTTTGCCCATTCCTACCATTCACTCTATCACAAGGACGTACTCAGGTTGTAAGGAAAGGGTGTAGATACTGTCTCTTGATCAAGGAGGTGACAAGTGTTGAGATGTCAAACTCAAAATAGTTTTGTGCTCAGCTTTATAAAATATAACCTCTTACAATCTCCATTTTTCATGTGAGAAAATGGAGTTGAAGGAGGTTAGTTAATCTGTCCAAGATTTCATAGTCAGTAAACAATAGAAAAGAAATTCAAGCTCCAAGTCTGTAGTCTTCACCAGCATGTGGTACTGGCTTTTCTCCTGTGTCCTCTCAGCCAGGTTTACGTGGAATATTTTACATAGATTATTATTATTATTATTTTTTGTATCTTCAACAAACTAATGGAGTCTGTACCTTTATTATCCCTATTATACAGATGGGTCACTGAGGCTTAGTTAGAGAAATTGAATAACTTTCCCAAATTTTCATGCCTAATGCTTTGTGGCACCAGAATGTGAATACAAGTGCTATTATCCCAAAGCATGAATTCAAGCATAGCATTATAGTGCTGACATCTTTTATCAATTATCTTTTGTATCAGGTACACATATGTATTTTGTCATGTTTTTTAATGTTTTGGCTTTTCTCTGTATTTTTGCCTTTCCCAAGTCATGAAATAATAATTCTCTATCATTCTTCTAATGTGTAAGAAATGAGCCCTATTTTAAAAAGTACACCTTTGCCCTGAGTTAAAGAGAGTACCACCGGCTCTAGAAGCAACACTAAAATAACAATGTGATAGCTTAATATAGGAAAAAGGGCACATAGATGGCAAAAGTAGGGGATAGCTGAGGAAATTGGGTACATTTTTGTTGAAAAAATAAGAGATTAGTGAGAGATAAAATTGGTGTCTGAAAATATGTGAAGATTAGTCATGGGGAAGAATGTAAACATTCTGTGTAGCTGTCAAGATAAAATAGATCTAAAACTAATGGTAAGATATTTTAGATAGGCAGATTTCTGTCCAGAACAAAGCCCTTTATGATGAAGGCCGGCTGGCAATGCAATGAACTTCTAAGGGGAAAATTTATTTCCTGTGGCTGAAAGTGTTGGAAAAGAGTTCAGCTGGCCAGTTGTTGAAAATATTGCAGAAAGCATCCCACACTGGACAAATTGTCAAAGGTGATGGCATGTAAGACTGCTTCTAAGTTTCAAGATTCTAACATCCTTGGGAAATTTATTGAGGATATGAAAACAGATGTACCTACCACTGGACAGTGCTAGAACACCCACCAGACATCTCCTCAGGCTTACATAAGCTTTAGACACTTGAGACTATAATTAGCCACACTCGGAGTCTACTGAGAAGATGGTAGTAGAGGGGCTGCAGCTTGCTATCAGGACCATGTCAAGCCTTCCTCTTTGTGGTAGTCTGGGTAGCAGTATACACAGTCATCCAGAAACTGTCTTATTTCCTGATAACACCTGTAGGTCCAAGGAGGCAAGACTGATGTGTATAAGGCTGCTGTGCTTAGAAGAAGCTCCATATCCCAGAAGGGCCAATATCTCTCTTAGCATTCCATAGAAATTGCTTTCAGAATCACCAGACGGGACATACTCCTTGCAATATACATGTTACACTACACTCAGAGAATCCTAAAGCATGGTGCATTCATGTACAGATAGTTTAGTTATACTTCTTTCCAGCCCAAATGTAGTTTACCACTCAGGGGTAGTTTTTATGTTAGCTATGTTGCCTAGAAACATGTTGACTTTCTTAGTCTTATCAGGATTTTCAGGAGAGCAGAGCTGGAGAATTAACTCAGGTCAGGTTCTCATGTAGCAGTGGTGGTATTTTATAGACACTTTGCCCACAGTAGCATTAAGAAATGTAACATAATATTGACTAACATTTTAAAGCACTTGCTACTAGGTCAGGCCGTCTGCTAAGTGGCTTCAGTGCAAGATTTCATGTAATTTTCAAAGCTTAACTGTGTCCAAGCAACTATGTTTATCCCCATAAGGGAATTAAGTCTTGAGAGAATAAGGAACTTTGCAAGATCACACAGTTATCCAATAAATGGCAGAGTCAGAATTTGAATCTGGTTCTGTCTCTCTGCAAAGCCTGAGATCTTAACTACTTGTTTATTCATCAAAAAATATATTGACCTGCAACTCTGAGAATTTTGCTAGGAGCTAGGAATAAAGAATTGCACAAGACGCGTATGGAACCTATGTATTGCGTGTAGCAATAACCCATGCTGGCTATTTACAGATTCAAAATGTCCAAGTACTAAATTATATTGGAAAACATGTCATTGATGCCAGGGATATAAACCATAAACTCAACAGCTAATTAACTTCTGAAATAAAATGACTTGGGATGAACAGAACCAGCCCATAGGCTCTATTTCTTCCCTAGAGTTGATCCAATAAACGGGGTAAATGCAGGCCTCAGTTACCAATGCCTTAGGCCAGTATACTGTTGCTGTGCTAGTTTTGAAAACTTGAACAGAGTTCTTTATTATTACCACAAAGAAATGAAAAAAACACCATGGTCCACTTCAGTATATTCTTTTGAGGAATGAAAGCTAATTTAGTAGTAGTGGCCACTTCAAAATAACAAGTTTTACATATAGCTAAGTTGAATGGGATGAATCATACAGGATTCAATTCAGTTTATGTTGATCATGACCTTGACTGGGTGTCCCATGGGTGGTCTTGGGTCCCCATTCACACTCTTGCTGTGGGAAGAGAAAGAATTATGGATGTGAAAGAAGCTTCAGGGTAAGGCTGCCAGATGAAATTTAGGACACTCAGTTACATTTGAATTTCAGGTAAGCAATAGATAAATCTCTAATATATATCAAATATTGCATAATTTTACTAAGAAATAGTTTGTTGTTTTAGCGGAAGTTCAAATTTATCTGGGTGCCTTGTATTTCTATTTGCCAAATCTGTAAACCCTATTTCAGGGGACTTGTGCTTGGCATCGCCAATCTTGCTTTGCAGAACTGGGACAGACTCTGCCCTTGGGGGGGCACATTAATTATTCTTCCATCGAATAAATGTTTACTGAGGGCCTATTCTATGTCTGACAAGATTAGAGATGGATGTGTATATTGATGATTGTAATGCAAAGTGGGAAATATTTTGAAAGTTAAGAAGTGAGTCAAACAGTAAAAATGACAACAAAATGGCCAGAATTTGTAAACGTGTTTTCTCTACGCAAATACGACATTGAACACTTCGATGCATCGTCTCACTAGATCTTCATACCAACCCTCTGAAGAACGTACATTTCATATGTGAAGGAACTGAGCTATAAGACCTGGAGGTGTTAAGAAACTCACACCATTGCACATGGATGATATGCAGCAGAGCCAGGACCAAGGCCTTAGTCAGCTTAATGCTAGAGAGAGCCTGAGCTCATACACATCCACTAAAATGGTGCTGGGTAAATACAGCTGGCCAGGAGAAGCTTGCTTGTGAAAGTGCCTTGAATTACACTTTGTAGTGCAACTAGGTAATAAGCAGATGAACAGAATGGATGGTAGATGTGAGAAGAGTCTTCTTGAGAAAATGTCATGTATGAAGAATAGGGCACATATGAAGAAAGGTGAGAAATGAAGACAGAAAATGGGTAGGAAATCAGACAACGTTAGGCTTGGTGTTCACCTGTTTTTAATAAATATTTTCTGATTTCTCCATCTTGACCAAGTACTGACAATTCCTCTTTAGAGAGAACCACAAGTTACAGAGAACCACAACTTTGCTTTGAATGATGAGGATATAGTGCAAATACTTACAAAAAATAATAGGCTCTCCCCAGTGTGAAGATAATAACAAATAAAGAAAATAATGACCACACGCAACAGTAATGCACAAGTAATCACTAAGGGCCTGGGATGGTTCAAAGTAGTTTACATATATTAACTTATATAGTCCTCACAGAATCTCTGTGGATTAGGGTTATATATATATATATATATATTCTTTTTTTTTTTTTTGCCTCATTTTAAAGGAGAATAAGTTGTGGAATAGTGAGTTGAAATAACTTGTCCAAGAGTGACCATTCCAAAAGTAAATATTCAAGTTACAGAACACTCTTCGATGTTCTAAATATTGTAGTTTGTCAGGTAATTCATGGAAGCCTGATTATGGGTTGGAAAGGCTGGGATATCAATGTGCAATGTACAATAATCCCGATAGTCTGAAATAATGCATACCACATCTTTATTTACTGAGTGCTGACTTAGGGACGAAGTCCCAATGGGAAGTCCTGCTGGAATTCCTCACCCTCAGGATTTTCATATTCAGAAGGCACTGGGAGACAAGAACCAGCAAAGGCAGCTCCAGATGAAGTTCTAGGCATACTCAGAAGAGGGGAGTGCTAGAAGGTAAGCAAAGGAGTCAGGCCTTGAACAATCAACAAGATGCCACGGGTACGTCAGAGGCACTTAGTGAAATATTTCAAACACAGAGTTGGGTGAGAAGACAATCATATATAGGTATGTGTTCAAGGAAACTGTGGGAGAGCTTGAGAAATGATAAAAATAAAATGTAAGGACTGAGGATATACCAGATGATTTTTACATGCGTTCAGTTATTTATTTTGTTAGCACAATAACAATGAGTGGACATTATTAGGCCCATTTTATAGATAAAGACTGATGCATAGAGAAGTTATACACAGTGGCCAAGGACACAGAATTAGTAAGTAGAAAACAGTATTTAGTCACTTCTCTTACTACAAAAGCACATCTACTTTCTGTTTATCCATTTATCCAACAAATATTTAATCAATTTCTGTGGAAGTACTTGTACGTGGTGAACAAAACAGTCACCATTCCTCACATTATGGGGCTATCTGTCTGTGATCCACACCGTCCCTGTATCTGATCATTGTTTTATTAATTTTTTATTTTTGTACTTGTGAATACCTTGTTTCATCCAGCATGGATCATATGTGTTCTGGATTAAGGAAAGGCAGAAGGATTTGCTGAGCCTCCAACAAGGTAGCCTTCCTAGCAGAAAGCTCAAAGGAAAAAAAAGAAAGACTCACCTTTGTGTGGTTGTCAATCTGGTACTTTGTACAAATGCTACACTGAAAAGCAAATCAATAGTTGTCTGCAGTGGGACTGCTGGAAACAAGCCATTGTCCATGCTTAATTAAAAGGCCAGATTGATGTCTGACACCGCTTCAGAATATGACACCTTCAGATGATTACATGACAGGAGAAGACAGGGAGACAAAGAGAGAAGAAGGCAAAATGGTACCCAGAGCCCTGGACAGCATTCTTGGTCAAAACTGACCCATTCTCTAAATACTTGGGCATTTTGGTACAACCGTAGATTTGCATTTGTAAATCTATCAAGTTGATATTTTTTCTACTTCCAAGGTGCTCAGGGGAAGGGAGCAAAACCCAGACTGCAGGGGTAGATTGTGACAAAGCCTGAGCTTTCATGAATTATTCACTAAAGATGAAGATATTTTTATAATTTATATCCAAAGGAGGAAGCCTTGAGCCAAAATAAAATCTTCAGAAGAATTCAGTTCTCAGAATATTTATGGGATCACAAACTGTTGTTACCTACAAAGCCTTTACATGACCTTATCACCTTCTCTTAAAATCTGATCTCACCTCCCACAGCTTCCCACCTTGCTCAGTTTTCCAAGCCCTCTGGTTTAGTCTCGAGTCCCCCAAATGCTCTCTACCACAAGGCCTTTGCACTTGCTTTTCTTTCTGCCCTGGGTTCTTTTTCTCTAGATATCTGCCTCCTCAACTCTTAATGCCACTCTGACTGGCTTATTTTAAAATTACAGTTGAGAATCCCGGTGCTTCTTACTTATTTTATTAATTTTACCCATAGTACTTATCAATTTCAAAAATATCTTATAATTTATGTATTCCATTTGTTATTTACTGTCTGGCTTCCTCAAGAAAAGATTAACTCTACATGGACAGGGATTATCTTTCTATTTTCACTAATGAGCCCCAAGTCCAACACACCTTACACATTGTAGGCTCTTAATAAGCATTTGCTAAAACAATGACAAAATTTCCTCGTATATAATATTCCACAAATATACATCTACATTCCCATCATCCTTCCCAGATCTTAAGTTAATTCTAATCTACTCCTCTGCTCAAAACGGAATAGGAAGTTGTTTGTAATCTAGTATGGAAAACTGATCTCAAGGTGAAGATCTGGTCTATTAGGGTCCTCCAGGATTAATTAGGGCTTAGTAAACATTCTTTATCATCAGTATGGCTTGTTTGTTTGCTTTTTGAAGGTGAAGTTACAAATTGGGAATCTCTGGCAATAGGCTCATGTTATTTAATGTAAGAATTCTTTGCTTATAAAATTAGAAATCCACAAGAAAATGCTCAGAAAAACAATTTTACTTTTTCTGTTCGAGCCCTTCATAATTATTAGATAAAAAAGTTTAAAAAAAGAAAGCCAAAACTGAAATTATTGACTCTTTAGAAGCGGAAAGCAATGACCTCACTACATGTGCTTTGGATAATAATCAAATAAAAATATATAGACTTAAATGAAATTATTAAAAAGCAAAAAGAGTAAATCATATTTAAGCTCCAAACTCAAAAAAATAGAAGTAAGTAGATTATTATCAATAAAGTAATTTTTTAAAGATTTTATTTATTTATTTAAGAGAGAGCAAGAGAGAGCATGACTAGGGAGGAGAGGGAGAAGCAGGCTCCCAGAAAAGCAGGGAGCCCGACACAGGGCTCGACCTCAGGACCCTGAGATCATGACCTGAGCTGAAGGCAGACGCTTAACTGACTGAGCCACCCAGGTGTGCCATTAATAAAGTAATTTTTAATGAGTATTTTGAAATAAATGATTAAATAGAGTAACTTTGATAAGTTTAATTATTGAAAGGGAGAGAGGGCAGGGAAGAGAAAGAGTATGAGAGAGAGAATTCAAATACATAAAATTAAGAATAACAAAGTGGGCATAACTATAGCTATGGAGGAAATTTAAATATTTTAAAAATCTCAGTGTAAATAAAAATAGATGTGAAAGGATTTTTACTATGTTATTGTTGGTGATACTGAGTAATTAGAAACAACCTTAAGTGTCTAATCACTAAAAGAGTAGGTAAATAGCTTTTGGTATTCCATATTATGAAATATTACACAAGGGTTAAAAAGAGGAAATAAACACATACATTATTATACTAACTGGAACAAGAAAATAGCAAAATACCTATATGTAAAAAATCTAAAAAGAAAAAATTAACCCCCAGCAAGCCGAAGCTATATATTTGTATTGCATATATTTACTCACATAAATTTTTAAAAATCTAGAAAGATGTAAGCAAACTGCTAAGTTTGATTTCTTCTAAGAAGAATAAAATAATTGGCAAGACTATAAGGTAGCCTTTTATTCTTGGCTCTATATACTTCTATATTGTTTGCATTTTAGCAATGAAGGTACATTCAAATAATAAAAATATATTAAATACCCTCATCTATCAAAGTGGTGTGTAATTATCAGAAGTTGAGCTCTGGGGCCAATATATTTTTCAGGTAAACAATTGCAGATTCATATCAACATATTCTTTCTAGATAATTTCTTTGTTTGTGAGTTCAATCTACCATCACATGTGTTTTGCTATTTAAACAAAAAAACAAGCAACGTTGTAGTTTTTGGTTTTTGGTTTTATTTTTTTATTTAATACACATACCTGTCTGTTAGGCTTCCTCTTAGACTTTACTATTACAGTAATTAACTATGATGATTATCATATCCATAGAGTTTTGCAGTTAGCCATCTCAAGTGGTTGTAAGTCTATGTGGAATAAAATAAAACTTTTGAATGGAGGAGAAATATGATTAGATTTAGACTTTACGAGCTGATCTGTTGCCAGAGTGGAGGGTGGGCTGTGATGGAACAGAATTGGAGGCAGAGGGACCACTTAGGACGTGAATGTCCCTTGAGTATGCCTCAGGAAAACTAGGCTAGAGGAGTACTGATTACGGACTTGTGTCAGGAATTAGAATTTCTAGGAGGGACCAGCAATGATCTATGTTTGTGTATATGCACAGGCATACATAATACGTATTCTTAAGGTACCCAGGAGATTCTGATGATCAGTCAAGTGTAAGGATCCCTAAGCAAGAAGAATATTTACAGCAGCTCAAGTAATCTTTGGAAAGCTCGGGAAAGAAAGAAAGGGGCAGCAGAATGGTACCTGGGTAATGGAGAGAAATTCCATTAAGAGAGTCTTTAGAAAAAGACCTGTTCTTAATTTTCTGAAAATCATACAGATTTAGATGGTAACTTTACCAACTCCTATTGTTTCCCTATACACATTTCCAGTCATCATTTCTGGAATGGGTATTTTCATCTTAGTCCAGATTTATTTAGAAAGTCAGGCTTTTTTTTTTCTCTCTGTGTCTCTCTCACTCTCATTTGGAAAGACTGGTTTGGGCCAAAGAAGAAAGTGGAAAAACAGAGAAAGGATCTTTGGCAAAACAGAACATCATATGAATAAACAAAGTGTCCTGCTTGTCCACTTACTCTTTATTTGCTCTTGCCTTGTGTGTATAATATCTCAACAACTGACCACTGTCTAAGAGGTCTAATGTGATCTCTCTGAATTTTGTCCATCTTCCTTTTAGGCCAGCCTTCCCCTTCTTTGTTTGCTGCTGTCATACAAACTGTTAGCTTCTGGCTTGAGAGCCTTTGCCATGACTCCCCTGTATGAGACAGTCTCCCCACTGCTATCAAAGTTGGCTTCTTCTCAGCTCTAGATCTCCGTTTAAGTGTCACACCCCCAGAAAGACTGTTCTTGACCTTTTTATGTAAAGAAATCTTACCTATTTTTCTTTCATCTCACTGCTCGTTTCCTTCTTAGTTCTTAGCACAATTTGTGATGTGTTTGTTGACTGATTTGTTTTCAGTCCTCTGCTGTAGCTTATGGGGCCAACATGGTAGGGGCTGTGCCTCCTTGTCCGTTGGGTACAGCCGACTCCTATCAAAGTACCTGACAGACATTAGTATTCAAATAATATTTGTTGGAGAAGTGAAATTTGAAGGAAAGAAAAAAAAATACCACAAAGATAAACAGCTGGAATCAGGAACCCAGAATTCAGAGCCTACATTATCATATATGTTAGTTTCAGAAGGCGAAATATACATATTCAGATATGTGCTAATCATGAAATGAAGCCATTTGGGGTCCAATCTCTGTCAGCTGAGGTTATCCATTCTTGTTTTGGCAGTGTCAGAGTTTGCTGCAAGATCATTTGTCGAGATCTTGCCTTCTTTCTTAAACTAATGACCTTGTCATCCCGCGAGGGGGCTGAAGCTGTATATAGAGGAATACAGAGGTTTCCACTGGCAACTACTTGCTAAACTGAATATACTTAGCTACCTTATCAAGCCCTAGAACTGTTTGATTTCCTACAGGAAATGTTTGCCTTTGAAAACTCCAGTGGGGAAATAGCTTTTTCACCTCTGCTCAGGAGAATGAGTTTAACGTTGTCTGAAGATGAGATTCTTCCCCGGAGGAGGTGCTGAGCATTTAATGAGCTTAGGAACAAATCAGAAAAAACAGCAGGGGGTAGATTCCAACCCCCACCCCCACCCTGGCTCCATAAAAAATTCTGTTTTAGATATTTGCATGAGTGAACTCCCATTTACACTGATTTTTTTTCTATGTGCTATGTTAGATATGTATAACTCTAATGTGGAAACACATCTAGCCACATTATGCATTGTGAAAGGTGTGTGATTTTGCTCCTTGGGGTGCATTCTATTTACATAACTCACTAATGCATTAACAACCAGGCCTGTACTTGTATCTATTTCATCTCTAATACGAGCCCTCCTCTGTCACTATAATCCAGAACAGTTTATACCCACTCAGAAGCACACACACATACACACCCTCCCCACAATATTCATATAGCCACTCGTGACTGCCCCAAGGTTATTCTTAACAACTACTTCCATGACCTCAGATTGTTTGTTTATAAGTTACTACCTCCTCTTTCTCTTATTAAGATTTCCCCTCAACTATAACTTTTATCTGAAATTAAGCATCTGACACTGGCCCTTTGGCCATCACTTTTGCAATTGTTCACCTTGGCATTTGATCCTCAGTTCTCCTTAACAGATTGCCACTTGTCTCCTTCCTCTGTTTCACTGCAGTCCTCCCTGCCTGTGGTAGACTTCCTTGCCCTAGTTCTGCCCTCTTAGAGGCAGATCTCAGTAGTGGCCCTTTGCTAATGGTTTAACTCCACGAGTTGAAAGGAATAAGTGCATTGGAAACATAAATTGTTTTAAGCACTAATTATGTACATTTAGAAAGAATACGTGTAAGACAAATGGAAATTAGGCAGGGAAACTTTCAACAGCAAAATGTTACCTCCCTGCAGCCACGTGTTTGATAGTGGGGAAAAAAGAGAATACAAATGAGCCAATGAGAAAGAAATCTGCATGTAGGACTCTCTCTAGATGTGCTTAGTGTTTTGTTTCACTTTTTGTTAAACAGGGAAGTAAATAACTTCTATCTATAGAAGAGCAACATGTTTTTTCTTTGTTTTGTTTGCAAGAAGGACATAGGATAGTGTTGCACATGCATCACAAAAAGCTCCTAAATATGTCAATTCTGAAAGTATGTCAATTCTCATAACTAATGACAGTCAAGTACTCTGGTCAAATCATTATTATGCATTTCCCAGATGTTTACAGTAGCCTCCTGACTTGTGTCCCTACTTCTGCCCTGACCCCCCCTCAGTAGCAAAATAATTTTGTTAAAATAAAATCAGATAATATCAGTCCTCTATCAAACCAACCAAACAAAATACAAACAAACAAAAAAACAAGCTTCCAAAGTTCATTTATCCATGATTTGGCCCCATTCAATCCCTAATCTCAACTCTTGCTGTTCTCCTCTCTTACTGTTTCTACACTGTCCACATTGACTTTCTCACTGTTTCTTGCACTGACCAGACACACAGATGCCTTAGATCCATTGTGATGGTCACTGTTACTACTCCTAGAAATCTCTTTCTCCAGTTTTTTACATATTAGCTCCCTCAATTCCTCCATGTTTTTACTCAAAAATCAACTTCTTAAAACTTTTGCTTTTGGAAATTATGGAGTGACTGGGACCAGATTTATTCTCCTACCATTAATAGAAAAACAGATCAGTAAGTTTTTCTTAAAAACAAAACAAACAAACAAAATACCCACAAATATTTCCAGATATAATCAACATATAAGGACTGTGATCCCTGAAAGAAAGGAAACAGAAAAAAATGAGCCATACAGGGGCGCCTGGGTGGCTCAGTCGTTAAGCGTCTGCCTTCGGCTCAGGGTGTGATCCCGGAGTTCTGGGATCAAGCCCCACATCAGGCTCCTCCGTTGGAAGCCTGCTTCTTCCTCTCCCACTCCCCCTGCTTGTGTTCCCTCTCACGCTGGCTGTCTCTCTGTCAAATAAATAAATAAAATCTTTAAAAAAAAATGAGCCATACAATTTCCTCGGCATTCTGCCAGAGGCATTTTCTATACTCAGGTGCAAGGACCGGAATCCTACACAAAGTAGAGTGGTCTAGATAAGTTGAGGAGACAGAGATCAGAAGTTGGAGAGACTAAGGCAACGGCAATTTGAGGGTAGAGTGCCAGAAAGAAGGGAGCTGTCCAAAGATGCACCAGAACTCCAGTTAGGAGCCCCTCGACTCTGGCTGAACAGTTCATAGAATATTATACATATATAGGATTACTACACATAATAAATATTAGTAATGCATTAGTAACTTACATAGGATGAAAATCCATGAGAATGGCAAAGAACAACCATGGAGTTGTAAACTGAACATTCCTGGCAGGCATTCTTGTTCTAATAAGGCGGAAGAAATTCCTTGTTAAATGCCTGGAAGATTCAGTAAAGACATCAATGGGTCATATCCTAATAGTAATTCTAAACTTGTCATCAATTAAAGGCTACTCTAAACCTGTCATAACAAGCCTGAAAAATTAAGCTGATTCACAAGTAAGTTAGCTCCTACAAGAACAAAGTATAACATTTTTAAAAAGACAACAAAATTAAGCATGTGAAAATGTTTAACTTTCATTGGAAAATTATCAGACATGTAAAGAAACAGGAAAATTCTATCTATAATCAGGAGAAATATTAGTCTCTAAAAGAGATTCAGAAAGGACATATATTATGGTTAATACAAAATAATGTTAAAATATCTATTATAATTATGCACAAGAATTTAAAGAAAAATGTGTATACACTAAAGAAAGAAATGAAAGATGTGAAATAGACCCCCAAAATGGAACTTTTAATTGTGTAAGTATATTTAAAGGAAAAAAAAGAAAAAGAAAACAACACTGGGATTGATATCAAATTAAAGATTACAGAAGAAAAATCAGGGAACTTGAAGGCATAGCAATGGAAACTACTCAAATTTAATCACATATATAAAAAAGACTGAAAAAAAAATTAAACTGAGCCTCAGTAGTCTGTGAGAACAAACAGTTTAACATTGGACTTCCGGAAGAAAAGTGAGGGCTTAGGGCTGAGTAAATACTTTAAGAAACCATGGCTGAAATAGTTTTTATATTTGAAGAAAACTGTAAACGCATAAGTACAAAAAGCTAAAGGTACCACAAGTAGGACAGTCATAAAGATGACTAGACCAAGGTACTTAAGAGTCAAATTGCTGAAAACCAATGGTAAGGAAAATCAAACAAACTAGCCAGAGAAAAAAATACACATTATGAAGACAGAAAGAAAAATAATACTGACATTTCCTGAAACTATGCAATGGGACATCTTTACAACAGTTAAAGAAAATAAAATCAATTTAGAATTCTATATACAAAGCAACATCCTCTAAAAATAAAAGCAAAATGAACTTTCTTTTTTTCTCTTTTTTGGAAAAGAAAGGTTGGAAGAATTTATCACCAACACTACAAACAATGTTAAAGAAAATCTTCAACCAGAAGAAAATGATCTCAAGTAGAAGCTAGGAAATGTACAAAGGAAAGGGGAATAACAAGGATGGTATATAAATTGGTAAATAAAATACAACAGAAGTACAGATGTTGGGAAATGGAGATTGGAAGTCTAATATTTTAAGGATTTTACATTATACATAAAGTAGTATAATATTATTTAAATACAGATGGTGGATAATTTAGATACATATTGCTAAACTGTATTTTTTTTTAAAAGGGAGGTTTCTTTTTTTTTAAGATTTTATTTATTTATTTGACAGAGAGAGAGAGAAAGAGAGAGAGAGGCAGTGAGAGAAGGAACACAAGCAGGGGGAGTCGGAGAGGGAGAAGCAGGCTTCCCTCTGAGCAGGGAGTCTCATGCAGAGCTCTACCCCAGGACCCTGGGATCATGACCCAAGTCGAAGGCAAACACTTAATGGCTGAGCCACCCAGGCGCCCCTCAACTTAATTTTTTTAAGATTTATTTATTTATTTTAGGGGGGGGAGAAAGAGAGAGAGCATAGGGGGAGAGGCAGAGGGAGATGGAGAGAGAGAATCTCAAGCAGACTTCCCACTGAGCACGGAGCCCTACGTGGGGCTCAATCTCACGATCCTGAGATCATGCCCTGAGCTGAAACCAAAAGTCAGTAACTTAATTTATTGAGCCACCCAGGCGACCCCATATTGCAAACTTGAGAACAACCATTTAAAATACAGCAGTGAGTTCTAGCTAATAAACCAGTCATGGAAATTAAATCCTAATGGGAAAATGTATACATTAATACAAAAGAATATAAGCAAATGGAAAAGAAAAGGAGCAAAAAACAGATGAGATGTATACAAATTAGTTACTAACATGATTGATTTAAATCCAACCATATAAATAATTATTTTGCATGTGAATGGTCTAAAGACCTTAAATAAAAGATAAGAATTGTCTGACTGAATTAAAAAGAAGGGCCAGGGGCACCTGGGTGGCTCAACTGGGTAAGCCTCTACCTTTGGCTCAGGTCATGACCCCAGGGTCCTGGGACTGAGCTCCCTGTTGAGCTCTCTGCTCAGAGGGCAGTCTACTTCTCCCTCTCCCTCTCTCTCTGCCCCTCCCCTGGGCTTGGGCTCTCTCGCGCATATGCACTCTCACTTTCTCTCAAATAAATAAATAAAATATTTAAAAATAAATAAATAGCGTGGCCAAATCAAATACTTGTTATAAAAATTTCACTTTAATTATAAAGGCACAGGTTAAAGCTACTGGATGGACAATGTGATGATTTGGTATTTGTAGACATTGTGTTTTTCAATCATACTTCAGTAGAGCTGAAAAAAAGAGAGTAATAGGTTAAACATAATGGAGCACAGGTGAAAGGCAATTGAATAATAATGGCTTTAAACATTTTGTAATTAAAATAATAAGCCCCATCAAAATCAAGTTACTCGATGAAAAAACACATAACATGTAAACACTAAATATGAGAAACCTGGAGTTGATAGAATGTCTATTTCATATCAAACAATGACTTCAGAAGAAATATTGCCAGGGGTTAAAAGAGATTTTCGGGTGAGTCATCAAAAGGCCATAGCAAAATTCAAAACACATGGAGCAAAAACTGACAGAACTGAAAACTGACATAGATAAATCTATATTTATTGTTGGAAATGTCTACGCTCCTTTCACAGTAATTGAGAAAAACAAATAGACAAAAAATAAATATAGAGAAGATTCCATGAATACTACCAACTAATTCAACCTAATTATAATTTATTGAACATGCTACTCAACAAAAGAATCATACACTATTTTAAAAGTACCCACAGAGGGGCACCTGGGTGGCTAAGCCAATTAAGTGTCTGACTCTTGGTTTTGGCTCAGGTAATGATCTCATGGGTTGTGGTATCTAGTCCCGTTTGGGGCTTTGCACTGAGTTGGAAGTCTGCTTGAAGATTCTCTCCCTCTGCCTCTCTACTTGCTCTCTCTTTAATAAATTTAAAAATCTTTAAAAAAAATTTTTTTTATTCTTCACTATTTTTTTTACTTTAATGTTTTTTTATTATATTATGTTAGTCACCATACAGTACATCCCTGGTTTCTGATGTAAAGTTCCATGATTCATTACTTGCGTATAACACCCAGTGCACCCTGCAACACGTGCCCTCCTTACTACCCATCACCAGTCTATCCCATTCCCCCACCCCCCTCCCCTCTGAAGCCCTCAGTTTGTTTCTCAGAGTCCATAGTCTCTCATGCTTCATTCCCCCTTCTGATTACCCCCCCCATGTTCATCCCTTTCTTCCCCTACCGATCTTCCTATTTAAACAATAAAAGTTCACACAGATTATGTATGAAAATAAGCCATATGCTGAGTCATGAAAGTTTTTAAAATATATTCTAAAGTATTGAAATTATATAGATTTTGTCTTTGATTACAACTAAATTAAATTAGCAATCAATATCACAAATATATCTGCACAGGGGTCCCTGGGTGGCTTAGTCGGTTAAGCATCCAACTCTTGATTTCAGCTCAGGTCATGATCTCAGGATCGTAGGATCAAGTCCAGCATAGGGCTCCATGTTTAGTAAGGAGTCGGCTTGAGATTCTCTCTCCCACTACCCCTCCTTGCACTTTTGCTCCTTCTCTCTCTCTCTCTCTCTCAAATAAATAAATATTTTTTTTAAAAAAGGAAATATATGTACATAATTCCAAATATTTGGAAATATACAAAATATGTATAAATAATGCATGGGTCAAAAAAGAATTAAGGAAACATGGAAATATTTCTTATTAAATGAAAATTTAAAAACCCACAATACTTCCAAATTTGGTGAGAGACAGTTAAAATACTGCCCAGAAAGAAATTTATAACTTTGTTTATATTAATTTATTTTTTAGATCCAAGCCTATGTGTTAAGAAACTAAAAGAAATTAAAGAAAAAGGAAAAAAAAATGAAAAAAAGAAGCAACTTAAACCCAAATTCAGCAGAGCTAAGCAAACAATAACATTAAGAATAAAAAATAAATACAATAGAAAATAACAAGGGAGAAATTCAAAGAAGACAAAAATTAATTTTTTGAAAAGATGAATAAAATTTCTAACCCTTTAGTTTGACTAATCAAGACAAAAAAGAGAGAAAGCACAATGATCAATACCAAGAAAGAGAGGACATCTCTGTAGAACAGAGAATCATTGAAAGGATTTAAAAAATACATTATTAATAGCTTCTAATACTACATACTTCTAGTTACGTAGAAGAAAAGGACAAATTCCTTAGAAAATACAAATTACCAAAATTGACTTAAGGAGAAATATAAAAAACTGAATAACCTATTAAAGACACTGAATTTATAAGTGAGTACTTTCTCATGAAGAGAGCTGTAGACCCAGATGGCTGCATCAGTGTACTCTAGCATACATTTCAGAAAGAAGTAATAACAGTACTACCAACTCTCTTGCAGAGGCTAGAAGGACCACATGCCACTTAATTTTATGAAATGAGAGTTTCCTTAACACCAAAACTAGACAAAAACAGTGTACAAAAATAAAACTACATACCAAATCCCTCATTAATGTAGACATAAAAAATCCTTAACAAAATATTAACAAATTAAACTTAGAAACCTAAAAATATGGAATACTATATCATGGCTAAGTGGAGTTTATCTCATGAATGTAATTTTTGTTTAACATTTGAAAATCAATCAGTGTAATTCATAAAAAAATAAAAAAGAAATGTGCTCATTTTAATTGATACAAAGGAATTATCTGATAATATTCAACTGCTATTTATTATGAAAATCATCTCAATATGATAAAGAACATCTACGAAAAGTGTACATCTAATATCATACTAAAAGGGTGAATGATTTCCCTTAAAATCAGCAACAAAGAATGACCATTTATATTCTACTTTGTACTGGAGGTTCTTTTTTTTTTTTTTTTTTTTTAAAGATTTTATTTATTTATTCTACAGGGATAGAGATAGCCAGCGAGAGAGGGAACACAAGCAGGGGGAGTGGGAGAAGCAGGCTCATAGCAGAGGAGCCTGATGTGGGGCTCGATCCCATAACGCCGGGATCACGCCCTGAGCCGAAGGCAGATGCTTAACCGCTCTGCCACCCAGGCGGCCCTGTACTGGAGGTTCTAATCAGTGCAATAGAATTAAAACAAAAAGCATAGAGATCGGTAGATTGGTAAGGAAGAAATAAAATACTGTCTATTTGCAGATAATATGAGCATGTGCATAGAAAATCCTAGGTAATATACTTTAAATGAGTGAAATAAGCAAGATCTCAGGAAACAAGATCAATACATAAAATTCAATTTTATTTCTATGTAAATGTCAATTAATAATTAGAAAACACAGTTCCTATCCAAATCCCAATAGAAAATTTTTGTAGAAAAAGATAAGATCATTCTAAAATATTGTGAAAAGACAAAAACCGTAAGGGAGAAAAACACAGAGAGCTTACGTTACCTAATTTCAAGATATTCTAAATCACTATCAAGGCAATGTGGTATTGATTTCAGGATAGATAAGTTAACCGATAGAAAAGAATAAAGAGTCCACAAATAGCATAAATGGTCAACTGATTTGTTACAGTACCAAGGAAATGCAATGGGGAAATGTTAGTTTTTTCAACAAATGATAAGATAACAACCAGATATTCATATAGGGGAAAAAATGCATCTTAACCCTTAGCTTACATCACACAATAGTTAAATATAATAGGATTGTACGCCTAAATATAAATGTTAATATATTATACAAAAGCATAGGAGAAAATCTTCATGACCTGGGGATGGGCAGAGGTTCTTAGATAAGACACAAAATGCATGGATTATTCAAGAAATAGTATTTGTGCTCTTCAAAGGACACCATTAAGAACACAAAAAAGTAAGGTACCAATTGGGAGGAAATATTTGTAGTGAATATTTTTGAAAAGGTTTAAGTCCAAGATATATAAAGACCTCACTAACTAGATACCAAATAACCCAATTAAAAATGAGCCAACTGTGTGTATGTATATATATGTGTGTGTGTGTGTGTGTGTGTGTACACCAATAAGCACCTGAAAATATGTTCAACATCATTCATCTTCATAAAAATGCGAATTGAAACTACCACAACAAAACACTGACAACACAATGCATTGGTGGGAATATTGGATCTGGCATGCATTTGTTAATGGGAGAGTATATCATTATAGTTACTTAGGAAAACAGTTTGGTAGCTTTCTTGATAAACACCTCCCATTTGCCCCAGCAATTCTTCTCTTAGATATTCACCCAGGCGAAATGAAAACATATGCCCACTAATAGATATGTACAGAAATTTTCATATTAGTAACAAATAGTACACAAATTTCATAATAGTAAAAAGTAGAAACAACCCAAATGTCAATCAAAGATGAATGGATAAACCAAGTGCAGTATGTCCCTAAAAGGGAAATAAATAAAAATAAATTTTAAAAACATATAAATAAATAGGGTCAAACTGATACAATAATATGGATAAATTCCCGAAACAATATACTGAGCTAAAGAAACCAGATACAAAAGAGTATATGCTGTAAAATTCTACTTATAAACAATTTTAGAAGAGGGAAATCTGATACATAGTGTCAGAAAGCAGATTAGTGATTTCCTGAAATTACAGATCAGGGATCATCAAAAAAAAAAAAAAGGCACAAGGAAAGTTTTAGGGTGATGGAGGTGTTCTATTGTTTCATTTTAGTGGTGCTAATAGGAATATACACATTTGTGGACAGAAATGTTCTGTGGACAGAAATGCTACAGTTTTTGACATTGTTCTGACGATCCCAGGATTTTATCATCAGAATGTTCAGAGAACCAGAACTCGGGACTCATTATTTAACCTTAATTTAACATTTGTCAAAATGTGTTAAATGGTACGCTTGGAATAGGTGCACAAATTATAATCTGATAGAATTAATTTTTAAAAATGAACTTCATTGTGCATATTTCCCAAGCAGCCCTACCAAAATTGTTCACTGTCTGTCTCTCTCCACACAATATCCCACTTGCTTCCAGTCATGTATATCTTTAATAATAGTTGCTAATTTGCTCTGCATTTTACTTAGTTCTTCCTTATTATGTGTGTATGCTACTAGAATAGAAGTTCTGTGGAGGCAATCAGCTTACTATTATTTAACAGAAAGCTTGAGAACCAATTCAGTATGGAATATTGGATAATAATATATCAATAAAAATATTCTTTAATGCTGGGTAATTATAGTTGGGAAGCTTGCCTTATCTGTTCTGAGATCTTATCTGTTCTTTGAGTATAGATCCTATAATTCTGCATAGAATCACATTTCTTCTACTGAAGGTATTAAGATACCTTTGCAAACCTACAGGTAGAACTTTAAAGCAATTGGCCTTTTCACAAATTTTTATATTATAGGCTCCTTCCATCTACTATGGTTCTTGAGATAGAAAAGAAAGACTGAAATACATAGTTCTCCTTGTGCTGGAAAAGAAAATGATGTGGTATACCTATAACATTATCCTACCACGGCACGAATGCATGATTTTCTTTTCTTTTTTCTTTTTCTTTTTCTCTTTTTTTTTAGAGAGGGAGGGGGGTAGGAGCAGATTGTATGGGAGAGAGAGAATCCTAAGCAGGCTCCATGCCCAGTGCAGAGCCCAAAGCAGGGCTTGATTCCACGACCCGGAGATCATGACCTGAGCCAAAATCCAGATTCGGACACCTAACGGACTGAGCCATCCAGGCACCCCAACAACACAATTTTCAAGGGCTTGATACATTCACTCTATCTCTTGAGTATTTGGAGACTCCTGGGATTTTCAAAAATGATTTCATCATTTAGTTCCAAAAGATTCATACATTTATATCCAGTTTATATTTGTGAATTCTAAGACTTATATCTACAGGTTCCTCATATAGTCAACAGCCCTTTCACTGTCCATCAGAGACTGATGTAGCAGAAAGATCTTGCTTTGGAGTCAGAGACCTGTCAGTTAGGCTATAAGCTCTACCCCCTCTCTTGGGAAATGTTAGCAACATTCCTATATGTTGGCTGTTTAGTTTACTCCTCTGGAAATAGAAGATGTATCAGTTGTGAACTGCTTCACATTTGTGTTGCAGAGGGAGGTTGCCTGAAGAAGGCTGAATGAACCTTCTATCAGTTCTCATGTAGCTTGAAGTAACAGAAAACACCAACTAAAATAAACAATTGGAAATGTATTAGCTTACCAAACAAAGCGGTTGATGGTAGAGTTGATACAGGGATTGTTTATTGAACAGTTTCTCCCTGTCTTTCTGTACATTTCTCAGCTTATTTTCTTGTCATTTCATTCTGGCTCCCCTTAGAGTTCCAAGGTAGTTGTTTCCACTATGATGAACAGGTGACATTGACCAGAGGTGGAAAATAAAAGTCTGTTTTATGTATCTTTTTTAAGAAAGTAGACAAAGCTTCTGTAAACCCCCTAAGAGACGTCCTTTCACAAAGTATTGGCGGGCTTTGCACTGCCCTGCCAGGCCTAAGGCAATCACTAGAGGAGGGGACTGGAGTTACTATGATTGATTTCTACTAATCCAGATTCATCCTATGGGACTGGGGAGGCATCCATTGTCCCTTTTGAGTTACACTTATCTTATCAGAAAAAATAAATTAATAAGATCTGTTGGCAAGGATGAAACATTATTTGGTAGGAGACCAAGGAGACATTTACCTCTAGGGAATTCATTGTCATCTGTGGTCTGGTGACAGGGTTATCGCTGACACAGAAATTTAGTGGTGCCACACATTGATAATGCCTCCACATCTCTAGGAGATAGACGCCTGTGGGGTATGTGTTGGGGCTGGGTGCATGAAAAATAATAATAAATTATTAATAAATTATTAATTTACAGTGACAGCTGTAAACTGTCCTGTGGACAGAAATGCTACTGTTTTTGGCATTGTTCTGACGATCCCAGGATTTTATCATCAGAATGTTCAGAGAACCAGAACTTGGGACTCATTATTTAACCTTAAGGAAATTTCTTGTTTTCTCCCCCAAAGGTGACTTGAGTATATCCTTGATGATACATAAGCCTTAAAAGTAGACTTGTCATGGAAGTAGAGATGTTTGCATCCACAAACCTTGAAGAGTGAAAGCCCTTGGCACGTACTTTTTTTTTTTTTTTAAATCTCAAATTCAGTGACTTTTCCATATGCTCTGGAACTTACTATCTCTAGGGAGACATGTCAGTTTCTAAAACCATAGACTATTTTGCCAAATAGCAAAATTATATCTATTCTTTCCATTTGGGTTCTGCATTGGATATACTTTGTTCCAGGTTAATCAATTTGTGGTTGTTCGTACAGTTTGTCTATAGAAGAGTTATACTGCACTTGATTTGGTTTCTGCTTACTGATTTAAACTGTCACTTACCTAGGTCTCAGGAATTATTCCTAAATTATTTTAGTTAGAATTAAAAGTGATCCCATCTCCACGTATCATTACCCAGAAAGATAATCATATAAAATATACACATTTTACTAGCTAATTCAAATCGTTCTTTTTTTTTTTTTTCATGTACCTACATATTCTTCAGGGATATTGGATTGTGTAGGAAGGATTTAGCATATTGACTGCCACGACTGACTGGCATGCACATAGTAGGCACTCAATAAATGTGACATGCTATTATTTTATTTGGGGAGATTAGAATTATGACACCTACCTCTCAGCGTTATTACAGAAATGTAATTAAATAACATCCACATAGGTGCCAAGTACAGTACACAGCTTCTATATAGGAACTCAATAAATGTTAATTTCATTCCTTTCCCTGCCCACTAAACAAAACATCCAAAGGAATAATAACACTGTCTTCATGATCCTACATCACCTCAGCAAAATAATTTCCTCCTCTTGGAAGAGAGAAACCAATAAAGTGTGGTTTCAATTTATTTAGAGTATTCTCTCCTTTTGACAGCATAAAATAAATCCCTGCTATGTAATAACCTTTTTGCTGATCTATGTATAATGGCAACTCAGTGCCACCTAGTTCTTTTTGGATAAATAAATTAAAAATACTCTGTTTCAAGAATGCAACAGGCATACTAGTTCTATAAAGAAACTACCCATTACAGACAGAGCAGAGTTTCTGTGGGTAGCAGCAGGTGTTGGTGAGTGCAAACTCTAGGCATTTATAACTCTGAGTGTTACTGCCTTCTTGAAAGAATGTGCTATTTACTTCCAACTGAGGACAATTAGACTTAAATTCCAAAGCCACACATCAGGTAAGTGAAAGTGAAGAGCAGAGGAGGAATGACTGGTAATTTAGGTAGTATGTTCTTACCTTTTGTGGTTCGTCAGGTGAAGTTTAAAACATCAGTAATAATGCTCTTTAATGCCAGATAATTGCATTTGGGAAGACTGCTTACCTGTTCCAAATTCTCCCTGAGAGTGTAAGTTCCATAATGGTGCATAGAAGCACATTTCTACTCCTGATTATAATAAGACATTTCCTTTGCACACCCAGAGATAAAAACTCCAAAGCAATTTTCACAAATTGTAACATTCTAGAGTAGATGATGTTTGAAGTACAATTTCCATGCAATTTAAGGTTTCTTTTCTGGCTAGAAATTGTTGAGCTTATGTTGTAGAAGGGCATTGCTTCTTTCAAAAAAATAAATCAGAAATTTGTGCCTTCATATCCCCTTTTATTTCTAGGGAGCATATTAATTGTTGCATTGTGCCACTAAGTTATCTTCCCCCAATGAATGATAGGTTTTACTTGTCCTGTCCAACTGCATATGAAAACAAAAGGCTTTGATTTGGCCATTATAATACTTAGGGGTTAGGGAAGAGCATGAGGGCTGGAAACTTGGCTTCATGTGTTATAAATTCATCAGTATTTCTCTGGGCACTTTATTCAAAAGTTTATAAATTTCAAAAGCCCTATGGAATATGTCCAATAAAGCTTAAACTGCCCACTGCTCTTACAAGGTATAGAGATATGTGGCCAAATTATTGGGTGGGATTTTCAACTCTTATAGTAATGTTGACTCTTTCACTTGCATTTTTGTAATCAAAGTAGAGGGTCACATGCCTAGGATTGTGCCCAGATTGTATTAGGTATTCAGTAAGTATTTGTTGAGTGAGTAATCATAACGTACATAATGACCCTTCATAATAAGGTCAAATGTGATATAAGCATCTAATATAGTGATTGTTCAGCACTGGATTTGAATCTGCATGTAGGCATACCATGCCCTTGTTAAAGTATAAATGCAAACTGTCTGCTTATCCAGCTACTCAAAAAAAATGAAGAAAGATAGCCTGGTGAACATTATCCATTTACTCCTATAAAAGTCCAGACCGTATTCATATAATCAACTTAAACCTGCAGAAGCCAATATATCTTTTGAACAAATTAGCTTCATCCCCAACCAAATCACATTTGATGACTTTTTATAGTATTATAACCTGGACTCTTAACAACTTCTGCATTTATTTTAGAGGAATTATGGTGGGAAAAGTATGAATCTTGGAGTCAGACAAAAGAGTGTTGGAAGTGTTATTAATCATGTCATCTTGAACACTTTTTTCACTTATAAAATAGTGACCTTGAAATTATAGGGAAAAAATATAGCATGACATATGCTGAGTATCCCATGAATATCCTAGAATGCTGCCATTGTTCTTATTACTATTACTATTATTACTATTCTTAGACTTTTATTCATTGATTCCAGAACTATTTCCCACTAGGTCATGTGATCTCCCTTATATGAAGTTTGTAAGTGACAGGTTTATTTTTAGAATGAAGGCTAGGAAAATCTTTTCTTTTCCTGAAGCAAAGACCGTCTTTGCTAATAGAGATATGTATGATATTTTAGCTCACATCTCTAATGATAATCCCAAAATGACTAAAATTGCTTCTTTAAAAAAATCCACAATTCTAATTTTTTCTAATTATGTATATATTTTTTTCCTTTTGTTATTATGACTTTTTGTAAATCCCCTTAAATTTTTTTTGGAAAGACATTTGGTTTAATTAAATGAAATTGTTCACAACATGATTAAAATTGATGCATATCAGCATAATTTATTCTTTGCTTTGTTTTGTGCAAAATTGACTTCATCCTTGCCCATAAATATCTTTGAAAAACAATTTTTAAGATTATATTACAAACTAATTATATCATAAATTTTGGCCCATTTGTGTCATCTAAGTTTGAACTCCATATTTTTATGACTCATTTAAAAGATTGAGAGAGAGAATTATGTGTCTTTATCCACATCAGATATAGACATTTGTGACACAAGGCTACATTTTATTCCATAATATTTAATTTTAGCTTTAGGATAAATTGTAATTTTCCTGAAGCAATTCAGTTCATTTATTGATTAAATAATTGAGTGGACATTACCCCATTCTGAGATGAAACATGAATTCAATCTTACAGCTCTATACTATCAAGCTCGTTTTAATGTCAAAGTTCTATTTACAGCCAATCTACCACAAATATGAATGCATAGAGTCTTTTGTTTTAAAAAGGGTACACCTGTTGAAACTTCAGATTTTGGGTCTAGATGCATGACCACATCAGCACAATTGTTACAACACCCCCATAATACATAAGATGAATGGCAGGTAACTTGTCCCTTTGTAAGTCATTTTACCAAGCACTGAACACTTACTATGCATGGAGCAATATGGTACAAAGATTATTAATATATTTTCCCTTCTCTCAAAGAATTCCCAGATTAGAAGGGAAGGAAGTGTATGTAGATGAGTAGTTCCAGAATGATATGACAAATACTAAAATTGAGGTTTGCGTGGATTTCAGTGGTGACATAGAGTATGTGGTTCAGAAAAATGATTTTATAGCAGATGATGTTTAAGTTGGTTCTTAAGTGATACTTGGAATTTTCCAGTCGGATAAGGGAGAAAATGTATGCTGTACAAGTACAAGGAAGGGGAGGTGATATCAACAGAACATATTCGGTAAACTGTAAATAATTTAAAATAGAAAACAGTCCTTAGCAGTTTGTAGAGTAGCAAGGATTCTGAAAAGACTGTGAAGCTTCAGTTCCTTTAGGGTCTTTCTTTTAGGATGTCCTCCTTGTCTGGATAATAACCACCAGCCTCAGTTTACATGCCCACTTTGATCAAGAGAAGATTCAGTGTCTTATTTATTTCTGAGACAGGTGCAGGTACTACGCACACATGGGAATAGCCCCCTGAAGAGAACAATGCAGGCTAATGTGTGGGAGAGCGAGTGGGGGTTGACTCTAGACTGAATAGTCACTGAAAGCCTCTCTGAGAAGATGACTTTTAAGCTGACATTTGAATCAAAGAAACGGCCAGCTATTCAGGGGCAAGTGGGAAGACTGTTCCAGGCTGAGGGAAAAGCAAGGAGAGATTCCTGAGGTAGAGCTCAGCTTCTTTAAGTAACCATGAGAAGTTCAGTTTGACCGGAGCAAAAGAGCAGAGAGAGACCAAACCACCCATGTGGTCTCTCACTCTGTAGACTGAGAGGATAAATTTAAATTTTATTTTTAGTGCCATGGGAAGCTATTGGAGGTTTAAGCAGGAAAGTAACATGATCTGACTTATGTTTAAAAAAGAACATTACACAGAAAATGGACTGTAAAAGAACAGGAAAGGAGGGAAGGAGACAACTTGAGGGACTTTGGAGTAATCCCAATCACTTTAGATTAGGATAGTAGCAGCAGAGAAGGTGGGAGGAGGACAGAATACATCCTCTGGACACTGAGTGATATGATTTGCTGTTGTATTAGTTCTGTAAAGAATGAGGGAGAGGACAGAAGCAGAGACAACCTCCTGTAGATTTTCTGAAAGAGGGGAATGGGCTTAATTTAAGGGACCAAATTTAAACAAGAACAACAATAATAGAAGCAAGTACTTAGATAAATGCTTACCCTGCACTAGACACTGCTCCAAGCATAGTTACATATATTAACTCATTTAATTATTACAACTCTGAGTCCAATATTATTATCATTCTCATTTTACAGATAAGGATACTGAAGCAGAGAGATGTAAACATGCTAAAGACCATATACAGCTAGGCACAGTTTAACCTTCAGACTTTTGCATGATTAATCCCATCACCTCCTTCTAGTCTTTTCTCAAATGTCACCTCCTCATTGAAGCCCACCCTAACACTTCTATTTAGGATTAGAACCCTAGCCTCTCTATTGCACTCCCTGCTATTTCCTGCTCTCAGGGACTAAATACTCTGCTTATTTATACTGTTGATCTGCCCCTACTAAAATATAACCTCCACAAGGGCAGGAGTTTTGTCAGTTTTGTTTACCGTTGTATTCCAGGTGCTTGAACAATCTTTGAAACATAGTGAACATCCAATAGAGGGTTCCTGATTAAATAATGAGCAAGGGAATAAATGCCTCAAGGAGTTGAGCTGTGATTCAAACCCTGGAGGCTGCCTCCAGAATCTCCGTGCCTCCCCCCTTCTTCCCTCTCCGGATGGGATGAAAAAATGATTCTTGCTCCTTAGTCGCCAGGAGGCCTATGTGCTAAACCGATCCAGATCCAAATTTATGAAATGGAAAAATTGGGAAATAACTTACCTCTTCTACCTCATCTCTTCCCCCTAAATCCCCATTCTACTTGGAACACTTTTTCCCCTTCACCATTTTGCTTGACTAATCACACGGTGTCTTTACAATTTCAACCTACATATCAGGTCTTCTGTAAAGACACTTTTGTTCAGCCAAGACTGATCTAGGTGCCCCTTCCGTGTTGCTCATTGAACTCTGTGTTTTCCCCCTTTGAAGTTGACAAACTGTTGTTAAGTGTCCACTGAACTGCACTGTGTTTACTTGAGGGAGCTGCCCCAACTACCTGCCAGTGACCGACACCTGACAGGTGCTCAAGAAGAATTGTTAAGTTGACCTGAATGACTTTAGAAGTCCCCCCCCAAAAAAAAAAACAAAAAACAAACAGAAAAAAAAAAAAAAGTGCAAGTAGATTGGGACCTGATCTATAAGGAGTTAATGCTAACCAGTTCAAACTGCTTAGGAGCTTTGTGAATCATTGTTACCAATAGTTTAGTTTGAATTGTGTCATAATCAAGGTGAGCCTCTGTTCCCCTTACCCATTCCTGTATCACTTAAAGAAGCTAACTGAGAAAGCAGAGTTTAGATTCTAAAATCCTCTGAACCATTGAAAGTATATATTTTAGATTAAAATCCCTTTTCGATTGGCTGAAGTCACCATAATTGGAGCCAATTGAATCTGAATTTAAACAAGTCTGAGTTGTGATAATACTGACAGGGCTGTGTTTACCACATACAAAAATTTAAGCAATATGGATTATTTGGTAAGGTAAAGAGAGTCTTTGGAAAGCAATTTATATTCTGTAGATTGGAGGAAATAAGACCTTGAAAAAAGATCTAATCACATTTTGTATTGATATTTTAGGAAAATTTGTAGTAGCAATATACTAGCACATAAACCCCACCAGTGAACTAATCTGAAATTTAAATCAAAATAACTTGTATTGGTCTATTCTAGTTTCTGATGATTCATTTTTTTTTTTCCTGAGATGTGGAAGAACAGCAATATAATCTCTTTTATGTAACTAGTTTAATTTTTCATAAGCAGCCCTAAGGTTTAAAAAAAAAAAAAGAAGAACTCGAGAACATAATATGTAATTGAATCATCATGGAACAAGAACAGCAGAAGGTAATGAAGATTTAGGTAGGGAATGGATTTCACACTGTTCTTCCTACTTTCCTTTGCAGTCACATCAGTGAATGAGCTTTCTGTTTAGAAAAATCAATAGGAATTTACGGTGAACCTTGGAGGAGGGCATTCTGATGTGACTAAGGAACTCTGAAGGCAATTGTTACTCAGTGTTGAAGCAGTGCCTTTCTACTGCTGGGGGAGGGGAGGAGCAGATGAGAAAAAAAAAATTGAGTGTTAGGAGGACACTGACTGACTAGTAACAGAGAAATTCTCACAGATTCTTTTTTTTTCTTTTTTGCCAGTTATTCCAATCATTCATTCATCCACTTACTCATTCATCAGTTTTCTTGTGTCTACCTGGGTCAACCTCTCTACAGAGCATGTGTAATTAAGAAAGAAATAAAATGCACTGAATCATCGAACTTTACATCAAAAACCAGGGATGTACTGTATGGTGACTAACATAATATAATAAAAAAAATTATAAAAGAAAAGAAAGAAAGAAAGAAAGAAAGAAAGAAAGAAAGAAAGAAAGAAAGAAAATGCAACACCTAGCTCCCAAGGATCTCACAGTGTAGAAAAGGAAGCAAACAAGAAAAGTAACCATCAAAATGCACAATAATAATTGCTGTAATGGAACTGATGTCTGGCCTGTGGAATTTAAGAAGGAATCCTGGAGGAGGAACTAACTGAGCTGCATCTCCGTGGAAAGTACTAGAAATCTATGAAAAAAATAGGTCCAGGAAATAGGATTTTCATAGCATTCACATACATAAAGAGTTTGGTACTCTTTCAGGTAGGATTAGATTTGTCTATAAGTAGCAGGAAAACATCACATAATAGTTGTTTAAGCTAGAGAGATGTTTATTTCTGCATCAAATATAGTTTCAGGACTGGCAAAGACCTTGGGGATCCAGGCTTTTTTCCTAACTCTCTTCTTTAGTATCCCTCGGCATGATCCTTATTCTCTTGTTCCAAATTGGCATCTGTATTCAGACAGCAGGATTTTTTTTTTAAAAAAGAAGGAAATGGGGTGCAAAGGGGGCACTCTAACTCTCTCTTAACGCAGTCTGAGAAATGACCGCACCACTCTCTCATATCTCATTTCCCAAAATCTAGTAGCATCTAGCTGCAAAGGAGGATGGGATTTGTAGTGTATGTTCCTTGAGGCCCTGTGTCAAGTGAAAATTCTATTATACGGAAGCAGAAGAGATTGGATTTTGGAGGAAAACAATAGTTTTGGCTGTAAAATAGTAAGATGTTCAAGAAATGCCAATTATTTCTATGTGACTTAGACTGAAAGTGGAGAAGAGGAGAGGGGATGGGAGGGAGAATGGTATGATCTAAAGCTGGAGGCATAAAAGGGGGCCACACACAAAGAGTCCTCAATGAATTAGCAATAAATATTTACCATGCTCTTGAAAATAAATCGGTCACGGTTTATGTGTACTGCCTTTATTCAATCTTCTGGATAACTATGAGATACAAAAATTTTTATTCCCATTTTAAAGTTAAGGTCTCTGGGGTTTAAAGATTAAGTAATTTTCCTACAATATGCTGTTATTAAGTTTGGAAGTAAAATGTGAGTTAGGCTGGTCTGATTCTTGAGTCAGAGTGGCAAGGAGCTTGTTATGGCTCAGAGCTCAAACTTACCCTGTCCTTGAGCTCTGCCTCTCCTACTTCTTTCTGAGTGAGCTACCTGGACACGTTTAGCGAATCTTGGCCTGGTCCGAATCAAAGTACCTAAGAGAAAGAGAGCACTAAACTAAGACTTAGCTGCTCACAATGTGAAATGGGAAAGGAGTCAGTCTGCAAATTAAGTCTTGGTTTTTCACCTCACGTTTTCATTAAGTTTTAACTCTGTATATAAAAAAGTTAATTATACGGTACTTCAATCCTATATAAAAGGTCAACCAAGTCCTGCATTATGTAAGTTGTTAAAGTAATTCTTGAAGTAGAAACCCATTTGAATGGTTGATCAAGGTAAATCATAAGCGTTTCATGAAGCACTCTTGATAATAAGATTTAATTATTTCCAATAAGAATGTTCCAGTGTGCAACTGGACTGCCTTGCCTACTGTAAGCAAAACTAATCTTACCAAGGACACACAGTAATACTCACCTTGATATTTTATAGGTTTCTTCTTAGCAATATGTATTTTCTATGTGTGTAATTATAAACATACATACTCATTTTACACAAATTGCTGAGCACAGAAGCCTATGAAGAAATTAATTTAAAATAAGTCAGGCAGCTGCCACCCAGAGAAACATACTGTTGCGATGCCAGTGTTCTTCCTTCCAATTTTTAAAACAGTTGATGTTCATGTTTGTTTTTTATAAGTTGAAATCACAGTATTTACAGTTTTATTTCTGTATTTTCAAAAGGTTGTATTGTAAATGTTTTCCAGGTTATTAAAAATTTCTATTAACAAAATTTAAA
Source organism: Ursus maritimus (assembly GCF_017311325.1). NCBI lineage: Eukaryota > Metazoa > Chordata > Mammalia > Carnivora > Ursidae > Ursus > Ursus maritimus. Next base: position 22,461,544 of record NW_024424008.1, read on the forward strand.
TGGTCACATGACCCCCCCCCCTTCCCATGAGACTATGGTCATTTAATTAACTGATGACTAAGTTACATGCAGAGCAAAACAATTTTGGGTAGAGTGGTAACTGATTTGGATGGACAAATGAGGTCTCGTTCCACAGAATTTTAGAATGCTTTGCTCTTTAGTGCCCTTATCCTCCCAAGGTAGAGAATGTCTTTCCTCAAGTCCGTACCTCATGCCCAAGTTTGATATCCATCCGTTATGATGGAGCTTTTGGTTCCAGGGGTTGCATGGGTAGTATTCAAACAATAGCAATGTGAAATCACTACCTCAGGGAGGTATCTACGCCCCCATGTTCATTGTGGCTTTATTTATAATAACAAAGACATGGAAACAACTAAAATGTCTGTCAACAAATGAATGGATAAAGAAAATCTGAAATATATATAAAATTGAATATCATTCAGTCATTTAAAAAAAAAAAAAGGAAATCCACCCATTTGCAACAACTGGATGAAAGTTGAGAGCATTATGCTAAGTGAAATAAGTCAGAGAAAAACAAATACTGCATGATCTCACTTATATGTGGAATCTAAAAAAAGGCGAACTCAGAGAAATGGATATTGGACTGGTGGCTGTGGGGACTGGAGTCCAGGGGACATGGAGAGATGCTGGTTAAAGGGTAAAGAAGTTCAGTTATAAGAGGAGTAAGTTCTGGGGATACAGTATATAGCATGGTGCGTACTTGAAATTTACTAAGAGACTAGATCCTAAATGTCCTTATCACTGACACACAAAAAATTGATACTCCTTGCCCCCACCAGGAAAAAGCAATGTGGGACCAGAGGTCATGTTCTTGATCATTCATCAGTCTATAGCCTACCTTCCTTCTGTTTGATTCAGAAATAAGTCATTCATAGTTCTGAAAAGCAGGCTGTGTGGCCTTTGCACATGCTGCATTCCCTGACATGTACACATGGCACATTTCATCCTTTAAAGTCAAATCCAGTATCGGCTTCCTTTAGCCACTCCTGTCCCTGCAGGCAGAATAACTTACTCTGCTCGATACCTCTACGACTCGATGTATAACTGTTATCACTCTCACCAAAACAATATTTTCTTGATCTATGAGGTACTCTCCTCACCACACTAGAAACCTCTGAGAAGAGAGATCTAAGCCCAGTGTCATTCCTTTAATCTCTTGTGTCTGACACCTAATGTGTCATGTTGCACACCTCACTTGTGTTGAGCACCTAGGGCAAACTGGGCCTCAGGATCCCCATCTCTAAAGTGGGCATTATAATGCCAGTCTTTCATAGAAATGTTTTAAGCATGTGTAGTGGTAGCATTTTTATTTTAAAGTAGGGATTCTCAGTAGAGTTTGAAAAGTCACCCTTGCCTGCAAGTTTCCTATAAGGCTGTGACTTGGAAAATTCTTGTCTTTTCTCCCAAATATATGACTCGTTTTAACTCTGGAGAGTTGCTCATATAAATACCAGGTTCAGAAAGATATTATAAGGGTAGGTGCATGTCACTGAACTAAAATAGATGGAATGGAATTTTAAAAGGTTACAACATTTCATCTACATTATGACACATTAATTTGATTTTCAAATGAGACAACTCTCTTTTTAAAAGATTTTTGTCAATAAAATCCCTATTAATTCTTGCCCAGTGGGACTTAGGGGGAGCTAATGAAATATTATTTGTAAATAACCTTGAAGATGATTAATAACTTGTACTTTTAGTGCTTGACGGTAACTTTAGAGCACTTTCTGATATTTAAAAAACTATTATTCCTGAGAGAAAAACTGAGACGTAAAAGAAGTATGAACCTCCTCAGGCCACAGAATATGGCTCCTCCATTCAAACATATGGTTTATGTTTAAATTTCCCTCGCTTTAAAATAAATGAAGGCAATGTAAATCAATATTTATTGAATGTCTGCATTGTCCCAGGCATCATCAAGAAAGGAAAAGTAAATATGATCCTGGATCTGCTCTCATGAAGTGAAAACATACTTTTAGTACCTTGTGCTAAGTGTATTTATAGAAGAAAACACAGAGACAGAAAGAATATAGGGGATAGATTATTTATTTCTACCAGGGCCCAACTTCCTGAAGAAAGAATGGTTTGAGCTGGATTTTGAAAGAAAAATGTGTATCTCTAGGATTACAGAAAGTGAAGTGTATACACAGTCCCATTTGGAACATGAAACTTTGCGATTTCGAGAAACAATCTGAAAATACTGCATGTGGTACTGCGAGTGTGTGGGAGTAAAGGCAATGAGCCTGGGGAAGGGTTGTCTGGAACAGGGACATGAGAATCATAAAACATCCTGCTATGGAATTTGGACGTGATAGCATGGGCGATGGTGAAGTGTTTAAGGAGGGAGTGACTTGACAAGCTCTGCATTCTGTCTCCAAATCTGAATGACTTAATATTTCAAAATTTATCTCTAGCTTATATCATATGTTCATGATGGGTTCTGTGTAACCCCATTCTATGCCATCCTTTCTCTGGGACCCAAACTGACAAAGCAGACTCTGTCTGGGGCCCTGGTAGTTTGGTGACAGAGAGGAAAAAAGGGACCCTGAAAACCATGAGCTTGTACACAGAATTTGTCTTGGAAATGGCATTTGTTACATTTACTCACGTTTTATTGGCAAAGTAAATCACGTGGCCACTCAGGTACATGACACCGTGTACATAATCTTTCCTCAGGGAAAATAACCCTGGGGGCAGGGAGGCAACAAATATTTTGAACAGCAATTCAGTCTACTACAGAAGACCGTATTTGGGCATATTTTAGATATGAGGAAACCTCACTAATAAATAATTAGGAGATAAGCTAGAATAAATTAGAGACAGCTCTGAATTAACAATATGTTGTAAATTATAGCTTTAATATTTTTCAAGAATATCCAGAAGCACATTACAAGCAAAAACATATGGCATGACTATATTTGCTTGATGAGAGATATAATTTGTCATCATTATCACGTTATTACTGCTGATAATCCTAACTTAGTCTGTGTTGAGTGTGATCATCTTTCCATTTGCAGTACAGGTACATTCTCCCATTTATTTTTCACCGCTATCCTATGAGGCGTGCCAAGTCACCAGCATTATCCTCGTTTTACAGAATAGTAAGCTGACAATTAGTGAAGCCTACTAAGTTGTCCCAAGTTACAGTTACCAAGTAACAGACTCAACGGAACTCACACATAAGGAGCTCTACCCTCAAAACTAATATTAATAGCTAAGTGGACAAAATAAACTCACACCTAAGGAATTTAATCAGCACACTGACAATCTTATCCATATGGAAACTTGCTAACAGCTCTTTTCCTAGGATGATTTAGAGGTAAATATCAGCTTTTCTCAGTTATGCTTATCCCAAGTCCTGAACCAGTGAGATCAAAGTTAATGATTTACATGCAGTTCTCTGAAAATGGGAGCTCATACTGTTTCAACTGCATAAGTATTTTAAGATCAGCTATGAAATTATTTTTTACCAGCCAATGAAGATTCCAAATATGCAGTCATCATAAAATAATCCAGCCAATTCCTAAATATAACACTGCACTTTTCTCTGTGTGTTTATAGGTTTTATTAGAAAGGCACTAGCTCTCCTCTTCCTGGAATCAGCAGTTTGTCAGTTCTCTGGTCCATGTGCTTTGCCAGAAAATATTCTGTCAAAATGAATTTAAACATTTCAGTACCCACTTGACCTAATAAAAGTAATCTGCAAAGGTTGCAGTTTTTTTATAAAGATTTATTTTTAAAAAGTAAAAAGAGAAATCAATTATAGTAGCTCTTTATAAGAAACCACACAGACCCCAATTCCTTATTTTCTGACAGCTGAATGAAAAAGAAGCACAATGAAGGGGGGTAGTGTGATGTAGCGGAGAAGACGCAGTGTGCAAGAGGCTAGAGAAGGGCATTCTAACCCTGGATTTACCTCTAACTCATTTGGACTGTGGGACAAACAGACTTGCTAGGTTGCAGCAACTGTGTATAAAAGAAGGGTCAGATGATACCAGCTCTCTCTTACGGTTCTAATATTCTGTTAGTTTAACAAAACTGCATATATTTATTCATATAATGCTTAATGTATGTATCAAATTAGTTTCTGATAAGTGGTTTCTCCAGTCCTATGCACATCCCAAGAACAGAAGGCCAAATAAGGCATCATCAGTCACAGTCCTGCCCTCACGGAGCATTGCAGGGAGGCAATGCTCTCAGTACAGTGCCAGTGTCACACTGGAGAATACAGGGGGGAAGGGAGAGGGACACAGAGAGGGCCTTATATCATTTTCAAAGTTTGTTATCGCACAAGGCCATCTGGAGTAAATTCTGTTTGTTGCAGTGTCCTTGTCTTGAATCTGTCCCCATTTTAGCTAAACATCCCCCATCACGTCTCACTCTTCCTACGTGCTTTGTACATAACATCCTCACACTAGTAATCCCGTTTAGCTATGAGGAACCTGAAGCTTAGAGACTGAGTTGTCTGAATCCTCATGAATACAAAGTAGGAAAGTAGCTGCTGAGGCCCCATCATCTGGCCCCAAAGACAATGCCTTTATCCCCCAGGCAAGCTAGGGAGTGTATGCATTTTGAACACTTTATGAATTATTTTTCCTCTGCATCATTGATTCCCTTGTATAATTTCTAAAGAATTCAATTGCAGTTTCACATGTGACTGATGAGGTCGGCAACTGGATTTCTCATTGTGAGATTAAGTCTCCTGCTTGCTAAGGACTTGTCCCTCTTCTGCTTTGATGAAAGCCTTGATTGGAAGAAAGAGGCGTTGATAACCCTCAGCAGAGTTACAAGAGAGGCTTGCAGGAAGCAGTTTGCTTTCTCATTCAGACACGGGAAAAAAGTGTTTGGAATAGAAACAACTGGTTCCCTTTTGGCATTTTCACTCCTGGATTAATTTTGCCGAGATGATGCTCAGCAATCTCACTTCCAGGCCACTTAACAAAAGCCCTTCAAGTGCCCGAGAAAAGGATTCCTTGAGAGGCCAGAGGAAAAGAGTGTGTGGGGGGGAACAGCGGTTGAGTGTTGATGCCTATCCCAGGAGCCTTCCTCCAATTCACTAGCTGAACTACTTGGAGCATGAAGCTGCAAGGGGGCTGTGGTCAGATGGAAATGTAATAAAATGTAAAGACAAATACAAATTTAGCCCTCCAAACCCTATCTCAGTGGCTCACAAAAATCCTCAAAGGTCCTTGTAACTTAGTTACTTCAGACAGGCGTGGGCAACCTTTTTCATTTCTTTTTAATGCTCCTGGGTTTCTGTGTCATGGACTTCGGATGATGATGAGGCAAGGTTTCAAATGCAAGCTTCTCAGCCCCCAGATCCTTGCCCGGCTGATGTCTATACATAGGGAGAGTAGGGGATGAAGGGCCTCTCTCCTCTCATGTTCCAACATTGCCCTGTCGGCCCCCAGGACCAAACTTAAAGGCTCTCTGAAACACAGGAGATTCAAAACCAAGTATGAAGTGCCTACAAGATGGGCCAAAGCTTGGTTTTATGACCTGAAGTGGAAGCTTCACTTGGCACTTTTGTAAGCAGCTAACTCCGTATTTTTCCTACTAAATTAAAAGATATAAAAGATCAGTAAGAATATTACAACATGTACATGAAAAATTCACATCTGCTCTTTATAGTGGATACTGTATGCTTGACACAGTATTACAGACTTTACAAATATGGTTACCATAAATCCCTGAGAGTTAACTAATGTATTTCCCTTTTTTTTGGTTTTATTTTTCATACAAGAAACTGAATTAAAAATAATAGTTAATTAACTTTCCTAGAGTCAAAGAGACAGAGAGTACCAGAGAAAAAATGGTTTTCTTACTAAAAACTATTGTTATCCTGTATTTCTGCTTTGGTCTAGATAATGACTATCACATAACACAGGACCCATTCAAAGTGTGAGGTGTCTCTCTCTCTCTTTTAATTTTTTTTTTTTTTTTTTTAGAGAAAGAGAGAGAAGGGGCATGAGCAGGGAGGGGTAGAAGGAGAAGGAGGGAGAGAATCTTAAGCAGGCTCCAAGCACTTGATCTCATGACTCTGAGATCCTTACCTGAGCCCAAATCAAGAGTCAGACGATTAACTGACTGAGCCTCCTAGGCACTCCAAGAGTGATGTCTCTTTAAAGACCAACCCATTCAGTGCAAATCAAAACCACAATGAGATGAGGGTGCCTGGGTGGCTCAGTTGGTTAAGTGCCCGACTCTTGATTTTGTCTCTGGTCATGAGACGGAACCCGGGATTGGGCTCTACACTGGGCTTGGAGCCTGCTTAAGGTTCTCCCTCTGTCCCGCTCTCTGTCTCTTGAGAAAAAAACAAAAACAAAAAGTCACAATAAGATGTCACCTCACATGGGGGCTATGCTTCTAGAGTTTCTCCCAGGGTCAAACCCTTGCTTACATTTTTCCCTCAGTGGCAGGAGAATTGATATTTAAAATATTATAAAACACATGTGTTATGGACACCGTGTTAGATTTGTTAAATACACAATCTAGTCTCACTCAGCCTTCATAGCTGGTATGAAATGAGATAACATTATCCCAAACAGAAAGATAAGGAAGCTAAAGTTCAAGGTGTTGTAATGGTATTAAGTTTGCACAATTTCTAAAGTGACAAAAATGGAATTCAGACTCAGTTATGTTCTTCCCACTGCTCCCATTGTTTTAGGACCAAATGCTTACCATAGTGCAGTTGGGAGAAAAAAGGAAAGCTAAGAGTGACCACAGATTGTCCTCAGTGGACCATGACCGGTCTCCATTTGATAACCATTCCATCAGGGATATCTTTGCATAATTTCCCAGAGTTAAAGTGCTTCAATAATGTTCCCATTTTGCTCTCCTCCTTCCACTCCTATAGGGCTCGGGAAGACAATGTAGTAACTCAGTGCCTGAGACAGGATTAATTCTGTTTTCTCGGCAAGTGAAATCAACATTCCATTGTACCATATTCCTTTTATAGAGAGTAAAATGTACTTTATTTTAAATACTGCATGTGATTTATGTTTTTTAAAAAAGCTCTCTTTTAATGAAACAATCTTAATTTAAACATGTAAATTTGCATACCCATAAATTAGTTGTCTCTTTTTATTACTATAAAATGGGTATAATGCTAATATACAACTCACCATGTAGTAAATTATCCATCCATACTTTCAATAAGAACATTTTGTTTATCATGCAGCATATCTGTTGTCCAGGACGGTCACATTCTGATTGTGGAAGCACATTGCCAAAATTCATAGTAATATATGTTGCCTACTTGAATCTGGATGACCATGTAAGTGCTTCTTGTAGTAGAGCATAGTGGTTTTTTTACTACAAACTCAAGCGTACATGATCTCTGTTATCTTGTAGTGAAAGTAATTTAGAAATTAATACCTAAAAACATTTGAAAAAAAAACACAAATGATTGGTAGAGAGCATAAATGATTGTTTAAATTGTATGGGTGTCAAATGTGAAATGAAATAAGTAAATTTTCAAAAGGTCTTACAGCACATAAATAGATTCACCAAAATGTACAAATAATAATAATAATCTTTTTTAATTTTTTAAAAATTTTTGAATGTATAATATTTATTTATTTACTTATTTATTAAAAAAATAAATTTTTAATTTTAATTTTTAAAAAATTTTGAATGTATAATATTTATTTATTTACTTATTTTAATTTTTAATTTTTAATTTTAATTTTAAAAAAATTTTGAATGTATAATATTTATTTACTTATTTTTTTTAAAGAACTGTCCGTAGTTTTTTTGTTTTTTTGCTTTTTTTTAAAGATTTTATTTATTTGACAGAGAGAGAGACAGCCAGCGAGAGAGGGAACACAAGCAGGGGGAGTGGGAGAGGAAGAAGCAGGCTCATAGCGGAGGAGACTGATATGGGGCTCGATCCCACAACACCGGGATCACGCCCTGAGCCGAAGGCAGATGCTTAACAACTGAGCCACCCAGGCGCCCCCACTTATTTATTTATATTTTAAATTTTAATTCCAGTATAGTTAACATACAGTGTTATATTAGCTTCAGGTGTACAATATAGTGATTCAACAATTCCATACATCACTCAGTGCTCATTATGATAAGTGTACTCTCTAATTCCTTTCACCTATTTCACCAATCCCCCCCCTTATTTCCCCTCTGGTAACCATCAGTTTGTTCTCTATGGTTATGAGTCTGTTTTTTTTTTTTTTTCTCTCTCATTCTCTCACTCTCTTTTCTTTCATTTGTTTTGTTTCTGTGTGATTTGTGTTTCTGTGTTTTGTGTATGTGTGATATCATAGAGTATTTATCTTTCTCTGACTGGGTTATTTGCTTAGCATTTTACTCTGTAGATCCATCCGTGTTGTTTCAAATAGAAAGATTTCATTTTTTATGGCTGAATTCTATATATGTATATATATATACATATAGTATATTATATATTAATATTGAATATGAATTAATTTAAATATAATTAAATTAATTAATTAATTAATATACAATATAATATATATAAAGACGATGTGATATATATATATCTTCTTTATCCGTATATCTAGCAATGAACACTTGGACTGCTTCCATAATTTTGCTACTATAAATAATGCTGCTGTAAACATATGGGTACATCTATCCCTTCATATTAGCTCAATTCCTGGATGATAGAGTAGTTCTATTTTTAATTTTTTTAAGGAATCTCCATTCTGTCTTCCACAGTTGCTGCACCAGTTTGCATTCCCATCAACAGTGCATAAGGGTTCCTTTATCCCCACATCCTTTCCAGCATTTGTTGTTTCTTGAGTTATTGATTTTATTTATTTATTTGTTTGTTTGTTTGTTTATAGCACAAACCCAGGGTGGGGTAGGGGTGGAGGGAGAGAAGAAGAATCTTAAGCAGACTGCATGCCTAGCATGTAGCCTGATGTGGGGCTCCATCTGACAACCCTGATATCGTTACCTGAGCCGAAATCAAGAGTCAGACACTTAACTGACTGAGCCATCCAAGCACCCCGAGTTATTGATTTTAGCCATTCTGACAGGTGTGAGGTGATACCTCATTGTCGTTTGGATTTTCATTTCTCTCTTGATGAGTGATATTGAACATTTTTTCATGTTTCTTTTGGCCATTTGTATATCTTCTTTGGAGAAGACATCTTCTGTTCATTTTTTAATTGGATTATTTGGGGGGGTTAGTGTTGAGTTGTATAAGTTCATTATATATTTTAGATAATAACCCTTTGTCAGATACTTTATTTGCAAATACTTTCTCCCATTCAGTAGGTTGCCTCTTAGTTTTGTTCATTGCTTCCTTTGCTGTACAGAAGCTTTTTATTTTGATGTAGCCCCAAAAGTTTATTTTTGCTTTTGTTTCCCTTGTTTTCTCAGAAGACATTATCTAGTAAGATGTTATGATCAACGTCAGAGAAATTACTGCCTGTGTTCTCTTTTAGGATTTTTATGGTTTCTGGTCTCACATTTAGGTCCTTAATCCATTTTGAGTTTATTTTTATATATGGCCTAAGAGAGTGGTACCATTTCTTTGGCATGTAGCTGACCAGTTTTCCTAACACCATTTGTTGAAGGGACTGTCTTTTTCCCATTGTGTATTCTTGCCTCCTTTGTCAAAGATTAATTGACCATATAATCCTGGATTTGTTTCTGGGCTATCCATTCTGTTCTATTGATCTATGTGTCAATTTTGTACCAGTACCATACTTTTTTGATTACTACAGCTTTGTAATATAACTTGAGGTCTGCAATTGAGATGCCTTCAAGTTTTATTTTTCTTTTTCAATATTTCTTTCGCTATTCAGGGTCTTTTGCGGTTCCATACAAATTTTAGGATTGCTTGTTCTAGGTCTGTGAAAAATTGTATTGGTATTTTGATAAGGATTACATTAAATATGTAGATTGCTTTGGGTAATATAGACATTTTAATAATATTTGGTCTTCCAATCCATGAGCATGGAATGCCTTTCCATTTCTGTGCATTGTCTTCAGTTTCTTTCATCGGTATTTTATAGTTTTCAGAGTACAGATCTTTCACCTTTTTGGTTAGGTTTATTCTTGGGTATTTTATTATCTTTGGTGCAATTTTAAATAGGATCATTTTTTAAATTTATCTTTCTGCTACTTTGTTATTAGTGTATAGGAATGCAACAGATTTCTGTACATTGATTTTGTATCCTGCTACCTCACTGAGTTCACTTACCAGTTCTAGGAGTTTTTTAGTGGAGTCTTTAGGATTTTCCGTATATAGTATATGTCATCTGCAAATAGCGGAAGTTTTACTTCTTCCTTACTGATTTGGATGCCTTGTATTTCTTTTTGTTGTCTAATTTCTGTGGCTAGTATTTCCAGTACTATGTTGAATAGAAGTGGTGACAGTGGACATCCTTGTCCTGTCCTTAGGGGAAAAGTTCTCAGTTTTTCTCCATTGAGTATGATGTTAGCTGTGGGTTTTTCATATAAAGACTATTATATTCAGGTATGTTCCCTTTAAACCTACTTTGTTGAGGGTTTTTTTTTTTTAAGATTTTATTTATTTATTTGACAGAGAGGGACAGCCAGTGAGAGAGGGAACACAAGCAGGGGGAGTGGGAGAGAAAGAAGCAGCTCCCAGGGGAGGAGCCTGATGCGGGGCTCGATCCCAGAACACTGGGATCACGCCCTGAGCTGAAGGCAGACGCTTAACGACTGAGCCACCCAGACGCCCCTTGTTGAGGGTTTTTATCATGAATGAGTATTGTACTATGTCAAATAATTTTTCTGTGTCTATTGAAATAATCATATAGTTCTTATCCTTTCTCTTATTGATGTGATATGTCATGTTGATTGACTTGATAATATTGAACCACCTGGCAATCCAGAAATAAATCTCATTTGATCATGGTGAATGGCTTTTTAATGTATTGTTGAAATTCAGTTTATTAGTATTTTGTTGAGGATTTTTGCATCTGTGTTCATCAGGGTATAGGCCTATAGAGAGCTATGTGTGGGGGGGGAGATGTGTGGGGGTGTGGTGTATTTATCTGGTTTTGGTATCACTGTAATGAATTTAGAAATTTCCCTTCCTTTTCTATTTTTTTGAATAGTTTGAGAAGAGTAGGTATTAACTCTTCATTAAATGTTTGGTAGAATTTTTCTGTGAAGTCATCTGGTCCTGGACTTCTGTTCGTTGGGAGTTTTTCGATTCATTTCTTTGTTGATTATCAGTCTGTTCAAATTTTCTATTTCTTCTTGTTTCAGTTTAGTAGTTTATGTTTAGTAATTTATCTATTTCTTCTAGGTTGTCCAGTTTGCTGGCATATAGGTTTTCATAATATTCTCTTATAATTGTTTGTATTTTTGTAGTATTGACTGTTATTTCTCCTCTCTCATTTTGATTTTATTTATTTGAGTCTTTTTCTTGATAAGTCTGACTAGAAGTTTATGAAGTTAATTGATTTTTTTTCAAAACAGTTCCTGGTTTCACTGCTCAATTCTATTGTTTTTTGTCTTGTTTTGTTTCGTTTTAGTTTGTACATCATTTATTTCTGCTTTAATCTTTCATGTTTCCTTCCAGTTTTAGGTTTTGTTTGTTGTTCTTTTTCAAGCTCCTCTAGGTGTATGGCTAGTTTGCTTATGTGAGCTTTTTCTTGCCACTCGAGGTAGGCCTGTATTGCTATAATCTTCCCTTTTAGAACCACTTTTGCTATATCCCAAAGGTCGTTTTCATTTGTTTCCATATACTTTTTAATTTATTCTTTTATTTTCTGGTCAACCCATTCATTGTTTAGTAGTGTGTTATTTAACCTCCATGTATTTGTGGTCTTTCCAGATTTCTTTTTGTGGTTGATTTCTAGTTTCACAGCATTGTGGCCAGAAAAGATGCATGGTATGGATTCGAACTTCTTGAATTTGTTGAGGCTTATTTTGTGGGTTATGTTCCATGTGCACTTGAAAGGAATGTGTGTTCTGCTGTTTTAGGATGGAATGTTTTTTATTTATCCGTTAAATTGATTTAGTCCTGTGTGTCATTCAAAGCCATCATTACCCTGTTGATTTTCTGTTTAGATGATCTGTACATTGATGTAGTAGGGTGTTAAAGTTCCCTATTATTATTCTTTTATTACTGGTTAGTTCCTTTTTGTTTGTTATTAACTGTTTCATGTATTTGGGTATTCCCACATTGAGTGCGTAAATATTTACAACTGTTATATCTTCTGTGGGATTGTCCCCTTTTTTATTATATAGTGACATTAGAGACAGAGCCAAGCCTGCTGATTTTTAAAATTCTAGATTTTAAGTTCTGCTGGTTGTAAGAACTCAGGAAAGTCAGCCCTCCAGTTTTCGAAGCCAGATGTTATAGGGATTCATATTGCCTGTTCCAGCTCCCCAGTGTGGTAGTCTGTTTCTTATCCTCCACTGCACCCCTGGCTCCCTCTTCCCCATGGATGGCATTGGTCCATTTAGGTCCCCACAGTGTCTCTGCCCTTCCTACCCTCTTGGATGTGGCCTCTTCTTTACCTTAAGTTGTAGATTTTGCTCTGCCCATTGTGAAATCATTTTGGGGGTTATTTATGCTGATGTGAGTGTTATCTAGTTGTATCTGTCAGATGAGGTAAGCTTAGAGTCCTCTTACTTTGCGATCTTCCCAGCCTCCTAGAACAATAATAAGATTAAAAAAAAAAAAAAAAAACTCCATTGGGAAATATCATGCCAACACAAGAATGACCTTAATATGGTAAACGTAGTTACATTTCACGTAGAAAAAAGATATTTTTGCTTTCATATTAATAGGGGTTTCCACAAAAGGCCCTAATAGGGGCTCAATTTTAGTTAAATTAGATAAATACTTATTAACTACAGATAATTTGTTCTTTACAAGCTATTTTTTAAAGTTTTATAATGAATCTAATGTATGTTCACAGTTTTAAAAGCTTATTAAAACTGTGTATGCCCTGAGTGGTGCTTATCTATTAATGGTCCCAGCAATGTGTTTTGTGCACCTCTGAATGTCAGTGCGTTTGTGTGTGTGTGTCTTGCTATGATCAGTTTACCCAAAAGGAAATCCTGCAGAATTCTTCCTGGGATGACTGAACCATGGTTGCCAGGTCTCTATGAGGTGAGATGTAGGTAGGGCTAATGGCAGGCTCAGTACTTAAGTCTCACTATTTTTTACATTAGACCTCATTCTATCTTAGCTGAAATTCAAATCCCATACTTGGACTACAGGCCTCAGCCCTGAACAGCCCCATAAATAAGCCATAATAATTAAGTGGTAATATAATAAAAAGTAACATTTGTTTAGCAATGATGATGTCAGGCATTTTGCTTGGCACTTCACGTAGAATATTGGACACAACCCTGGTGGCAACCCCACCATGACATTGTTGTCTTCATTTCTTGGAGAAGGAAACAGGTTAGTAAGGTTAACCTATTTCTCCCAAATCACACAGTTTATAAATGGTGGATCCAGCAATTGTGGCCAAGACTATATAACTCTGAAGCCCTTACTTTCTACTTGCAAGACAAGAATTAAAAAACCGAAAAATGTGTGCAGATTTTTTTTTTTTTATTGTGCATGGTGATCCTAAGTCAGGATGAAAATGCATGGTTTTCTTTTTTTTCTTGAAGGTTTATTTATTTATTTGCAAGAGAGAGTGAGAAAGAGCATGAATGGGAAGGACAGAGGGAGAGAGAATCTTAAGCAGACTCCACACAGAGCACAGAGCCCTATGTAGGGCTTGATCCCTGGACCCCAAGATCATGACCTGAGCCAAAACTAAGAGTTAGACGCTCAACAGACTGTGCCACACAGCACCCAAATAATGCATGATTTTTTTTAAATCAAAATACCTGGGTACTTATTATCTATGTACTTATTTCATGCCCAAATTTACCATCATAAGCCCCACTTAACATCTAACCTCTGCAAAATTGTATGGCTGTGAGGTACCATGGTACCTATTGGAAATTTAGAGAAACTTTTTTATGACAGTGATAATGAAATTGAAGATTGCAAGGATGAGGTGAATTCAACAAAAAAAGTATGAAATGGTTTCAGTGTATTAGTGGAAAGACAGCTTTTTTATTGGTTGCCTGTCATATCAACACATCAGTTTGTCGGCCCTCTGAAAAAGTGCAGTCTGTGAGATCAACTGTTAACAGTCTCAGCTAATGAGGTAGACAAAAGGACCTTGATTTTGAAAACTACCTTCCTCTACTCAGGAAATAAAAATGCATTATGAATCATACACATGTTCAGACACAAAGTATCCTTAAAAACAAACACGACCAAATGGCAAAACTCAAATTTCAATCTTAAGTAAGCTTAGGAAGATTTGAGTAAGTAAGAATTCTGTTTTTAAACATCTAATGACAAAGCAGTGCTGTTAAGGAAATATTTTAGAGAAAAATCGTGAAAAGGGAATACTGTAAATTAAATAACAAATTTTTGGTTTCTGATCAACCTGGGTTAAAATCTTGGCATTGTCACTTTTTAGCTTTGTTATCTTGGTTTATTTACAAATCTCTCTGAGCCTCAGTTTTCTATGAAGTAAATATAGTAATATTTGTAAGTATCAAATTAGATAATATAAGGAAGTATTAAATGAGATAATATAGGGACCCAACACAACATCTAGGAAACAGGAGGTCATCAATAATAGGAGTTGCTATTCTAAACAAATATAAATAAAAGATACATCCATAATCTTATCCATAGTTTACCACTCTTAACACATTGACATTATCTTCTTCAGTTTATTTTACATTTATATTTTACATTGCCAAAATAATCCTGGAAATTCTATTTGTATTTTGCTTTTTCAATATAATAGTATGATAAACATTTTAATTTTTTATTATTGGGGTGAAATTCACATAATATAAAATTAATCATTTTGAAGTGAACAATTCAGTAGCATTAAATATATTCACAATGCAACTACCATCTCTCTCCAAAACATTTTCCTCATCCCTAAAGGAAGCCCTGTACCCATCAAGCAGTTATTCCTCTTCCCTTCCTTCCCCCAAGCTTCTGGCAATCAACCACCAACCTGCTTTCTGTCCCCATGAATTTACTTATTCTAGATCTTTTGTTTATGAATGGAATCACACTTGAAGCCTTTTGTGTCTGGTTCCTTTCAGTTAGCATGATATTTTTAAGGTTCATCCAGATCGTAACATGTATCAGTACTTCATTCCTTTTTATAACTGAATAGTATATGGTGTGTATATACCAGAATTTGTTTATCCATTTATTTGTTTATAGGCATTTGGGTA
Source organism: Ursus maritimus (assembly GCF_017311325.1). Taxonomy (NCBI): domain Eukaryota; kingdom Metazoa; phylum Chordata; class Mammalia; order Carnivora; family Ursidae; genus Ursus; species Ursus maritimus. The sequence continues at coordinate 22,476,817 of NW_024424008.1, forward strand.
TTTTTTTACCTTATAGCTATGACTCATGGTGTTGATATAAGCATGCATATGCATGTATTTGTTTGAGTACTTGTCTTCAGTTCTTCTGTATATAGAACTAAGAGTGGAATTGCTGGGTCATATCATAAATTTATGTTTAGCTATTTGAGGAACAGCCAGTGTTTTCCATAGTAGCTGAACCATTTTGCATTCCCACCAGCAATGTAGGAGGGTTCTAGTATCTCCACGTCCATGTCTTCACCAACACGTGTTATTTTCTGATTTTTAAAAACATATACATCCTAGTGAATGTGAAGTGTTTATCTTGTGGTTTTGATTTGCACTGTCCTAATTACTGATGCTGTTGAAATTATTTTATGCACTTATTGACCGTTTGTTTTTCTTGTTTGGAGAAATGCCTATTCAAGTTCTTTACCCATTTTGAATATTTATCTTTTTATTGTTGAATTGTATGACTTATTTACATATTCTGGATACTGGATCCTTAACAGATCTATAATTACCAAATATTTTCTCCCATTCTGCAAGTCGTCTTTTTACTTTCTTGATAATGTTCATTATTTTTAAACATTTATTCATATCATCTTCAAATAAGACTTCTGAATCCTAATGCATCCAGAACATCAAAAAATAAGTGTGAAAAAGCTTTATAGACAAAAATGAAATGCTTGAGTATCCACTTGTAGAAGGATAATTAAATTAAATATAGTGAACCTATATTTAATGTGATATAGTGGTCTGATACCTATTAGACTGCCAAGATTAATTACTATATGAAATAATATTGGCTGTGGACTTTTGACATAAAGTTTTATTTTTTATTTTATGAAGAAAGATGGAAAATTCACCTTTCATTTATTTCCAGTTAAGAACCTCCTCTCATCCTTTTCCCACCTTACCTCAATGTAGTATCCCAGTTGGCTTACTGGTAATAAAACTGGTACTTTGCATTCAGTGTATATTTATGGAATAGTTATTAACATGTTCTCAGATAGACTTTGTTAATACAGCAGCATTTGCCTTTTCTTACACCAACGTAGGAACTATAAATGATTAAAAACCTGCCCAAGCACTTCTTCATAGACATTCTACAATTTGAGCTTTTTAATGACAATCCCCAGTCTTTCTCAAATTAGAAACTGCTTTCCTAGGACTGCCTGGGTGGTTCAGTCGGCTAAGCATCCAACTCTTGATTTTGGCTTAGGTCATGACCTTGGGGTCATGGGATTAAGCCTTTGTTGGACTCCATGCTCAGTGGGAAGCCTGCTTCTCTGTCTCTCCCTCTCTCCCCTCCCCCTGATTGAGCTCTCTCTTTCAAATTAATAAATAGATCCGAAGAAAAAAGAAAAGGCTTTCCTAATGCAATTACTTAACTTTAAAATAAATGTATTCAGACATGTTTTTCATTTTATATATTAACCAACATTTAACTTCCACCTGAAAAGAAGAGTTAATTTTTTATGATTAGGTTAATATTTATTTTGTAGGGAAAGCAAGGATAAGAAAATCTTACTGTTAATGAATTTACAGTTCATTAATTTAACTAATATTTATTAAGCCTCCAATGTATGCCAGGAGCCATGTTATGTTATGAGAACTCAAAAGTGAAATAACCATTATATGACCTCAAATAACTTACATAAATGCAATTAATTGCAGTATCATTACCTCATTTCTACACATTCCAGTGGAAACACAGGAAAGAAATCCCTAAAAAAGCTGTGGAAATCAGGAACTATTTCACAGATGATGTAGCTTAAACTGAGCTTCAAAAATAAATTGCAGGTTTGCCAGATGAATAAGTTTAGAATTGAGGTGGAGGATGTCCAAGGCGAGGTAACAGCATGTACAGTGATTCAAGGAAGTGTGAGAGAGAATTTATGAGAAAGAACCTGCTGGTCCTACAACATGAAATGAAAGAGATAGGAGCAAAAGATGAGGCTGGGCTGGTGGGACAGATCATTATAACTTTTTAAGGTTGGGGAACAGCATAAATTGAGGCTCAGAGGCAAAGAAATTTGATTTAGGAACAATAAGAACATTTGTAAAGATTGCAGAGGCACTCCCAGTGCAAAATCTATGTTCTTTTCCATCCTGATTCAGTGACCTGTAAAAAACACAATCATTCTGGCTTGCCAACCTGGATCTGTGTTTCCTAAGTTGAGCGTTATTATGTACTGATTACAAAGGAGAACAACTTTATTTGACCTTTGCTTCAGAATGTGTTTATATAACTCTTGATTCAGTTCCGTCCAATGCAGCAAATCTTTGTTTAATATCTTGCATGCAGCAGACATGGAGTTAGGCAAAGAGGAAAGTTCCTTTTTTCAGTGAAATCTTTCTATTGTAAGGAAATGGTATCTTAAATGAATATTTTAAACAAGTAGCCTATATAAGGTGCATGGTGAAATAGTAAAAGCAATTATCATCTTTGCTGGGTTGCAGAGAAGATGATGCTTGAATTGGATGTAGGAGAATATTATCTAAGTTCTAGCAAAGAGGAGAGACAACCTATAAATAAATATATGGAACAATACATTTATTAAAAGGACTATAATAGGAACTTGGGTGCCAGGGAGTGAGTGGTGGTACTTGAAAATAAAAAGGTATCTGATGGCAGATGATGGAAGTCCATAAGGAAAGAAATTCAGAAAACCAAATAATTTCACCCAGGTTCCATAATAGAAAGGAATGAAAGCAAGATTTAAATACAGGTTAACTTGACTGTAAAGCGGCACTTAAACCATGTGAATTTCTCATATGACATAATATTAAAAATGGTACAATGCCCTAAAATAAGTTCCAAGATATAGATACAGTTTTGAAATCCAAGATATCAGTCATTCAAAAGTAGTATTCTCCCTGAATATTAACTCAAATCCACAAAACTAAATGGAATTTAGTTCTAAAACTAAAAGGAACAAAACTAATGGAATTAAAGGGAAAAATAGACAATCTAGCAATAATAGTTGGAGACTTTAATACCTCAATTTAATAATTTATGGAAACCTAGGCACAGGAGCTGCAAGGAAATAGAAACTTGAAGAAACACTACAAAACAACTAGACCTAATAAGACATCTATAGAACCTTTCATGCAAGAACAGTGGGGTGTACATTTCTTTCTAGTGCACATGAAACATTTTCCAGATAGACTATCTGTTAGGACATAAAACAAGCCTTAATAAATTTAAAAAGTTTAAAATCAAAGTATGTTCTGCAGCTACAATTAGATAAAATTAGAAATTGATAATAGAAAGAAATCTGTTAAATCTACAAATATCTACAGCATACAGTTCTGCAGCTACAATTAGATAAAATTAGAAATTGATAATAGAAAGAAATCTGTTAAATCTACAAATATCTACAGCATACAGTTCTGCAGCTACAATTAGATAAAATTAGAAATTGATAATAGAAAGAAATCTGTTAAATCTACAAATATCTACAGCATACATCTAAATAACCAGTGAGTCAAAGAAGAAGTTACAAGGGAAATTAGAGACTATATAAGATGAATAAAAATTAAGACACAGAATAACAAAGCATATGACGTGTAGCTAAAGCAGAGCGTAGAGGAAAATTTACAGCTGCAAACGTCTGAAAAGAAAGATCTCAAATCAGTAACCTGATTTTTCCCTTAGGACACTGGCAAAACAAAGTCAAACGAAACTGAAAACAAGTAGAAGGAAAGAAATGATAAAGATTAGAATGAAAGTAAATGAGACAAGAACATAGTAGCAAAAATAAACAAAACAGGGGCACCTGGGTGGCTCAGTCGGTTAAATATCCAACTCATGATCTCAGCTCAGGTCTTGATCTCAGGATTGTGAGTTCAAGCCCATATTGGGCTCCATGCTGAGCATGGAGCCTACTTAAAAGTAAAGAAGAGAGAAAGAAGGAAAGAGAAAGAAAGGAAGAAAGAAAGAAAGAAAGAAAGAAAGAAAGAAAGAAAGAAAGAACAAAAATTTGATTCTTTGAGATCAACAAAATTGACGAACATTTAGTCAGACTGCTCCAGAATAAAAGAGAGAAACCCCAAATTACTAAAATAAGGTATAAAACAGGCTATATCTTTTCATACCACAAACATTTTTCTCTTTACAAGGGAACAGTATTAGCAACTATATGCAACAAATTAGATAACTTGGATAAAATGGGAAAATTTCTAGAAAGACATAAGCTACTAAAACTGTATTAGGAGAAAATAGAAAATCCAAATAGACCTAATACATGTAGAGATATTGAATTCTTAAGCAAAAAAACTTCCTGAAAAGAAAATCCCAGGCTCAGATAACCTCAGTGGTAAAACTTAGAAAATATTTAAAGAAGAATTAACATTAACTTTTCAAAAAAGTTTATTATTCTGTATCAATTTATTATTCTATACCAATATCAACGTACATTCTTCAGTATAAAACTTTCCCTCTCTTCTAAAAAATAGAAGAGGAGGGAATGTCTCCCAAACCAGTGGCTATGGATCCAAAGTTCCCCTGACACCAAAGGCATCACAGGAAAAGAGAAATACAGACTAATACCCCTTATGAATATAGATGCAAAAAAATCGATAAAATATTAGCAAAGTGAATCCAGCAATGTATAAGAAGAATTATATACCACAGCCAAGTAACATTTATTCCAGGATGCAAGGTTGGCTTAACATCTGAAAATCAATTAATGTAATACATCATATCAATAGAACAAAGGATAAAAATCATGAATATCACAATAAACACAATAAAAACATTTAACGTAACTCAATATTGTTTTACAATAAAAACACTTAACAAACTAGGAATAGGAGGGAACTTTATCAACTTGATAAAAGGTATCTACAAAAAACCCACAATTAACATTTTACTTAATGTTAAAAGGTTGATGCTCTCCTGCTGACATTAGGAATTTAAAAAGGGAGAAAAAAAATCAACTCTCCTTATTTGTGTTAACTATTTTAATGAAGGTTCTAGCCAGAACAATTAAGAAAGTTAAATAAAAGTAATCCAAAGTTCAAAGGAAAGACTGAAGCTATCTCTGTTATTTATTTATTTATTTATTTATTTATTTACTTACTTACTTACTTACTTACTTATTCACTTACTTATTTGATAGGGAGGGAGAAGGGGAAGAGGGAAAGAGAAATTCTTAAGTAGGCTCCAAAACCAATGCAGAGCCCTACGTGGAACTTGATCTCACAACCCTGATCATGAACTGATCTGAAATCCAGAGTCCTACGCTTAACAGACTGAGCCACCCAGGTGCCCCAAAGGTATCTTTGTTTAAAGGTGATGTGATTTTGAACAGAAAAAAATCCTAAGTAATCAAGTAGACAATGATTAGAGCTATTAAAAATTTCAATAAAGTTATAGGATATATGATCAGCATACACAAATCAATTGTATTTCTATATGTTGGCAATGAATATTCTGAAAACAAAACTAAGAAAACAACTCCGTTTATAATAATATCCAAAAACTTACAAGTAAGTTTAACAAAATAAGTACACGACTTATATACTGAAAACTATAAAATGTTTTTCAAATGAAAATTGACATAAATGGGAAAATAGTCCATATCCATGGATCAGGAGTTTACTATGGTTAAAGGAGCAATACCTCCCAAATTGAGTTACAGATTAACACAATCCCTATTTGAATCCCACTGGACCTTTTTGCAGAAATTGAGAAGATAATCCTAAAATTTATATGGAAGTGCAAGTTATTCATAATGGCAAAAACAATCTTGACAAAGGAGAATGAAGTGGGAGGGCTCACATTTCTGATTTCAACTTATTACAAAGCTAAGGTAATAATGATGGTGTGATACTGGAGCAAAGATAGATACAAAGACAGAATATAATTGAGAGTCCAAAAATAAACCCATATATCTATGATCAATAGTTTTTCAATTAGAGTACCAAAATCATTTGGTAGGGAATGAATTTTCTTTTCTGCAAATGGTACAGAGACACCTGCATTATCATATGCAAAAGAATGACATTGGACCTATACCTCATAGCCTTTACAAAAAAATAACATTTTTTTCATGTAATAATCTACAGAAAGTAGATTAATTGTTGCTTAAGTTTGTGAAGGAATGAGGGGAATGAGGAGTGACTGGAGATGGGCATGGGTTTTTTAAGGGGGAACAAAAATGTTCTATCATTAGATTTTGGTGATGGTTGCATGACACTGTGAATATACCTAAAAAACATTGAATTGTGCATGTTAAATAGGTGAATTGTATGTGGATTATATCTCGATAAATTTGGGGGCAAAAAAACAAAACACACATACACAAAATCACTTGAGACCTTCACCCTGTGGAAACTGAACATTGATTCTAATTACCTCAATAGTCTCTCTCCCTACTCCTTCCCCAAACTATCTTGTTTTTGAGGTGAAATTATTATTTGACACTACTTAATCCTCCCAAAACATTAATATTTTAAATTCTTAGTCAAATAATTTGCACTTCTTTTCCTTCTGTTGATGTTCCCGAGGGAAATGTAAGAGTCTGTAGGTGAACAAGTAATTATTTCATTATAAAGAAAGAAATGAAATTGCTGCTATTGGCAGTAGAATTAAAAACAGCAAATCTTGGTTGACTTCTTCCCAAAGGTTAGTTCGGGGGATTTATTTTTTAGATGAGTTATTAAGTGATTTAAAGTGTCAGTGCAATTGTACACCTGCCAGGAACAATGATTCTCTTTCCTCTAATTGAGCTCTAGGGAATTCTAAGCACTATTAGACAGTTCTGCCTATGCTATAAACTGTTAAGGAAACACCAAACAAGCAAACTACTACAAAAGGCAAATGAAGCAGTGTAATCTTGGAATTTGTTATCTTGGACCATATAGTTACCAGGTTTTGTTATGGAAAAGTTTGCTAGCAATCTGAGATTTGAGTCTTTGACTTCTCATAATTGTTTTTATTAAAAGCATTATTTTTCTTTCAAGTGACGTAAACTTGAAGTGAAAAAAAATATTTGCGTGAAAACCGACATAGCTTTCAGACCATCCCTACTTATGCATGTTGATTGAAATTAACATTTTAATGCATAGAAACACATTTATATACAACAGGGGAAAAAAAGCATAACCATAAAATTGATATACTGAGGTATACAACACCAATCCAGTGCTTCCCTATGTTCCTTGAAATATATCTGCCCTCTAATGTTGCAGAATATATGATTGAACTCTGCCCAGCATCCAGTAGTGGAGAAATGTTTAAAACATTCTCAGATACTCCAAGCAATGTCCTACTGCTCTGCCTTCAAAAGTGCTGTTCCCTTTACCTAAAATGACCTTTTTTCCTCTTTTCTGCCTGATGAAACTTCCACTCATTCTTCAAAACCCTGATCAAACATCACTGTTAAGTTCTCCATAATCCCTCTGAAATACCTACAAACCCCACTGGCAATCAGTATATATTCATCTCTATGCTGTCACTTCTCACACTAGGGTATATGCTGCTGTTAATGTTACATTTCACCTGTTTATCACAGTACTTAGCCTATGGCATTTTAAGCAAAGCAATTGTTATTTTTCACAATGTCAGTTTAATCTTTTTCATATTCTCCTTAATCATATGACCCGTTCATTCATACTCTTGTTTATTTCTTCATCAGAGTGCTTTATTTCTGTTGAAGAATTTGTTTACTATAGGGCCTGGTTTAGTACACTCTACACACTCTGGCTAAATTTTAGGTTTCATGAAAACAAGAAATGTGTTTGCTATCATTATGATATTTCTATAAAGACCATAAAAGGAAAAAAAGAACTTTCCATTGGTATAGGATTTCATAGTTTAAATAGTATATCACTTTTAGTTATTTTTAAATATTTATAATAATCCTGTGAAGTGGTGGCGTTATTCCCATTTTGCTCAGGAAGAAGCAAGGAGAGCCTGGTCATTTGTCCAGAGTCGCATTGTGGTCAAGCGGTAAAGTGGTTGCAGAATTGGTAACTTTCAATTAGATTTTCTGAATCCAGGCAAGAGCCTACTTCTTGAGAACAAAGACATTTTTTTCAGTAGGTCCATGATGAAATAGCATCACATCTTTATATAAATTGATTTAAATCACAGCACATTTTATTGTTACCTTTAACAACAATTGCAATATAGTGTTTAAACTAGCAAGATAATTGACACGAATTAATTTCAAAATTTCAAAGAGTTTACATTCTAGTTTTTAAACTTTTTTAATTTTAGTGGTTGGATGCTGTGTTTGTAGGAGAAAGAGGCAAATCAAAGTGCAATCTCACAAAAAGATTAATCTTTAATATTTTTCAGTTATAAGACAATATATGGTGACTGTAGAAAATTGAGAAAATAGGGGCATCTGGGTGACTCAGTTGTTTAGGCATCTGCCTTTGGCTCTGGTCATAATCTCAGGGTCCTGGAATTGAGCCCATCATCAGCTCCCTGCTCAGCAGGGAATCTGCTTCTCTCTCTTCCCTTTTGCCTGCTCGTGTGTGAGCTCTCTCTCTCTCTTCTCAAATTAAAAAAATCTTTAAAAAAAAAGAAATTGAGAAAATATAAAAATATATAATTGCATGAAATGGAGACTAGTTACCATAAATATTTTGGTATATTTTCTTTCAGAGTTATTATTTGTATGCATATCATATTATTAACGTAGGTATCTAATATTCTTGGTAGCAGTTATGGGGCCTAGAAAAGATGATCATTCAGAGGTGCATTTTTGAAATTATTAATTGCTACTAATATTATAATTAGAAACGTAGCTCTCCATTAAGTATTAAATTCATTTTGCCAACATTTGACAAATGTATAATCTGAAATACTTTAAACATTCAATTGTAGGGTGTCTTTGATAATATTTGGTCCCGATTACAAAGTTTCTTAAGCTCCTTCAATTATTTTATACTACAGTTGTAAATTTATGTGCTTGATATCCATTTTGAAGTACTTCAGTTTTCTATTTTAGTAATAATAATAAAAAAACCCAAAGTACTTAAATCTAGCATGTTAAATTCACAAATATGAGGAATTTCATGTTCCAAGATTTTATAAAAATTTAGAAAGATTTCCGCCAAAAATCATAACTAAGTTACTCGATTATATATGGTCATTTGGCTTCAGAAAGCTTAATATTTCTCCAGTAGGTCAGAATATCTTAAACATTACAAATCTTTAAAATGCAAAATATCCATTTTTTTCATAAGATCCAAATATTTAATGTATAGGTTTCATTTTCTTGTGTTCTGAAAATTAACATTCACTCACAATAAAGTAATTGCATATCCTAATTGATGGGCAATCTTCTCAGTAGGCAGAGTTTGCCTGATGGGCTGAGAGTTTAGCTGGAGCTCTGATTGAATTCATGCTGAAGCCTTTGCTGAGATACATTGAATCCTATATGTAGTTTGTGTCAAACACTTCATGATAAAGAGGGGTTTGTCTTACAGTCCTCAGAATTTACAGAGTTCAAGACCCTAATCTACACAGGAAGTTTCCAACCTTTTCAGTATACCAAATATCTTGTTTCCTTTTTGTATTTTTTTTTTGTTAAGATATGAAACTATCTTCCTCCTGCGTCTAAAGAATTAAAAAAAAAATTACAGAAGTGTCTTGAGTCTTCTTGTCTACTAGAGGATCTCACTGTCTTCCTAGATGCTAAGATGATATCCATTTTCATTCTGCAGATATCAAGGCTATGTTTGAATCTTTGGCTACAGCTTCAAGGTTATACTACTATCATCCTTATGCACATTTATATGGTTGAAAACATCCTCATGGTTTCACTTAACATTGTGCTAAGTATTTCTCATATCACTGAAATTATCCATTAGTTGTTTTGAATATCTACATAAATTTCTACCTATTATCAATTATACTCAGATTTTCTTGATTTTCAAAAATTATTTATAATACCTTGATAAAATAAAATTACTGGGTCCAGTGATAAGACCACCTTTACAAATTGTTTTTCAAAATTGTGGCCCCCTAGAATTATTGCTGTTTATGTTTTTTTCAGGTCTTTTTAAATAGTCACATATATACTATCATAATTTGATTCATAATGCATATTTTGTTTGATATGCTTATTCTACATCAAACATTAAATCTTGAGGACTTTTTATGTTACTAATTCCCTTGAACAACATGATTTTTAAAGGCTGTGTAATATTCCATTATGGATTACATCAGAAATTAATTAGCTTTTCCCTTTTTATAATTACATTTGTTTCTACAATAAGTGGTGCTTTCATATACACTCATATAAATAAATATGTGCTTTCTAACATTTATTTTTTAAAATTTATTTTTAATTAAAGATATGAACTCAGTGAAAAGATAACTCTATGTCTAGAAAGTATTCTAGAACCTACCCTACATAGTAGTCTTGAGACTTTGTATATAAATACTAGAATCATTATTCAGTTTGTGTTAGTACAATCCAACACACTGCCTGACATATAGCAAAGAGTTAACTTTTTGTTATGTAGGTGAATAACTGAATTGCTGTAATTTGCATAGCATATTTAACATCTAGTATAGTTAAACTGGTTGATCATTTAATGTATGAGATATTTTTTAAATGAATGTAGATGGAAGGTTCTGTTTTATTTGTTTTATTTTACCATCAGTTTAATTCAAAAAGGCAATAAGACTTCAGGTGTATTTTTCAAGAATGAGTGAGGTCATTGAGGGCTAATAGCTAGCAACTTCCTCTTGTGCTTGGAATTCCCTTCCTCAGATCATTAATCCTGCAGAGAATCTTTATGCCTTCACCATTATCACATGATAAAAGAAGCAGGTATTAAAGGAGAAAGTATAAAAAGTGAAAGATCACCTGACTTCATAATCTGAGATCCAAACCTCCACAAGACTCCATATTAACCAACTCTTGAGAGCTACATCTAAACTCAATGATGAACGAAGGGGGAATGGTTGACTGATTCATTGAAACAACACTGTTTTGATAACCCCTTGTTATTAGTTTGACTCGTGCTCCTATCATCATAAAGCCCCCTATTGTGTGAACTAATTGAAACCTCACAAAATGGTGTCACTTGAATAGCATTACTCCTGCGTGATTGCAAGCAACTGTAGTTCCCAATGTCAAGATCACATTTCACTTCACAGTTATATGGGTCACAACACGAAAAGGATTAATTTCTGGTTGATTACCCTCTGCTGCTATAACATGAAATGCACTTCATAGCAAGTGGGCTCTTTGCATGTTTGCTAATCTGCCACATTGGTGATTGTTTTGAGGGTCCTCTGAAGCATTCTAATGAGCATTCTAAAGAAATATCTATTTATGAACTATTAGTCAATGATGGAAATGATGCTAAAAGCCATATCTTTTGAGATTATGTATAGTTTGTGTGTGTGTCTGCATGTGTGTCTGTGTGTACAAGATTAATTCAGTCATTTCCCTTGAACACAATGTTCAGTGATTAGTACATTCAGAATAATTGGGGGGGGTGCAAAAATTTAAGAAACAAAATTGTAGGGTGATATCCTCACATAATTAATAAGGCATTGCATAACAAATTGTATAACTGGAAACCTGTTACAGGGATTCCTGGATATCTTCTGGAGCAGATGCCATTTCTAGAACCTAATTTAGAAAGCAGAAATGTTGGGGCATCTGGGTGGCTCAGTCATTAAGCATCTGCCTTCGGCTCGGGGCGTGATCCCAGAATCCTGGGATCAAGCCCCACATCAGGCAATAAATAAATAAATAAAATTAAAAAAATAAAAGGAATAGAATCTTCTGAGCAAAATCTATCAAAAAAAAAAGAAAGCAGAAATGTTAAAAATATGTGAAATAATAGTGTAAAAACGTATCAAGTTTGGATATGTGACAGAACTTACAAGACTCTACCAAGCATATGTACACAAGGCTTTCATTTAAAGGCAAAGGATATGTATAGTAAGCGCAGGTGAGAATTATTGGTAGAGACACATCCAAGTTTAAGTTTCCAAGGATCCTGATTCACACATGGAAACCCTTTGCTCCAGACTGAACCACCAAGAACTGTGCTGTGAATCTTAACTTCAAGAAAATTCAAGGAAGAATTTCCAGTGGGGTCTTTTTCCCCCTCTGGTCACATAGCCAAGCCAGATTGTCTAATCAGTTGTGCTAAGTGAAGCCACCAGTAAACAGACAGACCCGGCTGATCGCCAAGGGAGTTTCAAACTGTAACAAGCACATGATCAATCTCACTGCCCTTTATTTAGCCAATAGTCAAAACCAGACATCCAGACATCTCCAGAGATGATCATTTCATTTTCCCAGTTCAGCTGCAAAATAAGTGTTCTCTGTAGATATCAGTGATGATAATAAGAGGTAACTGTATTAATTTCCAATTGCTGCTTTAACAAATTGCAATACATTTAGTTGCTTAAAACAATATACATGTGTTATCTTATAATACCAGAGATCAGATGTCCAAAGATGTTCCTAAACGGTATATGTAAAATATCCAGCAGAGTGTTCTACATTATAAAATAAACAAATGAGAACTTTTCATATCATTTTAGGAATCATCAAATATATAATATTCAATCATTTAAAACGATATTGTATCATGTTATAGTACAAGGGGAAATACCATTTGCCAACAGATAAATTGTTTTTAAAAGTTTTTTTAGAATGTACTTAATGTGGATCTGTTTAGTCCTCCTGTCTGTTTTAACTATATGAAAAGTCAACTATTCGAAAAGTCAGCTATTCATATAAACTCATGTATTGCAACACACACACACACAATGTATCTTTCCTCTTGGTTGATCCATTTTTTACACACCACCAACACAGCTTCCTTAACACTGAATGATTCAATAAGGCAACTAGAGTTTTGGAGTCTAGAAAACATTCATACACCATATTGACTTAAGGAATTGTTTGATATTCACTGACCCTTTCTTAAGGAAACTCAATGCTAAGTCATTCCAAGTAATTCTCTCCAAAATATTGTACGTATTCTGTTTTTCATTGAAGAGAATTTTTTTCAAAGGTGAAAAGCAGTGAACCAATGTTTTAGAAAAACTATGAAAATTTCCATAATTGTATAAATGAGGAACGGAATACATATTTTTTTGGAGGTCCATACTGTTAATTTCCTCTTGTTCTAATGTCTTTAGGATCCTTGAGACATTGTAATTAACATGCCTATACAAGCATTTCATCAGCTTTTTATGAATATGCCAATTTGTGCTTCTAATAAAACTATAGTATTTATGCAACTATCTACTGCTATGTTGTGTCAATCACCAGATTCTTTACATTTTTTTTAAACTCAAAAGAAATCTTGTTTATCATTTGCTTCAAAAATTTTAAAGGGCTCAGCAGGCAATTTGCATATGTCACTAGTTTAACTGAGCAAGGATTAGCAAATTAAATCTTAATTAGCTAATTTTTGCATAATTTTAGGGAAATTATATGCTTTGTGCAGATGGCAGGTGGGAGGTAAGGCATTTAACTTGTATTGAATTGAAGTTTTCCTTGACTTTATGAATTTTAATAGAAAAATAACATTTAACAGTTAAAATGTGTGTCAAATTAAATAGATCCTATCTGGAACCACTAAAATAAGAAATTATTTTATGAAAGAGAACCAATGACAGACATTGAAGTAGTTCTAATAATACGTACATAAGAATTACTGTGAAATTAAAAGAGGATTTTTTTCACACAGGTTTTATACTTCATAGTATATGTTCTGGATTGTAATATAATGATAAATTAATGGAATGTGAATGTTAATTCACAGTTCACACATATATTTACAATGAAGTCACAGTTGGTATTAAGTATGGGAGGCTTGGTAGTGCTGTGCAACAGTAATTATAATTGTACTAACTCACATGCCCCGGGAGGTGGCACGCTGCAGCATTCAGAGCCTTTGGCCTAATGCCCTCAGGCTGTTTCTCACCTTTGTTCTGCTTCTTCATTCTGGACACTACTCTTCACAGTTCATCTTGTTATCAAATCATCCTTCAAAACTTTGGTTACAATCTGTATAAGGGAGGTCTTTATTTGTCCTGCTCTATCTCACTAATGATTTATTTCTCCTCTTTATTCCCATATGTCCATGTGCATTAACTTTTATCATTGCACTAATCACACTGTATTATAATTGCTAATTCTCTTCTACACTCTCCTTACTGGCCCCGTAAAAGCAAAGATTATATTTTACTCATCTTTATATCCTTTCAGTAGAAGTTTGTTGACTAAATTAAGACAGAAACCCTTACTGTTATATTTTAGCCCTCTAAAAAGAGTTTAGTTCAGTTCAGTTGAACTCAAAACAATTCTCAAAATTATTTGTGAATAAAAACTATGGGTTTGATGATTTATTATTGAATATAAGTTTTTGCTACTTAATGCCACGTGTGTTTCCACTAAGCTTACTCACATTAGCCATAGCACGTTCAATCTACTCAACATATAGTGAAGGTCACCACTATATTAGAGGTTAATGCCACATTTTTTTCAGAGGACATGAGGTCCTCAGAAGTCAGACAAGACAAGTGAAACCGGAACATTCTTCTTTATTTGGTCAACAGACTATGCTTCTCCTTCAGGCCAACTCCTTGACCTATGCACTGAATCTCCCCTCCTCTCACCTCTTCTCATACTCTAGTTTCCTCTCTCTTCTGTCTCATTAGTATTTCTGTTTTTATTTGATTAATTATATCACATAAACATGTGTTATCCTGTTTCCCATCTTTAAAAAATTCTCCTCAGATCCAAGTTCCCTCTCCTGTGACCTCACTTCTCTGTTCCACTTTACAAATTCCTCAAAAGAGCTGACTCCTCTTTTTCCCCTAGTATCTGCCCCCAGTTTCTTTTGAACCCATTCCAGTGAGACTTTCACACCCATGACTCTACCAAAGTACTTTGATGAACATTATCAATGACCTCTTTGATGCTAAATACAATAGACAGTTTTTGGTCCTTATCTTACTTTGCTTTTAGAAGGTTTCATATAATCAACCAACTCTCCTTCATTAAATTCCTCCTTCACTTGGCTCTAAGTCACCATTTTTTATTGCACCACATCCTGCTTTACTTGTAACTCCTTACAGTATACTTCGTGGGTTTCTCTTCATTGATTCCATATCTGAATGTTAGAAAACCATAGGATTTCATCCTGGATATGCCATCTTTTCCATCTACATCATTCCCCCAGGAATGACCCCCAAGAAGTCTCATCTAACATCATGTTTGTTTTTGTAATAGGTTTAAGTATTGTTACATGGTAATGATTTCCCATTTATCTCTACAGCCCAACTTCTCCCTGCATTTCAGTGTCCTATTATCTAATGGATTATTCAGATATCTCTCTGTGAACATTTGCTAGGGATCTCCAACTGAAACTATCCAAAGCTCATCCCCTGATTGCCAACATAAACCTCCTTTTCCCACAATATTCTCCACTCAGAAAATGTCATCTTTTCCTGATCACACCGTCACTTTAGTTTTTTCAATTTGTTTATAATTTTATTCTGACAGCTAATTCTGTAAAAGGTGCTATACATTCCATTTCTATAATAGATATTTGCATTGTATATGTTACTCAGACAGTTTATGATGTTTGCTAGACATTTCTTGCTCCTGTCATCTTTGTAGGTTTGCCGTTATTTCCACCATGTGCTTGCCTCTAACTGTGCATAAATACTTTTGTCTTTTTTTTCCCCCTGGATAGAAGAAAACAAACCTTATTGCTTCTGGTATGGAGTATGAATTTAATTTAAATTATATGAGGAAATAGCCCCAATACGTTGGTTTTAAAAATGTATGTCAACATTTGGCATTTGGATATTCTATGTAAATGCAAGCTTTTAGCAGAATTCCAATTGAACAAATTATAGTTTTTGACTATAATTTATGGGAACTATGTAAATATCTACAAGTTTATAGTCAGCATTTCCTAAATTACTCATGAATTACTAATTGACTTTTTCAGCTACAGGATATGCAAATATATTTTCATAGAGAAGAAATACTAAAATCTCCAAGGGGCATTTGGTTAAAAATAAATAAATGGTCACACTGAATACTTTACCAACAGGAGAGGGCTTTCTTTCTTTCTTTCTTTCTTTTTTTTTTGACCTGCTACCTTGTTCCAAATCCATCTTAGTTTGATGAAAACTGGAAATTCCAAGGAAATATCCTTGAACGCAAAATTTAGACATGGATAGAGTATATCCTCTATGCTGCCTCTATGGAAAGCATCTTAGCAGAAAGAACTTGAGTTTGAAGTTAGGCAGATCTGGATTTGACTTCTGCTTCTGCCCCAACCAATCATAGGACCTTGGACAAATTGCTTAAATTCTCTCAGCCTCAATTTCCTCATCTGTAAAAACAATATGATAATACCAATGTTGACAAGTTAATGAAATCATGTTAAAATATTGATTCAGAGTCTGATGCATAATGCTTTGTTTCTATGATGATAATGATGATGATGATGATGTAACTTAGCCTTAGTAGGAAGATCAAATGGCCAAGGATATCTCTTTTCCTGGTGCTGTAGCATGAAATTTCATCACTTTGAGGTGTCTTTAGATTTTACATTATCACAATTTTGTGTGACAATGCTAATTTCTCTGGAGGTAGAAAGACATAAAATTGAAAAACCATAACATTTTAACATGTAACTTTCTTGTTAAATAACATAGGGTATGGAAGAATATAGGATTTTAAATCAGAAGGTCTTCATCTAAGAATAGGCTTCACTTAGTAGCTTGGTTATTTTAAGATTATCCAAATCATAAGTGTCTAAATCTTACCTTAGAAAACTATTACATGGGAATAATGAGAAAGTGTACTTCATAATTTTCTTCATTCCAATAAATACATATTGAGTTCCTCATATGAAATCCATGACTCCTTCTCTAATGGAAATTACTGTCAGAAAAGGGGATAGTCATAAAAAGGAATAATCTGATCATAATATGATACTTACAATGATAGAACAAATGATAACATATAGATATGATGAGGAAATGAAGAAATAACTATGTTGAGATTCAATTGTATATTTTCAGAGGAACAACTGATGCTTGATCAAGAATTTGAAAAATACATTAAACAAATGGAAGGATAAATCATGTTTTTAAAAATAATGACTCAACAGAAATAGAATAATTCTCCCAATGTTTATTTATAAATTTAATATAAAATGCTCCCTGAATAACTTAATCTATCAATCAACCTATCCATCCATCTACATATAGGCTGCTTTCCCAAGACTAGACTAAAGTTGATATGAAAAAAAATAACCAATCAAGAATATTGAGGAAAAGTCTAGAAAAGAAAAAATAAATAAATAAAAGAGAATTGACCCTACTAGATATTAAAACATATGGTATAAAATCTCAATTATTAAATAATATATTATATATTTATGTATACATATATAAGTATAAGAATTTAATATATATTGAAATTATTAATTATAGGATTTTTTAGCCAGTGACTGGTGACATAATCACTCTACGAATTATTTTGCTAAATACAGAGTAAGAAAGCTCTCTTTGAACTTATATGACAAATGTATCAGAATTTATTACTAAACTAAGAATGAAGGAGAAAAAAGAGGGAGAATGAGAAGGGGGCAAGAGAGAGGAGGAATGAGGGAAGCACACAACAAAACTACCTAGTATGTTGTCTTTTATATAAGAAAGGGGAAAATAAGAATATTTATTCATATGTGCTTGTATCTACGTTAAAGTTTTCTCAAGTGATACAGAAGAAACTCATAAGAATAGTTACCTATGGAAGCAAATGGAATCAGGTCAACAGAGACAGGGATGGAAGTATGTATCGATTATTCTATCATTATGTTTTCCCCCAACTCTTTATTTTTGTAACATTTTAAATCTTCAGAATAGTTGAAAGAAAAGTAAAGTGAACACCTGAATACTCATTATTTAAATTCACCAGTAGCTTTGTGCCTCTGAGAGGCTTTACCTCTCACGCATGGAAGAGATTGCCACTCTGACCATCCATGTAGCTGAGAGAAATTTTTCCTGAGGGGTCTTCCTCATCTATCCATTCATTCCTTACTTCATTCTTTCAGCAAATATTTCTGGAACTCCTACAAAGGTTGAGAAACTGTTCTAAACATTGGGACCTATTAATGAACAAAACCAATAAAAACCTCTGCACTTGACATACTTTTTCTTTATATGTATTTTAAGATGACAAGGCCTAGAATCACTGAAGATTATATTTTTCCCCATACATTTTGATACGTGAATTCTTCCCTGAACCAAACATCCCAAATGAAAAAAAAAAAAATGTGAAAGGGAAACTTGCCTATTTTCCGTTTCCTTATTTATACCCATTCCCAAAAAATCCTTTAAATCCAATAAATATCTCCAGCAAGAAATTCAATAGCCTTCTGAAAACCACTATGCAAATAGAGCCATTTTCTTCAAAGAAAGAACAGAAGATTCCTTTGTAGAAAATTGCCATGTGGACAAATTCAGCTGTTGTTTCCTGCCCTTCAAACCTCTGTAAGTCATAGGATCACCTAGATATACGCAAATGAGGACTATTCTAATAGTAGACTTTATGGAAGGCATCTCTCAGGGTGAGACCCAAATGCTAAATCTTAATAGGAGTTTCCAGATAACTTGCAAGGAGACCTGCCAGCCCAGGGAGTAAAGCTGTATTGAACTGGCCTGTCTTAGTCAGCACAGGCTGCCATAACAAAATACCATAGGCTGGGGGACTTAAACAACAGGAATTTGTTTCTTGTGTTCTAGAAGCTAGGAAGTCCATGATCAAGGTGGAAGCAGGGTAGGTTTTATTGTGAGTCTTCTTCTCTTGGCTTGAAGATAGTTGCCATCTCACTATGTGTTCCTGTGACCTTTTGGTACACTCAATGGGAAAACGAGGAAAAGGATGCTCTCTGATGTTTCTTTTTATACTGGCAGAATCCCATCAAGAAGGCCCCACCCTCATGACCTCATCTAATCCTAATTATTCCCCAAAGGCCCCATCTCCAAATACTAAAATGTTAGGGGTTAAAGTGTCAACTAATACGAATTTGGGGGGTTGCAAACATTCAGTCCAGAATGTTAACTAAAAATAAAACTATCTCCTTGGGAGTTTTTAACATACCAGTTCTTAGGCCTGTCTTCAGCAAATTCTGGTTCAGTTGGTCTGGCAGTGGAGAAGCAATGGGATGGGGCTTGTGGAGTCACTGAAAAGGGAAGAGTTGACAGTAAGAGATTGTATCATCATTGGGATATAGGGAGATGTATATGGAATATAGGAAGATAGAGCTTTGAGGAAGTTTATCTGTAAGCTATGAGGAAGGAAGCAGAAAGCTTAATAAAATTCTGAGAAAAGAATAACCTTTATTCTATCTTACTTCCTCCCACATGTCTAACGATTACTTGAGGTGGCCTTGACCACAGTATACTCTCTGGATTAATAGTCAAATCTTTAGGCTTTATTATCTGGTGGTGTGTCCTCCTTCGTTTCTCCCTCTATTCCTTTTTCTGTAACTTATGTTGCTTTCCTTTACTCTGATACTATCACAGAAATGTAGATATCATTTTTACCTGTACTATTCCATCCCAAGGATTCAATTATCAAAAAAAGAGGCCTTCGCAATTATCAGCAGGAAACACTGGGCATTAAGGACTTCTTTATAACCATATCTTGTATCAGTGTGGGTGGGGTGAGGCAGAGTCTAGGCTTTGTGACGTGGCACTGTTTTCCCCTAGGTTAGAAAGAAAGCTCTTGCAGACATTGTAGTTGCTAGAGTAGAGCAGAGTCTGCATTCTTTTGAATTTCTAGGAATAATAGTACTGGACTCTGCTTGTAGCTGGACATCTTTATTGTCTAGCATTAAAGGTGGCCACAGCAAACATTTTCAAACTGATCTTTCCAATTTAATATTGTGATTGAATTATAAAAAGTGCATCCACCTAACATCAATGTTTGCTTGATCTTGTAAATTTTGAGTGAAATTCCCCTTAACTTAATCACAGCATGTAGTTAGAAATTTTCTGTACACGTCCTTCTAGTGGTGTGTGGGAACTGAGTTTGTAGATGAATGCATTGGTGAGTGTCATTAGTTTGAGGATTGTGACCAAACCATTATGGAATGAGTGTATTTCATGAATTATTTTTAATCATTTATTTCCAAGTCAGTTCTTTAAGTGTAAAAGTTGTTTTTCTTGCCCTCATTCATATGTAAACTAAAAGCATTAATGAGTATTTGTATACTTAGAATATATTCATCATGATCTTTGAAGATGAAGAGAATCCCATTTATCTCGACTATAGAATTTGCCACACTGGAGTAGAGAGAGAGAGATGAGATGAGATCCTAACTTGTCAAGGCAGAGATTTATTTTATTCATCTTCGTATGCCTGGTGCCTAATACACTACCCGGCTTATATAGCAGGTTCATCAAATATTTGGTGAAATGAATAATTTGTTTTCATCTCAATATATCTGAGGAGTTAATAACCTGAAGTGGTTAATAAATAACTATTAAGGACTTTCACTCTTGCTTCAGTTGTTTCTCTATAGTTGACTCTGTATCCCAGAGTCAGTATCAACTTACCCTGTGAGTTCAAATGAAGTCATACTTACATTGTTTACCCCACTTTTCAAAATGATACCAGACTCATATCTCATAGGTCTTTTAACTTGTACAAAGTTCCCTATTGCCATTTATTTCTGGAAGACTCTAGTAGTTTTCTCATCAGATACTACTATATATTATAGCCTTTTTGTGCTACATGTCTGCCAGGCATTTGCCATTTTTACTTTCTCTTTGCTCTGGAGGTAGCTCAGAGGACAAACTCCATTCCCTTCATCTTTATTTTAAAGCTTATGATAGATGATAGATGATAGATAGATAGATAGATAGATAGATAGATAGATAGATAAATAGATAATAGATAGATGATAGATAGATAGATAGATAGATAGATGATTGATAGATAGATAGATAGATAGATAGATAGATAGATAGATGATAGATAGATAGATAGATGATTGATAGATAGATAGATAGATGATAGATAGATGATTGATAGATAGATAGATAGATGATTGATAGATAGATAGATAGATAGATAGATAGATAGATAGATAGATAGATGATTGATAGATAGATAGATGATTGATAGATAGATAGATAGATAGATAGATAGATAGATAGATGATTGATAGATAGATAGATGATAGATAGATGATAGATAGATAGATAGATAGATAGATAGATAGATAGATAGATAGATGATAGAGAGATAGATGCAGATTGACCCTCTGTACTTCTGAGTTAACATTTGAAGATCTCTGTGCCCTGAGTCTATAGTATTCTTCCCCTTCTCTGAGACTTAGATTTCATTCATCTGCTGGAAGGGGCATCCAGATGCCATGATCTCCCCTCTATCCTTACCCTTTCAAGTTTCTTCCAAGCACTGGGGTTCAAAAACCCCCTCTTACAGATTTCCCCACCTCGTAAGGCAATTTTTGCCAATAATTACCCATGGATTAGAGGCAGGCCTAGTACCATAACCTAAGTTTGGTAGGGTCCACATCATCCTTTTCATGGATTTAATTCAGTCAACAATTATTTATAGACTGTTTACTATGTGCCAGACATTCTGAGTCTCATGAGCAAAACATTGTCAAAAACCTTCTCTTGTGGAACTTGTATTCTCATGAAGGGAGGTCAATAGTAGATGATAGATAATTATAGATAAGAAATCGTAGCTAAGATAAATAGAAAAGAAATAAGTAAAATATGTGACATTGGTGGTGATAGGGCTTTGATTAAAATAAATCAGAAAAAAAGGGATATAGTGTATGGGAGTGAAAGTAATCAAGGACATTATCTTTCATCAGGGGACGTTTGAGTACTTGACACCACTAAGGATGTGAGGATGGGAGCCAAAGGAGTATCTGTGGGCAGACTTGACCAGGCAGCACAGGAACAAAGGCCTGACTGTGTTTAGATTAATCTAACAAGATGTGGTTAGGACTGTTTGATGTCCTGGAGCAGCCACTGCCCAACTGCACAGTTGGCTAGACAGCTTTATTTTTTAAGTCTTAGTATCACAGACCCTCAGTTTTATTATAAAACTTCTCAACATGTTAAGTAATACTTTTATCTTTTTTTCAAAAGATTTTATTTATTTATTTGAGAGAGACCGAGAAAGAGAGCATGAGTGAGGCAGAGGGCCAGAGTGAGAGGGAGAAGTAGGCTCCCCACTGTCCAGGGAGCCCGATGTGAGGCTCAATCCCAGGGCCCTGAGATCATGACCTGAGCGGAAGGCAGACACTTAAGGGACTGAACCACCCTGACGCCCCTTATGTCTTATCTTAACCATTAGGATTCATCTTCATATGACTAAGCTTGAAATTATTCTTAATAGATAGTAAAGAGAGGTCTCTGTTCGGATTATAGGATCAAAATATTCTATGTCTACTTAGATGTAAGATAAGAGTAATAGAATAGAAATAAATTTTGGACACAGTTTCATATTCTCATTTTCTTTGAGATTTTTACATATAATAAAAGATAAAACATTTAATATGAGATAATTTTTTCAAAAAAAAAGGTGTAAGGGATCTTGGAAGTATAGCACGTACTGAAGAAAAAGATATGATGGCATTTTATAAAATTCTCAGAGCACTGAAAGATACTTGATGTTGAAAATGTATGCCTATTCTGAATCAGGCCACAGAGTGTTACTATGTGACTTTATCAAAGCATTTATATTACCTAATTCTCAGTTTAGGATGAAGAACGTGGGTGAGGATTGGGAGGGTAATGTCACCAAATTCACTTGGTGGTAAAAAGAATTTAAGAGCATAAAGACATGATAGGTGCTTATGAGAGATATAAATGATTTTTACTTAAAAATGTAAAATAATTTGTAAAGAATGGAATTCATTGAGCCTGGCACATGGACATTTCTTTCTTATACCTAAATTTAAAGATGTTAAAAATTAACTTGATGCATACTATCAAAATTCAAGTGGCATTTTGGCAAGTTGTTAGTCATTTTCTATTGTTTGTTGTCATTTCCCATACAGATCAAATGTGCCTTAACTGACTCAATCATTCCAGGTAATTTTTACAAATGCGTTTTCTTAATTTTATTTTTTTTTTACATGAACACTGAATAAGAAACCAAGGGATTGATGCTGTTCATTCTTATTATTTCAGTTATTTAGCAACATAATCTTTATATCAGTACAAACCAAGCCAAACCATTAAGTATCCACCATCTAACCAGAGAGGTGGACACCAGCAGATAAAAGTAAGTTGCAGCCTGAGGTGTAGTGTATGGCCTCTGCCTCTAAACTGAAGCCAACCCCCCAAGCAGTGGAGAAGAGACAGTCATGACACACTCCCTGTAGGCTAAACTGGGACAAAATCAGAACCTCAAGTGAGAAAAAAAAAATTAAAAATACACATACCTTCATATTTTGCCTCTGAGTAAAATACATCAATGTTTCCACATCACACACAAGCCGAAGACCCAACTCCTTAGCCCACAGGCTTCATATCCTGCCCCCCCCAATACATTCACTCAGCCTGGGCCATACTCATGTAGCTGCCTTCCTCTGACACATACTCCACATGTCAGCAAACAATAGATCATTCACTCAAATTAAAAGTCAATAAACAACAAAAAACAAAACAAAACCCCCATGAGATTATACACAGTAAATCCTACTGTCCAAAAGAGTTTATTTAGAGGCCACTACTGCTTTAAATATTTTATACTTTTCGAAAGTTCTCCAAATTATTTTTTTACATGAACTCCAATAAACTCCAAATGAATTTATTTATATATGTGTGGGTTTGCATACCTACACCTATTTATTCTCAAGTTTCATTGCAAAACACTCTGCTGCACATACCTTTTAAAAATTAAGGTAATAATATAGAAAAGAAAGAAATGCCAGAAAATAAAATATGTCTATATCACCATCTCGGTTCAACCAATATTGTCTTTTAGATTCTTGCTTTCCAATGGGTATTTTATGCATATTTAATATAGTTGCTGAGTTTATGCTCTTTCTGCATTCTGACTTCCTTAACTTTGTATCGTAGCTATTTTTATGAAGTGGCACAGAGCAATACTTTTAATGCATTCATTATATTCCACAAAGAAGATATACTGTAATTTATTTAACTGTTGCCATATTGCTGAGCATTTAGGTGACATTATCATGTCAAACACTATGATAAATAAGTCTATGATAAGCATATATGTATATTCATATATATTTTTTCATATCTGATTTTCTTGGGCTTACTGTATAAAATGTTTTTAAAAATTCTGCAGCTTGTAATGAATAATGATACATTATTTCTCTCAAATAATGTACGACGTACTTTACCATCAACATTATAAGGAAGTCTTAGTGTTTTCCTGTCCTGGCTGACATTTTAGTTAAAAATTATATTTGTTTATTTGAATACTTTAATCGAATAGATAAAACACCTGATTTCTTAAGCAAAGGATATTGTACATAACATTTTCATTATTACCTGAGTCATCATTTGGAATTTCAATATGATAGCAAACTATAAAATAGCAAAGCCTTCCAAAGGGTATATGGATGGGATCACCAGTATTGCACATTTCACATTTTGTGAGTTTTGCATAGTTTTTCTGTCTTTTCCCAACTATCTGCTCTCACTTTTATACTGCTGTCAGCTTTGTTTTCACCTTCTATCTTTCAGTGTACCACAGAGCGAAACCAGATCACTAAACTCCTTAGAATACCCAACATGTGCAATGTATTCCAACTGTATGCCAGACACTGGTAGTCTTTTCTCTCTGTTTCTCAATTTAATCTTTATATGAGGAGACTATTATGATACCTATTTTTAAAGATGTTTTCAGTGAGAGGCGCCTGGGTGGCTTAGTGGGTTGAGCATCTGACATTTTGGCTCAGGGCATGATCTCGTGGGTTATGAGATCAAGCCCCACGTGGATACCACACTCAGTGGGGAGTCTACTTGAAGATTCTCTTCCTCTGCCCCTCCCCATTCTCATACTGTCTCTCTCTCTGTGTGTCTCTGTCTCTCTCTCTTTCTCTCAAATAAACAAATCTTTACAAAAAATGATTTCAGTGGGACTATAAAGTATCATTTGTGGTAAGTGTGAAGTATAGCATATGAGATTTAGTAAATGAATTGTGTGGTTTATTTTACATCTCTACATATTTCTTTTTTTTTTCACCCCTTATTTTTCTTTGTTTCTCTCCCTTACCCTTCCAACTTTCCTTTCTTTCTCTTTCCTCTCTTCATCCATTTCCTGCTGTTTACCTTATTTTGGGGTATTGCCTCATTCTTAGACTGTCCCGAATTGCTGTGTTTTCTGGAGGTTTATATGTATGTAAAACAACATCACATCTGCTTGCTATGAACGACACTGTCAGTGACCCAGGACCCACAGCTCTGACCTCTGACTCCCAGGCAATGTCCCATTATTCTTTGAAAAACTCTATCTTAAAACTTCATTTTTATTTCTTCTTCTTTGCTTATTTGGTTTAATATAATGATCTTATTTTTTGCTGAAGTGATATATGCTTATTACAGGAAAAAAATGAAAATAGAGATAAGCTAAAAGAGGGAAGGGCAAATGTTCCATAACTTCATTCAAATTACTACCTTAAAATACACATTTTCCACACATTTTTTTCTTCTTTCTTGCTTTCTTTTTATAGATTGATGGTCCAGTTAGCTCTCTAATTTGTGTCCCCATACTTAACAAGTGATTTTTGATCATCTTCCTCTGACACTAATAGCCCCTGATGATGCGAAAACATTCTAGTTTGTTTAAAAAAAATATTCCATGGGTAGGCCTTAGTTACCCACCTACATTGGGATTTATAAAACCAATAGTAGGATTGTGTGTGTGTGTGTGTGTGTGTGTGTGTGTGTGTGTGTGTGTGTGTGGTTTCCCTTGACTTGCTCACACATGGCTGGATCAGGAGGAATGCCTGTGTTTGTTCTTTCCTACCATAACCGCCTTGCAGACATTATACTGAGAAATTCAGACACTTCTTTTCTCTTTACCCACTTTATATGTCTGGACACTGGTCTTTCTAAATTTTTAAAAATTGATTTGAGGACTGATTCTTAAGCCTGTTAATTTATCAAGTCCCTAAGCTGGGACAAATATTTTAGTTCTACTCAGTACATAACTTTCTCATTTTCCTTTCAGGTCAGTAGATAAATCCTTCTCTTAATATTTCATAAATGCCAGGAGTTAGTTAACAGTGCTGAGATAGCATTAAACTAATCTCTTTGGTTCTTGACATAGCCTTTATTTTATCTTTTACCCCAGAAGATGTCACATTTGCAGATCATACTTATATTTCACCAGGAACACTGAAAATTGTGATTTCTTTAAAAATACAGTGTTCTGCAAAGAAGTCTTAACAGTCACTATGGGACAACCTTCAGAAAGCCAAATCTTTCAAACTCATAAAATTCTCACTTGATAAATAGAGAATATTACTAGGAAAGAAGCCAGTGAGCTACGCTATGTATTTTTTGACACTTAGGTCTACGTTGCTTTTTTGTTTTTGTTTTGTTTTGTTTTGTTTGTATTGAAGCTTAGTACTCTGATCTCCTTCCTTATTAGGCAGCTGACAGAGCAAAGCAACTTTTGGGAATTTTATTCTTAGCTAAATGTGTCAATTTAGAATGATGCATCAAGTGACCTGATTTTTGACATAGCAGATATTTGTTATTTGCTAGTTTTCCTTTTAAGTTTAACAGTTGCTTTATGGGGTAACTTATAAACCTAGCTGTAGCTTTAAGGGTCCCCCTTGCTTATTCTCTCCTTTTATTCCAGATCTGTCATGCTTGTTTTTTTGTCCCTTACCCCATTTTAAAACATGGTGCTAGGCACTCTCATCTTGGTTGTATCACTTCCATCAAGGCAACCAGGATGACACAACCAAATTTACATAAATTCATTGAAGGAGAATGGGGCTAGCCAAGATTTTGGCTTTTGCACAGTTCTTGTGGACAAATTTTTGATTCAGAGGATATGACTATGTATTATCATGGAGGCATTTAAGGAAAATAGTTACTAGTTCTTTCTTTGCAGTAGCTTTCACTTGTGGAAGGATAATTTTTCTCAGACAATGGGGTGCATTTGATACCTTAATCTTGGGAACCTTAGTCTTGGGAAATAGTATGTTAGCTTGACTTGCTCCTGTTTAGAAATAATGACCAGAAAACATAGTTCATCTTTTAAGATCATTCTAGACTTTAGTAAATCAGTGAACTTCAAATGAGGTGAATTCATTAGTTTCTTAATTCCAAAATCTAAAAAGGGACAGAATGAATGGAGCTTTTGTTCTATATTTTACCTAGGTGACAGATCCTGAACCACTTTATAGGGAGGTCAATTTCACCTTACTCTCTTTTACTTTCTTGAAGGAGGGGGGTGGTTTCCTAGTTCTCTAAATTTTTTAGAGATTGTTCTTTTTACCAGTGGAAGGCTAGAAGGGCTGCCAAAGCAGAACAGCAACTTGGGAGTTAGAAGCAACATGGGGGTTCAGTGGGAGCTGGGGTAGATAATCTCTAAAGCCCTTTCTCAGTTTATTGGATCAGAGTGTGTGTGATGTTCCTAGCATAGCAAAAATGACTAAGAAATATTTTCTTTCTTTACCCTCCATTTCCCATCAAAATGCTTTCCATTTCTGCACAACCAGAAAAAAAAAGGGGGGGGGTTGCATGAATTTTTGATTCAGTATTGGTAAATCTAATTTTGAAAGATAACTAAAGAATGCTTGTGTACCCTCAGGGTGGAGACCGTGTCCTCTTTGTGCATTCTATTCTGGCCACTGACTGCTACGCCTAGCACTTCCTGGTTAATGGAAAAGTCTGATTTAAAGTCTAATAAAAGGAGGCTTCCATTTATATTCTATGAAAATACATGATAACCAGCTTTCTAATACATGGATGAAAGATCTGTCAAACCCCTTATCTTGCATCGTTCGTTGCCATACTCCTATTGTGCCGTTTACGCTCAACTTTCTTTTAAAAATTACTTCTGAAAAAGAATGTGGTTTCATGCCCTAAATTCACTATAAAATTAGATAATATGGGAGAAGATGTCTTGGGTGACTTCTCTTAAATTAATATGTTTAAAAAACAATTAAAATGATAATATTCTTCAAGTTAATTGTCCCTGACACCCATTAATAATAGGAGCCTACATTATTGCTATACACATTCATTAACTGTGGGGATTTTGAAGCACTTAAGTACCAAAACTGAACCCTACTGTGACTATAAATTAAAGCTAATTTAATATAGTATCTTTACCTGACTTTAATAAAACTGAAATTGATTACTTTTCTTCTGTCATCAAAATCAGTTTTTCTAAAATATGTGATATATTAAAAAAAAAAAAAAATCACCAAACCTAAAATCAGGAATCTTGGGTTTGGGTCCTAGCTGCACCACTCACTGATTGAGTGGCTTTAAACAAGTCAATTCATTTCCCTAAGACCTCCAACTGCTTACCTCTGAAAACAGAAGTTTGGAGTAGACTGATACATATGCTTATTTTTAGCTAGAAAAACCTGTAACGTGTAAACATACACCCTCGATTTTAAATTTCAGACACAAGGTGGCACTATTAGTAGTGACTTTAATTTAATTCACAGATAAAAGCAGGAGAATTTCAAGATCTGTATATCCAAAGAAAATATTTAAATACATAAGATACTGCAAAACACACACACGCACGTGCGTGCACATGCACGCACACACACACATATGCTGCCTTTGGGTGATTACTTTAACTTAACATCTGGATGAATGCTGAATACTTCAGTAAGCCAACTGTTTGCTTGACACCAAGATGATTGATTGATTTTTTTTTTCTTTCGTTTTCATGAGAATATTTCAGTGTTGGGTAGGCAATCAAGACATATTTGCAAAAATGTGTGTGAGATAAAGATTGATAATGGTATGATTTCAATATAAATAGAAACTCTTGAACAAGATATATCAATTTTATAGGATGAGAGGAAAGGTGTTGAAACGTGGACAACTTGTATAAATAAGAGTTTGCTATTAAATTAAAAAGAATGCATGCTGGTGCACAATTTCCAAATAATAGTAAAGGCACAAATTTTAGAAAACCGAAAAGAGGTAATCTAATCTTTAGAACATTTTTGCTGAGATCTTCCAACCTCATCCTGCTGCTTCCTTAAACACTCTCCATAGATGCTGAGGACTAAAAGATGTTTTGTGGTTAAACCAACGTCATGATTTAATAGAATATTCTAGTAGTAAACATGTTTTTCCTAAAAGCTGACTTATTCCCCCTTTGTTTGTTATGATGGTTTTCAAATTAAATCATTCATAATAGGTTCAAATGCATTTCCTCCTTTTCGATGTTTTTCTAAATCCAGGTAGAATTAGTCTTTCCTAAATAATTTATAAAATTCTTATACTCAAAAAATACTGGAGATTTTAGCAATCTCCTAGACTACTACTTTCATTTTACTGAAGAGAAAACTGAGCTCCAGAGAGAAAACATAAGGATGCAGTAAAGGAAAATTTTTCCTTTCTTCACCTCTAGTTTCTTTGGTTGCCCTGATGATTAAATTGACATTAAGAAGATTAACAGGAGAAAAACAAATTTTAATTTCATTTATGTGGGAGCTCACAGAAATATGAGACTCCCCGAAGTGACCAAAGAAGGCTGGTTTTTATGCCTTTGAAACAATGAAACAAGTATTTGTGAAGAATTGATGAAGGGGTTTGGGCTTAGGGCAGCAAAGGAGTGGAAAAAGTAACAGAGTCTGTCTACACAGTCTCCTCAGCCCTGAATTACCTTCATCTGCCGATTAGGATGCCTCCTCCCTCCAAGGGCAGTCAGGGGAGCTTTCACATGGCAAATTTATCTCCTGCTTTCTGAGGGACAGAAGATGGTCAGAGTGTTCTTGCAATGGCTGTTTCCTAAGTAACTTTAATTCAAAATAATCAAAAACTGGGTGGCTTATTCAATTAAGCATCCGACTCTTGATTTCAGCTCAGGTTATGATCTCAGGGTCCTAGGGTCAAGTCCAGTGTCAGGCTCTGTGCTCAGTGGGGAGCCTCCTTAAGGAATCTCTCTCTCCCTCTCCTTCCCCCCAGTCCAGTTCTCTTTCTCTCTCAAATAAATAAATAAATCTTTAAAAAAATAATCAATATCCCAATTATTTTGGGGTGGTCTACCCTGAACCCCATCAACAGCATGAAGATCTACATCTGATCTGTGGTAGGGGTAGAAATTCCCTTCTAGTGTTCGTTCTACTGTGCGCTATTTTGTTTCAGATGACAGACAGTCCTTTCTATTTGGAATATACATATCATCTACCTGTGTAATCTATAAATTCCTTCTAGAAAAAAGTCCATATTTTTTCTCTCACACTGTCTAGCAGAGAAGCTGATCATGTGGACATGCTCAAGGGATACATCTAAATAAATAAATGACTAAATCTAATGAACAATTGTAATAAAACTAATACTTCTTCCCTATTTATTTGTGTCCACTGCAATGTTTCACTCCAGATAATTACATATTATAATGTCTTTTCATACCTCTGTGAGCTGTGGCTCTCACCATTCTTGGCTTAACAGACACTGACTGAGCAATTCTTAGGAATGACTTTACCTATGATTGTGATATGAAACTAGTCAGTGATTCAATCTTCTTCAGCCTATTTCTTACCCTGTAGCAGGGGTGATGATAATTACTACACACAGTCGTTTTACTCCAAAATATAGTGCTATGTACGCAGGTCCCAGAAATGTGGAAATCTGACACATATGTTATTTGGATAAATTTGAAATCCTCTTGTTATATTGGAGAAGACACTGGATAAGTCAGTGTACAATAGAAAAAAAGATGATGTCCCGTCCTTTTCCCAATAGTTGGTCTAGTGTCAGTAATAAGCAAATGCATATGTAATAGATTGGCCAGTCTTTGGAAACAATGCAGGGACACAAATTGTAATAGCCTACATAATTCTAGATCTTGCTGCGACCTATGAATGTAGAATCCTCACAAATCCCACTAAGTTTTCACCCAAGTATTTGTGGGGGTTCTGGGAAGAAGTTTAATATGTTCTCATGTTGTTCTCTGTGGCCTTCTACTTCTGATATCCCTTGGGGTGAAAGTGGTCTCAGATCCCCATGCTAACCTTCCACTGCCCTCAGCCACCAATATCCAGTATGGCAGAGCAGTTGTCTAGGCTGAGGATTCAGTATATGATGTAGTCAACACTGTCTCTCTCTGCTCTCCCTGGATTGTGCACAGCACTTGGCATGAAACAGGTGCTTAAAAACATTTATATAAAGAATAAATGAGAGGTACCAAAGCCTTTCCTGGAATTTTGAACATATTGGAGTCACATTATGGTCAATGCAGAAGCATAGAGATAGCTCTGTTCTCCCTTCACTGTCTTACTATCCAGCTGGGTTTCAAAAGCTGGCTTGCTTTTGCTACTGTGTCAGGGAGAAAGCCCCTTGTGAAAACAGTGCCTTAAGCTTCTTCAGGCAGATCTTTCTTCAAGAAGACTGAAGACACATATCCTGTTCCTTTCACTGGGCTTTAAGCTGAGGTCTCAGGAAAACACTCATTCTTTCCTCCTACCTTCTGCTCTGGAACTGCTACTTCCCCCTTCCAACCCTACTGAAATTCTCCACATGTACAGGAAAAAGAGAAGTTAGTCACATATCTCTTTCTAGTTTAGTAGATATGCCTAGATGTATCTAATTTCCTAACTGAATTCGAATGTTCACGGCTGCTTCAAATAGATATTTCAAAGGGAAATAAAAATGTTAAATATAAACTATTTGGAAAATTAACAGAAATGACAATTTGGTTTATAAAGTTATGGGATGCAATTGTAACTGAACTCAGAACAAAATTTATCATTTTATATGCCTTAATAAAGTTATTACAAATAAACTAAAATTCCTACACTCAAAAGATATTTGTTATGTTTTGTTCTGAAAAACTCAGTTGGGAACTATATACAACAAAATTCCATTTGAAAGTATGTATGTATGTGTATGAAATTATCTCTCTATAACACACATAGGCTAATATATGCTTGAACAATCAAAGTTACAAGTTTATGTATCAAACTCTTAACAATAATTATTTCTGAGAGTTGTAATGAGTAAGAAGGATGGGGGAAGGGGGCTTCACTTTAGAGTTTATATACTTAAAAAAATAATAAGTGACAAGATAGCAGGTGGTTTTTTAAACATTTCTCTTGTGAATTTCCAGTTTTCAAATAAAAAAAAAATAAGCAAGTCGTGGTGCTTAAGTGTTATAATAAAGATATGAAACCCAAGAGCTAAGGGTCACTTAGAGGGGATACAATGAATGCAGTCTGGTCAAGGGAGAACTATGTCTTCAAGTAGAGCCTTGGATATTACGATTCTTATGAGGAAAAACAAGTAAGATCCTTTAAATAGTGACCTCAAAGGCTCTACAGTTCTTTTGGGGGATGTAGTATGTCTCTTTGAAGCTCGATTTCCCTTTTGTCCAATTCACATCTGTGTCATTCCCATATATAAATTGTTGCCCTTGCATGAAGCATGAAAGGACATTGTCTAATGCATAGTCTTTCAAACTTTGTGGCATATTCCTGGACTGTAGAATTTCTTTAGTGGGTCTTGACCAGCATATCTTACAAAATAAAATTAGGTTGGAACAGTGAGTATAATATGTAAGAAGATATCCTATTATTTCATGGAACTTGAACTTTAGGTGTGTGGATGTGTATACTAGGTTGATATGTAACATGCATTTCTTATTGTGAGTCGGTGACCAAATACTTGAAAGCCATTGGTCCAAAGACAAATAGAAAGAAATAACCAACGCTGTCACTTGTAGATGCCTCTGAAGCTCGTATGATCTATAAATTTCTTTCAGAGGTGTCCAAGTCAAGACTTCATGTCAGTATATAGCAGTTTCGTTATTTGGATTTCCACTATTATAACTAAATGCTTTTAGATGTTGAAGGCTTTTTTCTTCTTTCCATCTTGTGGTGACTACTTTAAAACTGCATACATTTTTTGAAAGGGCTTACACCTTAATGTTGTGCTTTTCAAAATAATGTACACGATACATTGTGAGGTGGTCCTCAAAACCATGAAATAAACAATTTTTATAGTAAAACAAGCATGGTCATATCATGAAAGAATACAAAAGTCATTCGGACTTGTAAGATAATATGCAAGACCGCAAAGTTCTTTCTCTCCTGCAGTGATTACTGCAGGTGCTGTGCTTTGAAATCCCAAGGGCACCCATTCAAATCTCCTGCCCCCAAGACCACTTCACTGAAGGAGCCCTTCTACAAGCCATCTTCAACCAGACCTACAATTAGTAACACCCTCTTAGTAATTCATTGATACCTAATTGAGAGTGGAAAGAGGTCATTAAACAGGAATTGTGAAGGTAATAGCCGCTGGCTATACTGGGAAATTTTGTTTGCAAGGAACAGATTCAGGAAGATCAACTCAAATACTGGCAATTTATTATAAACACAGAAATAAAAACAATAATAACAACAGCAACAATAATATCATGAAGAAACAGAAAAATAGCCCCATAGCTTGAAACTGACCCTTACTGACACTTAACTGTCATTTTAGATCCAAGGAAGCAAGTGATTAGGATATTTATTGTGGCCTCTAAAGCGAAGGTGACATCATTCTGTTTCTCTGCTTTTCCAAGGTATCAACCACCCATCTGATCTCTGGTTATATTTTGAGGGTTTTGATTGGTTGTGTTTTCTGTACAAAACGTCTCTCATAGTCTC
The DNA here is from genome assembly GCF_017311325.1 of Ursus maritimus. NCBI lineage: Eukaryota > Metazoa > Chordata > Mammalia > Carnivora > Ursidae > Ursus > Ursus maritimus. The sequence goes on from NW_024424008.1 coordinate 22,510,660, forward strand.
TGCTGTTTCATGTCTCTGTTGCCCACCTATTTCTAATAATGACTGGCTGTCTGTCTCTCCTCAGTTCACATTACCAAAGAGTGTTTCTGAGTGGTCTGGCTAATAAGGGTGCTTCCTGCCACCAGCTGAGCATGGCAGTTAGCAGTACAGATCCTGAAGCCAGATCCTGGTTCAAAGTATTCAGCAGAGCTGAGTATTGGGATGTGACCTCAGGCAACTTATTTACTCTTGTGTGCCTACTTTTTCATCTGTAAAACAATGTCTACCTTTGAGAATCGTTGAAGAGTAGATACATGTTAAATACTTTAAAAATGTCTCTAACTCATAGTTAGCTCTTAGTAAATGTTAGGTACTCATGTAGAGTTTTTGCAGCAGCTCCTCTCAGTTGACTAGATTACTTACAAGTATGGCCAGCATGGTGGGCCACAATATCCAGAACATTATTTCCTAAATTCATATGAATGAGTATCAACAATATGCCAAGTGCTGTTAGAAAGCTTTCATACTTATACGGAAATAAAGAAAATAAGCAAGTGAATTTATAAATGAACAAAGTATTTTCAGAGTGGTAAGCACAATGAAGAAAAGAGGGAGGGAGATTGGTGCTTGAGTGAGTAGATAGGATCTATTGAGGACATAACATTTTGAGCTAAGATCTAAATAACAGAAGGACTTGTTACCAGCCCACTGGTGTACTGGAGGAGAGAATTTTAAGCAGGAAGAATAGTCTCTAAAATAGGAATGGAAAGGAAGTCAAGTGCCCAAAGCAGGATGAGCTGGGAAGAGAATGGTGAGTGATAAAGTGAGAGGTAGCATTAAGGTTTCAACAATATAGGGTCTTATACTCATTTTAAGGAATTTGCTTTTGTTACAAATACAAATTGGATCCTATTGGAGGGTGTTATGTCAAGGTCATGGGTGAGGGGATTGTATGATTTGCGTTCTGTTTTTAAAAGATCTATTTGCTAGATTGTAGGTGGGTAGGAATGGAGTCTAGACATTGTTGGACAGGTATTACAGTAGTCTGGGAAAAGATGATGATGGCTTTGGGTGGGGTAGATGGAGAAAAGTGAAAATTAAGAGAAGTGGTTGAATTTTCAATATATGTTGGATTGGGCAGAATTTGCTATTAGAGTAGATAAAAGTGTAAGGTAAAGAGAGAAAAAGAAGGATAGGAGTTGAAAACAAATCATAGATACTTGGTTTAAGTAACTGAGTATAGGGTTGTGCCATTTAATTGAATGGAAACATCAGAGGAGAAAAAATTGGGGGTGGGTATTCCAGGAGGTGGAGATACAAAAGTAATTTTTATTTGTGTTAAGTTTGAAATGGCTATTAGACACCTAAGTGACGGTGTCAGAGAGGCTGTTGAACATATGGGGCTCGAGCTTAGCTGGAAAACCAGAGCTAAATATATTGTATTAATTATATTATACTATATTATATCTCCAGTGGCTTTACATATGACGTCAGTAGTCAGTGGAAGAAATAACCTAGAAAGATAATGGAATTGTGGTAAGGATAACACCGAGGCCCAGGCTCAGAAGTCTTTCAATATTCAAAAATCAAGCAGAGGAGATGGAACAAGCAAAGGAGCCTGAGGCTAGGTCAGTGGGAAGGAAAAACAAAGAATGTGGTTGTCCATAGTTAAAGAAGGACCACTGCCCCGTATTCAGCAAAGGGACACCGTAGAAGGGGATTATAAGTGTGGCAAAATTCTGAGAGCAGACTATCTTCCTAATTCCACCCCTGCTCAGCCAAACGCATACATTCTTCTTCCCCTACAATGCTGCTCACACATCTTTAAACTTCATGAGACAGCAACAAAAGCACTCATCCAATTTTCAATGATCATAGGGCAAGGGGCAACTCATGCAGAAATAATATTGATTGCACCCGGAGATTATATCATGGGGGTACTTCAAAATATACTTGTTGGTTTCTAAGCCTATAATAGTATGTGATATCCATTTCTTTTTTAATTTCTTCAAAAACCTGCTCAGGTATTGTGTTCACCATCCGTCTACCAAGGAACTAATTGATCAGTGCATCCTTCACCATCACCACCTAAGCAATTATTAAACAGGGAGCTATTCAATAACTTCAATAGAAACTCCTTGTTATAACAAATGCAAGAGCACTTGTTCAGGTAAGATGTGGAGTGGAGGTTTATATTCCTTAACCCACAGTTTTTGACTAACAGAAACAGTGTTATAACTTGGTGGTAGGGAGGATAACAGGATGTCTCTTTTTAAATCTGATGTTACTCCCTTCACTAATAATAGATTATGAAAATTCCTTACAAAGGGAGTTTGTCCATGAAAAAATGTATTGTGAGGCCTGTCCATTATGACTCTGGGAATGCACAAGGGTAGGAGAAAGGTACAAAGAGCAGGATAGAGGATGATCTGAAAAGAAGGCGGGGAGATAAGTGTAAGAGAGATTATTCCCTCATTCCTGAAATTGCCCTGCTATTTCTTACAAGCAAATCTGTACTCCTGTATTCACAAATACTAATGAACTCTTTCCCTTTTTCCTCCCTCCCTCCCTCCGTTCTTCCTCCCTCCCTCCCTTCCTTCCATGTCTTGATTATTTATGATGCTCCAGGCATCAACAGGTCTGATAAGTAGCTGGTACTCACTAAAACATGCTTAAGCTCATGGAATAGTAAAAACTCTTCTTGATTTAGAGTTGAGGTCTCTCCTTTACCAGGGATGACATTAATCAGGAAAGCTGTAGGAACTGGGAGAGCCAGGGCAGCATGGTTGCCTTCTAGTGTCCCTCTCCAAGGGATTTTTACCCCTCCGTTTGGCCCTCTTGAACAAGTGTGAGATCATCCTACTCTAGCTCTCTCTTGTGTGTCTAGAGCTGCTCCATAGGAATCCATATCCTTTTTCTGAGAGTCCAGACCAGCCACAATGCAGCACAACTGTCCTTTGCTTTACTGCCAAAGAAGCCAGCTAGACCACCCCTTGCTCCTCCATGATTCGCACAGAAGTCAGACACCTTTTATGTGAATAATACACTCCCAAGGGCCTCCACAGTTGTTATTTTGTTTGTTTGTTTTGTTTTTAATGCATTATGGTACAGGCAAGATTGATTGCTAGATTTTCACCATACCTGCCAGTTAGTAGGAGCTTCACCTTTTCTTTCCTGTTGATAACAGATGTTGATAACCACTATTTTAAACAGCTCAATGAGTGAGCCTAACTAGCAAATTAATAAATACATCCATTTCTGATCTCTACAATTAAGACCCCCAAAACTGACTTGGCAAGTAAGAGAGATCTCTGTTTTACCACTTATTAATCCTTTCAGTCATAAGCTGGGACAAATCAATTCTGTATATCATTACCTATGAAGGTGAAGGTTTATAGTACAGAAAATAAGATGAGAACAAAGAGAGGACTAATATTGAGGGCCTCAATGTAATTTTTTATATGCATTATCAGCTCTAATTCTCAAAACTACAAAAAGAAATATGTGGTATTATCCCTATTTTTGCAGAGGAGGATAGAGATATTTATAAATGGAGGCATAAAACTACAAGAGGGTTAAATATCTTTTCCTTCCCATACAGAAGTAGGGACAAGCCTTGCTAATTGGAGAACCAGTCACATTTTAACTCTTTTCCAGGCAAACAAGAGTCTATTCTTGATAGTGTGGAGGGAGAGTATATTCTTTTGTATGTTTGTCTTTTCCTTTTCATCTTTTAATTTTTTTAAACCAACCCTTCAACTTGGAAAGGAAAAAAAAAAGTTTTGTTCCTGTTGAAATAAATAACAAATCTGGGGTTTTAGCCACCTGATGTTCTTTGAAATGTCAATTTCAGGGAGAAAATTAGCGTTGGAGAGCCTGGGACTAAATTTCAACTGTGCCTTTCTAAATTGTGCATGCAAATGGGCAATTAGACCTGCGATGGGTAATTGCATGCCTAAGTGAACCCTTCCACAAGTAGTTTAGAAGCCGATTTTGAAGGTTGAATTTGTAGAAGTCCTTATAAATTTCCTCTTCTGCTGAAACAGCTTATGGAAGCTCATCCTTAACTTCAATAAGACAACACCACTCTACTCCAGCTACTTCCCAGCAAAACTAAAATCATTTGAGGAGGTAAGAAAGGAACGTATGAGAAAATATATTAACTAAAATTTGTTTTACATATATGATGTGATAACATTTAACCATTGTAGGAAAATTTAAAAATCATGTAAGTATATAAAAAAGAATATAAATATAAAATAGAACCATCAGTAAGCTATTTATCCATCCAGAAATAATAATGTTAATATTTTATCCTTATCTTTTTAAATTTATTAATACATTCATGAATATTCATATGTATAATACTATAATATACTTTTCCATATTTAACAATGAATTTTATAATGACTGTCCTTCCATAATCATTTTATGACCCTCACGTTTTTTCATTTTATCATATCACAATGTATGGAATTGACATTCACATGCTTAATGTCTTAATTTGCAGTGTGATAAAATACATTATTTTTAAAATGCAGTGGTAAATATAAAGGCCCATTTGTTTTTGCTTGATTCCCTAATTATTTCTAGAAATCAATTCCCCTACATGCAATTCTGAATAGTATCATTCTTTTTGACCTTTGTCATATAAATGAAAACCATCTCTTTTTTCCTTATTGTTTTCACTCATATTTCGGGTGTGATCAGCATCTTGTAAAGGTTAGTCTTTCCTCTGCTGCTCAGCATTTCTCTGAATGATCTTCTGATCCTATAAAGAGCCCTTTCTTTCTTTTTTAAAACAAGATCCATTAATTTCCCATAAAATTACTGCGCCATGGAACACACAATAAAAAACACTATCTTCCCTCATACTCTGCCAAATAAAACAGTATGATATACATTCAGAAATTCATTTAATCATGTGTGCTTTCTTTCATGTATTCCTATGTACTTAAATCACAAAACATTAATTAAATTTCCTTGGAGACTCAGGAAAAATCAAGGACTAGTAGTCCTTGAATAAGTCTTCCTTCCTTCCTTCCTTCCTTCCTTCCTTCTCTCTCTATATAGGGAGATATATGGAGCTATAGATACATATATATAGATATAGATATATGGAGATAGATGATAGATAGATAGATAGATAGATAGATAGATAGATAGATAGATAGATGATAGACGGATCTGTTTATCCTTTCAAAATAGATAACCATATGTCCCTTTAAGTGGGATACATGCTTCAGTATTCTCACTGGAATAAGTATTTATTTATAGCAGGATTAATATCTGTGATGACATTTTTAATAGTAATTTAATTTCACAAAGAACTGTGGTCACAGGCTAGGTGATATGAGAGTCAACAGAAACGTTTCTTGATCCACAAGGACTCCGCAAAGTATAGATGCAAATAGTTAATATCCCACATGTTTAGAAACAAGATTGCATCTACTTTGAGAGATATTTAACTTGACTAGAAGTCATTAGTACATGAAAAACTTAAAATTAAAAAAAAAATTAAAAACTTAAGACTGCACTATTATCATTAAAATTAATAGGATAAAAACCTCTATTTTATGAGAATTCCAGGGAAAATAATTAGCTTATTGTTATTGTTTTGGTAGAAGCAGCAGGAATCAAAATTCATCAGGTCTGGAATTTTAAATGAGAATGATTGTTTCATGA